>NC_046657.1:138430448-138459462 GCF_010883055.1 Belonocnema kinseyi | reverse complement strand
ATATAAATATAATAAAATATAAATAAGTTCGACCTCCATGAATTATATTATTTAAATTATTAATTTAATAATTATTTCACTGATATTCCTGTTAGAAGTTCGTGTATTTAACATTCACATAACGTCGTATTATAATAAATTATTAGAAAAAGAGAGCTCAAAATTTGGTACTTGAACTTTTCTGAACTGTAGCTTATGAGGATGGCTTTTGCACCAAGTTTTAACTTGTCGGTTTAGCGTGGTGGCTAGCACTTCCGACTGCTAGCCGATAGATTTAGGTGTTACAGATATGTAGGTTCGTTCCCCCTTAGCGCTAGAAATTTTATATTAATATAATGTTTAAAAATGTAATATAAGTATTCATTCTAAGCAGTACCATTAACAAGTATTGACAAAATACTTGCAGTCAATTATTATTTATTTTTTAAATACCTTTTTTGTTATATCTTTAGATTATAGAAATAGTGGGTATTAAAATTAAATAAATAGTTTCAAAATAATATTTTTGTAATTATATATAATACAATATTTTTGGCCAAAAACTTTGGGCTTGCAAATGAACATAGTAACTAATGTCCCGGAACTAACCTTGTTTGTAGGCAATTAAAAAAGTTTATTTCATAAATAATTTCCAAATTATCGGAATGAAGAACTGAAAAACGACTGTAACCTCAAAATATTGCACATTTATAACATTTTTATTTAGCAGAATGCAATTTTTTGTTACTATCCCTTGAAAAAGAGTCCGGGGACGTCCGTTATGATATTTTATAGCATCTCCGAATTCAGTTTTTAAAAATTTTCATTTTTGTGGAATAAAAAAGCCGTGAGAACTGTACCCGATTGAACGGACGGCGAAGTATCACATGCCCTTAACAAAAATACGTACCCAGGTGGAAATACACCACCGGCCCAGTATTGGCCCAGTACAGCCTGCCGGAGTTCCAGTACTGGCCCAGTACTATGCCAGTAATGGATTGTAATGCTTGGCGGTACTGGCGTGCCAGCACTGGGGCAGTACTGGCAAACCGCTGGCGTACAAAAATGCTGGAGTTAATTTTAAAAATGATAAAAAATTATTTAAGTGTTTTAAAGACCATCCATTCATCATCATACGACTGCATATCGTCCAAATATTATTTATAATTACAAAAATATAAGTTTGAAACTATTTGTTTAATTTTAACACCCACTATTTCTATAATCTAAAGATATAACAAAAAATGTATTTAAAAAATAAATAATAAATGACTGCGAGTATTTTGTCAATACTTGGTAATAACACTGCTTCAAATGAATACATATATTACATTTTTGAACATTATATTACAAATAAGATTTCTAACGCCAAGGGGGGACCGAACCTACATATCTACACCACCTGAATCTATCGCATAGCAATCAGGAGTGCTAACCACTGCGCTAAACCGACAAGTTAAAACTTGGTAAGAAAGCCATCCTCATAACCTACAGCTCAGAAAAGTTCAAGTACCTTTACACGAACTTCTAACAGGTATATCAATGAAATAATTATTAAATAAATCATTTAGATCGACTGCAATTTTTCTTCGTGTAATATTTTATTTTTTCGCGTTTTAGACCATTTTAAAAGTTCTGATTATAACATTTAATGAGCATTTAAAATTTATATCAACGGAGCTTAGAAATTTTACCACGTTGCGTCACGATTTTTTTAATAACAATTTTCTTTAAACCTTCGTGTAACGTTTTGGTTTTTAGGTGTTTTAGACTATTCTACAACGATTAAAACATACATCCAATGTAATTTTTTCTGAACATTAAAAATTTTTCATGGAGGTGGAACTTAGAATATTTTCCTTAAAAAAGTAATAGAAAAATATGTTTTCACCTTAATTGTATAGTCAATTTCTCGACATTTCAAAATACCCTGACAACATTTGTAGACGTGTTTTTTTTTAAGTCTATTTTTGTACTACTGGCATAGTTTCGCCCCTGTCGTGCAGACAACGTTCTGCCAGTACTGGGCGAACCACCGGCTGTCTGTACTGGTGGGCAGTACTGGGCCAGTACTGCGCCGGTGGTGAAGTCCAGCACACTACCGACAGTTCCACATGGGTAGTGGCTAGCCTGCGAAAGTCGGCAACGAACATTCATGTTGGCACCGGCAAGATTGTTCGTTGCAGACTATTTTTCCCCGAGTGTGAAGTTCTGAAAAGCTTGTAGTGATGTATTTTTCATTCACTGATCGCGAATATAGCCATGAAAATTGCAACAACAAAAAAACAGTTTTCAAGGTCAAATCTTTAAAAAAACCATGTTACTGCCGTATTGATACTGGTGTATTTCGGTGCGTTGATTACGAACATGGACATGGAAATTCGTGCAAATATAATTTTCAATGTTAAAACTTAAGAATTTACATTTATTTTCCAAAGTGTGAACACTATCGGCACCGGCACAAAGCATATTTAAAGCATGTAGAAGAAAGTGCCACGTAGTTCAGAGAATGACCTTATAATTTAAAACTTATTTTGTTAGTTTTTGGCTTTTAACGATTTGAATGAAACGTTCTTCGTATATGTATATCAATCTTTATCGCAGATTTGCGAATTAAGAATTACGATTTACGACTGGTGGAGACGAAAAGGCACCCATATGACTGGTCACAGAAATAATTTTTGAAGGATCTTTCTTACCATAACCGTTTATTGGTATTTTTTAATTTTGTAAATATACTCAATCAAATAATAAAAACGATAATTTTCATTATTATGATGAGCAATTTTCGTAATCGACATAGATAATCGATTATATATACCGAAGTTTCTATTCACACTGTATTTTTATGAAAAAAAATGCGAAAAGAATATTTTTGTATTTGATAGTATAATTTTCCTCGGGTTTGACCTTGAAAGTTAAAGGGCTGGATGCAATAACCACCTTAGCGCTCGAACACGTGGAGAAGTATTGTCCGCGGAGCAAATATGAAAGATTGTTCAAATTTGATTTTTGACATTGGATACTTGTCGAGAATTTTATCGCGCATCTATTTTGTATGGCAAAAAAATTTCGCCGTTGTTTAGTTCTTATGTTATTTAAGGAAACACAATTTTTCACAGAAATAAAATTCAATACCTTTTTGCGTTTAACTTGCCAGATCTTCGTCGGGAAGTTTTATTTTTTCTTGATAATTTTATGCAACATTCTTGAACATACTCTGCGATTCTAAGAGTGAACACGAACTTTACAAAACATTTTAGGGCCGTGTAGTGAATTTAAAAAAATATTCTCTTCGGAATCTTGCGTGCATACATACAAATGAAAATGTTGTGTGATGAAGTTTCGAATTTTGAAAACTTCCAGTGAGAAAAATTTTCCTGGGGGATCAAAGAAGTTTTTCGGAAAAGTTTTAGATCTTTAGTCATTAGGAGAAAATAGTAGAGACGATGCAAGAATTATGTACGGCGCACAGTGGGAAAAAAGCACCTTTTTTGGACAAAAATCGACTGACAGTGCAATTCTTAACGGATTTTGATGTTTTTTTTTAGAAATTACCGTAAGACTTCCAGTTATAACAAGTAACTGCGGATATTTTAATTCAATTTAACGTAAATTTTTTATTGAACAACAAAATTACAACTTTTGTTGCTAAATTTTTCCGTGATACCATTTTTTCTAAGACTTTTAAATTCATTAAAAAAGGTCATAAATCAATTAAATCAGTAACCCATAGCTTTTGTATAAAGTATCACAGATAATGATGTGCGCTTACAATAAGTTAGGAATAGATAATAATTTCCAATTATTTAAACAACTTTTATAAACAAATGCAAAATTTTGACCATTTTTTCATGAATTGCTCCGATTTTTTTTTGCGGAATCAATGAAAAAATTCTTGCAAAAGACTCTTCGCTGACATATTTTTAATAGTGACAGAAACTGGTGATTATTTTAAAAAAATTTACGAAGAAATTCACATTTTTACCATTTTTTTTAATAGGCTAGATTTTTTTGCAGAATGAATTGAAAAATTCTTGGCAAAGACTGCTTGCAAATAAATCTTTCTTGAAATAAAATAAAACAAATAAAGCAAAAAAAGTCAGGAACGACTTGAAGTTGCTGCAGCTACAAATAAATTGTTTTTGGTATCAACAGTACCTAAAAACAGTTGAATATAGCGGGAGCAACTTTAAGTCATTGTTGATTGTTTTTGTGCATTTGTTTTATTTTGCTTCATGGAAAACGTTCACAAATAGACTGCGTGTTTCTACGGAGATATTGAGGGAATTCTTCGAGTATTTTTTAATATGGAATACAGAATAAAAAATCAGCACTTATGTGACATCATTTGGAATAGCGATCCACAATCAAAATGTAACAAAGTAGATTTGATTTTGGATAATACTAATGCTACGTCTTCTCTTGATGAAAGTCAGTTAACGGTTATAAGAAAAAAATTGGTTGACTCTTTTATGCCTTAGTATAATAGAAAATGGAAAAGTGTCTGTAGGAATAAAGTATTGTTTGTTCAAAATCATGCTGCATTCTTAGAAACAGAGTTCAAGGTACCTTTTTCTTGCCCATCTATCCAAACAAAAGGTTTAACTAATGTTCTAAAGAGAGGAAGACCACGATTATCGTTTGAAGATGGATCCGAAAAGACGAAGAAAAGGCGCGTCCAAGAACTTGCTTCTAATTATAGCAAGGAAGAATTGTCCAAAGCACTTTCATTCATCAAAAATGAGTCCGATAGCGAATCTGGGACGCAGTTTCGTAAGGAAGATGATGACGAGAATAAATTGCAAAGAATCTTAGCGATGTACGTCGATTTGGGTCTGTCGAAGAGGAAATGCGAAAATCTAACAAAGTACAATAAGGAAATAACTGGCAATGATTCATATCCGCCGTATTTAAAGATCTCCGAAGCGAAAAAAGCTTGTTATCCAGGAATCGTTGAGCATATAGTTTACTGGCTCATACAGTTAAGCGAATATGGATTTTAAAAAGTTTTCCGCAAGAAAAAAGGAAATGAAAAAATCAAGAAAGGAACGTATTCAAATACAATTAAGATCCAAACTGGGTTTAACAGTTGATGTGGTGAAGCAGGGTTATGGAACAACGAATACCGAAAATGTTGCCCGCTCCTTCCTGGGAAAAGCAAATTCGGTTGCTAAAATAACCGGTTTAGATCAAGATCTGATCACCAGATTCTACGATATATTACAAGTTATAACGTGGGGAAGGATAGTTAATTGTGCGAAATTGAAGAATTACTGTTTGGAAACCGCTGATCTTTGCATAAATCTTTATCCTTGGTATAAAATGGCACCATCAGTACGTAAGCTGCTTATTTACGGAAGTGATATAATTCAATCATTTGAGCAACCAATTGGTTGGTATTCAGAAGAGTCGCAAGAGGGAAACAATAAGATCTTTAGAAAAGTTAGAGCTAATAACAGTAGAATGTCTGACAGACAAATGACGAACCTAGATGTTCTTCATCATCTTCAGCTCCATTCGGACCCTTTGATAAGCAGTTATAGAAAAGTAGAATCCAGGAAGATGAAACATCTGTAACAAATGACTGAAAGCATGACAATCTCCAAGGAGTGAGCTCGATTCTTACTTACTGAAGCATAAATGCCTACCTAAAAACGGCCCTTTTCAGGGCCACATGAGTCAAAAATGTCTGAGTATATCAGAATCTCCAATAAGTGAGCTCGATTTTCACTCACTGAAGCAAGAATGGCTATAAACAATATGAAAGCAAGGATTCTTTTGCAAGACATTTCAAATTGATTCCGCAAAAAAATCAAGCCTATACATAAAAAAATGGTCAAAATGTGTAATTGTTTATAAAAATTGTTCAAACAATTATCAGTTTTTGTCAGTATTAAAAATATAATGGCAAAGAGTCTTTTGCAAGACATTTCGAATTGATTCCACAAAAAAATCAAGCCTATACATGAAAAAATGGTCAAAATGTGCATTTGCTTATGAACATTGTTTAAATAATCAACACTTTTCGATCACTATGAAAGATATTACAGAAAGGTGTCTTTGGTAAGACATTTCAAGTTGATTCCGCAAAAAAAATCAATCATATTCATGAAAAAATGGTCCAAATGTGCATTTGTTTATAAAAATTGTTAAAATAATTGGCAATTATTATCTATTCTTAACTTATTGTAAGCGCACATCATTATATGTGATACTTTATACAAAAGCTGTGGATTAAAATTAGCTAATCATTGGGAATCACGAAAAAATGACTTTTGTAAATTAATTTATTTATAACATTATTAACAATTTTTGTAATCATTCTAACCCACTGAAAATTATTTTTAGTTACTTATTTAATTGATTTATGACCTTTTTTAATGAATTTGAAAGTCTTAGAAAAAATGGTACCACGGAAAAGTTTAGTAACAAAAAGTTGTAACTTTTTTGTTAAATAAAAAATTTACGTTAAGTCGAATTAAAATATCCGCAGTTACTTGTTATAGCTGGAAGCCTTACGTTCGATTCGGATCGAAAAAACATGGGGCGACGGCACACGACAATAAACAAATGGATGGGTTTTCTCGTACGAACAAAGAATTAGGAAAATGTTGTTTATCAACAAATGTTTCTGCTTAAAACTTTTTGAAAGTCAGTATTCTGCAAGTGACTTTAGAGGAAGCATCGTATCTATCGTCCTGAAGATAAAAATACGTAATATGCCAACTATTCTATCAACAAGAGGGCGGGAAAAGCCAAAAAATGAAGAAAGATGGGAGAGACATGTTGCCAAAGCTTGTAGAAATAAGGTTATTTCATGTTTAGATGGTGAAGTTAAACTTTCTTAATGATAAAATCAAACAAGCAATATATATCCACAATCAAAATGTCTGCGTTATGAATTTACACCGCCGCGCTATCTTTTCTCGATCCAAGTCGAACGCAGCACCCCGTACATATTGTTCACATCACTTTTTCCCCCTAATGACTAAAGATCTAAAACTTTTTGAGAAAAGTTCTTTGATTCCCCAGGAATACTTTTCTCGTTAGAAGTTTTCAAAAATCGAAACTTCCTCACACAACATTTACGTTTGTATGTATGCATCCAAATGCCGAAAGAAATATATTAAACGCAAAAGGGTATTGAATTTTATTTCGGTGAAAAATATTGTTTGTTTTCCTTAAATAACATAAAAACTAAACAACGTAGGAATTTGATAGCCATACAAAAAATATGCGCAATAAAATTCTCTATGAGTATCCAATGTCAAAAATCAAAATTGATCAAATTTGATCAATGCTCGCTGCGTTCGTGAAGCACACTTCACACTCATCTGAATTCGCCAACTTCTCTCACTCGATGCCAGGGCCCCAAAGCTGGTGTGTATTTCACCGCGAAAAAATATCGAATAAATAGTTCAAAGCCCAGTCGCAGAGTCGCTACATTCGCCATACAAATAAAATTGTCACATAGGTTATAAATCACTAAAAATAATTATTAAATATATTTTCAATGGCGTGGAGAGCAGTAAAAGCATTTTCGTAAATGCAACATTAATTTTGTAGAAACCGAATGTTTAATTTAACCAAATATTCAGGTAAAATTGAGACACATTTGTTGTTAAAATAGTTAAAATAGCACTGATGTTATCAGAACCCTTTTCCCTCTCAAACATTTTAAAGAAAGGGCTGTTCAATTTCTCCTGTAAATCCATTAATTTAAATTTCATCAAGATTAGGAATAAAGGAGTTAATAAAAACATATTTAATAAATATATTTATTGGCGGTGTGATCATAAAAAGAAGGGTTATGCATTTGATAAAATTCACAATATTAGTTAACTAAAAATTAAATACTGTATTTTAACGAAATTGTATGGATACCATAAAAGTTATCATATAATGTTATTTTATTAACCGCCCGAATAGCACGGAAAGCTCCGAGAACGTGCTTGGAACTTTCCGCTGGAACCTTCGGAAAGTTCCAGTCGAACGTTTCCTGAGCGTGTAAAATGTCCGCCACTTGGCAACGTTCCATGAACGTTCCACTGGGACCTGAGAGGAACCTTCCATTATTGTTATTTTTAATAACAATTATCTCATAAACCATCAGAGATAGATAAAAATAGATGTCATTTTTGAGTTTTGAGTACCATATATACTACATTGTAATATGGTTTCTGTATCATGAACTGACATTAATTTTGACCTATCACTTACGGTTTATCGGATATTCATTGATAATAATAACAATAACGATCATTTATTCCTTGAACGTTCCAGTGGAATATTCCTGGAACGTTCCCACGTAGCGGATATTTACACGCTCAGGGAACGTTCCTGTTACGTTCCACTGGAACTTTCCGAAGGTTCCCGCGGAACATTCCCGGAATGTTTCATGCACTAGGGAGTAAACAAATGACATTAATCAATTGGCTAGAGAAATCGTCAACCATTTTGTAATATTTATATATATTTAACATAATTAATAATTTGAATACAAATATGCAGTTTCTGGTCTCCACAACATGAAAAGACATTTTTATTAATTATTTTTAGTGGTTTATCACACTTGTGAGTTGTTTTTTAGAAATAAAGAGGTTGTGTACAGCCTAGCTGAGGACATCGAAGAGACAAATTTGTTTGTGTGTGTCACGAAGATAGCGCCTCAGCGATAGGGCTTTGGACTATCAACCCAAAATTTTGTTGTGTTGAAATCCACACCAGCTTGGGGGCCCTGTTCGATGCACAATATACTATTTTAATCTTCGGCAATTACGACAGAATTTGAAGGTATTTGAAGCTTGTGTACAGGTGATAACACATCATAAAAAAATTTCACATGTCTCGGAAATCATACATTTTAACGCAGTGAATTTTTGAAAAACGGAGTATTCTGTTTCTTTATTGATCTTATTTAAGCTGAATGTAATAGCTATTTGTTATATGGGTACTCAAAAAAAGAAATTTCTGACGAGTGTGAAACTTGCAGCAAGATCTGAAGGCATGCTACAATGACACGAGTAGCAGTTGCCTGTGTGCATGTACAGCAAACGCTTTTCTTGTAACATATATCCGACAAAATTATTTAGCACTTTTTTACACTTTTTCGCCGAATTTCCGATCCCGTCTGATGGTTTTAAGCCAAATTTCTGTATACGCTAATATTATTCTCGGAAAATCTCCTGCATTGAAGAAATATGCATATAATTTAGAGTTCAAACAGATTTTTCAAAGTCAGCTAGAATAATAATTTGCTCAAACACGGAATTTACTTTAAAAAACAGGATATCTTCTTGATTTTTCGTTACATGGATATTAATTTTTTCTTAGTGTATTTTTATCTGTAAAAAGCCTTCAGATATTATAAATGTCCTTTAGAATCAGCTGAAACAAAATTTTTTTAATCGCAAAACTCAGTTTTTCCAAAATTTACTCTGTTAACATTTATTATTTTCCAGGCTCTTCACATTTTTTTGAAAAAACATTTAGGACTACCAAAAACTTAAAACAAAAGTTCAGTTGAACTGGGAGTATCTATTTTTAAACCAGAGATACGTATAATCCCTGCATATATTTTATATATTTTTTGAAAATAGTAAATTTATAATAACATTTTGTAAATAATTATTGCTACAATAATACTGAGTTACAAAACCAACTAGGGTGAAGACCCCATTAACTTAAAATATTATTATGTTGTATTCCTAATAAGAACTATGCAATAAATCGCAATTAAGACATTGAACAGTACAAATGAATTCTGGATAACAAAAAAGTGAAAGTGGAAAGAATTTTAACCTCGACAAATTCGTCCAATCACCCTATTTAATTTGCTTCGTTTTATTAACGTAAAGTGAACTCTTTGATAGAATTGTAAATTAAAATTATATTCATTTTTTAGCCATGAAGGCTTAAAAATATTTGACATCTTTATATATTTTTAAAACTATATTTAAAATAAAAGTTAATTTTTCGATAATATACGTGAAAGAAAAATCTGTTTCCTCAGAATCTAAGTTAATTCATATGGAGTTATTTCTGGGTGTTACAGAAAGAACTCAATACAAAAGATTTTTATCTTTCTCACCTTTTTCTCTTGACGTTTCTTCTCGCGTGACTCATACATGCTTTTGAGTTTTTTGCATCTGGGTCATTTAGAACTATTTTTCATATCTTTGCGGTGGTAAGAATTTTTTCCTTTGTTTGGAGCAATTAGGTATTTGCGGTTAGGTGGGGGAAATTCAAAATATCTTTTTGCCAGTCCTATCCGACTCCCCGATTGTTTCTTTGGCAGCCATTGTAGCTTATTACAAGTTCCACATGACGGGTGAAGTCATGTGCTAGCCACCAGATAGCGCGTAATTTGTCCTGTTCCAGAAAAACATTGAGTCTTATGTGTGCAAACTCTTAAAATCATAAAAAAAGCGGTTTTTAATTTATTGTTCTAACTTTTGGCGATAATAGTGAAATATAGTGCGTCTTCGTGAATCTTTTAATTCGTTGAATATGGGTCGTTACAAGGGTAGGTCGTGTATAATTCAGATTCAGATCGCCTTCTAGAATAAGTAAAAGGAATTCCTCGACACAACTATACTTGACAAAGTAGTCAAGTTGTTTGTGAGCTACATTTTTTACAGGAACAAACACTCAAGACACGAGAATTGAAGGATCCCAAAGGCAAGGTTACGTCGTCGGTATACTTGTGCTTGGAAGTTTTATACTTCACATATTATTAAGGAATAATTTAAATAGAAGTCAAAATACAAATTTCAAAAAAAGGTGTTGCACACCTGAGTTAACGAAACATAAAATTCAGTGTTTTGTCTTCATACAAAAGTAATGTGAGAGTTCTTTATTATTAACCATACTTAATAGATCTTTAACAACAATTATTTATTAAATTATAAAAACAAAATTTTAGATCTTTAAAAGAATGTGTTGGAATTAATCTCTTTTTTCCAGGAAAGTAGGTATGTTTTGTGCTTTGTTTGTTAAACTCAAATTGCTTTTAACCCCTCAGTAACTTAGACCTAATTGATATATTTATTGTTTTTCTTTTTGATTTTGATGGCATTTATTGTCTTATTTTGAAATCCACTGTAAAATGTGAAAAAGCTTAAAAATGAATAGAACGGTGGTGGTTTTTCTAATAATATGAAAAATTATTTTAGATAATACCTTGCACGTCTAAAAACGTTCTATGAAAATGACTTCTTGCTTATTTGAGATACCTTACATCGTTTGCGTGGAAAATTAAAGAATAACATTTGTAGGAAAAAAATTCTTTCGTTCTCAAAAATGGTTTAATTGGCATAAAGCTGATAAGATGCCTTTCTTATATTAGCCGAAACTTTTCAAATGTATTGGGTAGAATAAAAAGGTAGGATTTTTTAGAAAATATTTTTTTTTACTTTGTTAAGATTTAATGAAAAAATATAAGAATTTCTGGACAATGCCACCTTTTCTTTCTTCTCAATATTTAAACAAAGCTTCTGCTAGTAGAAGAAAGACATGAAATCATCTTTATGCAGGCCAAACCTTTTTTAAAACCGGGAATGTTCATGAATTTATGATAGCACTAATATTTTATGTTATTTATTTGTGCACTTTAGAAAAATGTACTGAATTTGTTGATTTTGCTAATATTAACCTGTTCGTTTAATTTATTTAATCCCTCCATCCCTGTTCTTCCATGTATGTTTTGTAAAGAAAATTATTCTATTCCTTAAAACAATAAGTGATGCAATAAATATATCTTTTAATTATAGAAATAATTTCACACAACAATTTTAATTGGCTTGTTATATTTAGCAAAAAAAATGACCCGTTCTTAAAAATTGAATCAATAAAATTCAAACTTGCTCAATTCCTAATTTATAATACAAAAAAATTAAAACACTATTAAATGTGATAATTTGATTATTCGACTTTCTAAAATATGTTTATATCACAATTTTATTTTGTTACATTTTTTAATCTAATATTTCGTTTTCTCTTAGGGTTTTCATTTTGTCAATAGGGTTCCGCCATATAATTTATTATAAAATCAATTTATATTTGTTATTAGAGATGTGATTCTTAATACCTAGTACCTATATCAAACATTCCAGTAGAAAAACACATAATTATTTATACATGTTTATTACCATTTGTTAGTAACAAACATGTGTAAAGTTATAATTTTAATAATTTTATATTGAAATGCCATCAGAATAAATACAAATATAATGAATAAATATTGTTAAACGCTTTTAAATACTCCCAAGTGCGAAGTCACATACGGCCCAGCATTGACCCATAGTCGGCCAAAATACTGCCGAAGCTCGGTTGCCATCATCACGCCAAGGACGGAATGATAACTATGGCCTGCACTTGGCAGCCAAGGTTTGGCTGCCATTGTCGGCCCAACACTGCGTACCAATATCGGACCAACCTGGATGCCGGATTTAATTTAAAAAATGATAAAAAATCCTTGAATTTTTCTTAGGACGCATCTGCTTTATCCATTCATCATTATACAACTGCATATCGTTCGAATATTATTTATAATTTCAAGAATTGAAACTTCATTTAAACATTTTGGTTAATTTTAACGACTACTGTTATAGTCTAAGGATATGGCAAAAAAAGGTATTTAAAAAATAAATATTTATGTATTGCGAGTACTTTAAATATGAATATTAATGGTCCTGTTTATATTGAATACATATATTACATTTAGAATATTATATTACAAATAAAATTTCTAACGCTACAGGGTATCGAACCTATGTCTATATACTTAAATCTATCGCCTAGCAGTCGGGAGTGCTAACCACTTCGCTAAACCGACAAGTTGAAACACTGTGGAAAAGTCATTCTCATAAGCTACAGTTAAGAAAAGTTAATGTAAATGTAAAATACACGAACTGTGAACAGGAATATCAATACAATAATTTTTAAATAAATATTTTGAATCGATTACATTTTTTCTTCGCGTAATATTTCGTTTTCTCGGCTGTAGGCTACTTTACAAATTTTTGCAATGACAGTAAATGTAATTTTCCATAAACATTCAAAATTTTAAATGACAGAACTTAGAAATTTCATCATGAACTTTGACGATTTTTCAACAACACCATTTTTATCTTTCGTGTAAGATATTTTTTTTAGGTACTAAAAGTGAGACGTGGCTCAATAAAGTGTTGATACTGGGCCAAGCATCGGTGGAGGGTCGGCAAATATAAATAGCCAATATAGACTGTCAGCACTTGCTCAACATTGGACCGATTTAAATAAAACATGGTTTGCTGTGGTAAAAGTGACACTTAGCCCAGTAATGTGTCGTCACTGGGCCAGACTTTGGTGGATCCTCGTGAAACATGGTTCCCCGTACTAAAAGTGAGACTTGGCGCAATAAAGTGCCGATACTGGGCCAAGCATCGATGGAGGATCAGCCAATATAAATAGCTAATATAGGCTACCAGCACTGGCTCAACACTGGGCCGATTAAAATGCCGATATTGGCCCAATATCTTTAGCCGACCTTTGGTTGCCAAAATTGGATCAACGCTGGGCCGTGTATTCAGCTCCGGAAATTCGCACTTGGGTTGATTTCGATATATGAAATTTTAAGAATACAGCGATATATAGCACTTTTAAAATAATGTTTTTTCAATAATCCTTTTAGACTTCAATGACTTATATATTTTTTAAATCTAAATTACCCTTCAAAAAATTTTTGGTCTTAATTTTGTAAACTCAAATGATCGGGAATATTTTAATTTAATATTAATTATTGAGTGTACCATAAGACCAATGATTTAGTGGAAAAGGACGATTGACCGCCGCCTAGCGGATTATTTCAACCACAAAGTGGAATTTGTGTGCGACATCTACTTTTACTCAGTAATCGACAAGGGCGGTCAACACAATGGGAAGTAGGCGGCAATAGATACTCAGCCAAGCGTCTAAACTCCGACTACTACTATGCGCTCGGGAGCGATCGGTAAGTTTCGTAACCAAGTTTCTTGGCGCGATCGTTTTGAATTGCGTTCAAGCGAAATTGTTACATCATTATGAGTTTTATGCTATTCAAATATGATTAATGTATCCATAAACATGAATAATTTTATGCGCATATAATGCGTACCTTCTCAACTGTGAACATTGCACGAAGAAGTTTAGCCTCAAAAGAAACCTGAGAATGCATTAGAAAAAAGGATACAGAAAGTAAGTAAAAAAAATCTTCCAATTATAAACTATCAAAAATAAAAATCATATTGTGTTTTCATCATTGTGTTCTCATTCAATCATAATCAATTTTAGAAGAAATTTCATCTTTCTAGAATAAAAATTCACGGTTGAAAATTCTGCTGTTTTGTTGAAAATTCAACTATTTCGTAGAAAACTTAAATTTTGTCTAAATTTAATATTTTGGCGTTGAAAGAAGACTGAAATTCTTTCTGTATGAAAATTCCACTATTTTTTTCTTTTTAATTAAAAATTCATCCGTTCAAGAGAAATTTCATCTTTCTTGAATAAATGCAACTGTTTGGTTGAAAATGTTTGAAAATGTTGCAAATCCGTAGAGAATTAAATTTTTGTGTAAAATTGATAGCTTGTGTTAAAAATGAAATCAAATATTTTCTGGATAAAAGTTGAACTTAAAAAAATAGTATTTTATCTTAAAAAGTTCTCTGTTTTAGTACAAATATTATCTTTCTTGGATACAAATGCAACTTTTCGTTGAAAGTGCAACTATTTTGTTGAAAATTAATCTGTAAATGTATACGAAATTCATCTTTTGTCTTGAAGCTTGTACAATTTATATCAACCTTCAGTTCCCAGTGGCCACAAAAGTGTGCTAAACGTTCTCAAAACGTAATTTTTCTAAACATGTTTAGGACATCTTGAAAAAGTCGACTTTAGAACGATCTTAGAACTAACTTTATTTTGTTACAAGGCGCTGTACATTTTAAGCATGTTTTTGGAACATCATAAAGCAGACCAAAAAAAGGCTGAAAAACGTTAAATTGTATTGTAGATGTACGTAAGAAAACATCTTCTAAATAAGAGGTCATGATGTCTATGACAGGCCGTTTTCTGTCTATAAAACGTTTTTAAAGAGACGTCGTACGGATATGTACAAAAAACGTCCGAATGACGTTCCCGGAACCTAATCTAAGAACATTAGAAAAATAAAAAAATAATAAAAATTATAGTCATATTTTATCATGAATAGAATTAAAAAATCAAGATTTAATATTTATTCTGTTGATATTAAAATACCTACTCACATGTATGTTTCATACCATAACTTTTGCTTCTTATAGAATGTTAACATTGAGAAAGCATTCAAAATTGTTTGAAAATTGAAAATCAATTTGTAAAAGCTTCCACGCTCGTATAAATTCAAAACGTGCGGATTATGATAGTTGTATTCCGGACTATTTTTCGTAATAATGGCTAGAATTATGAATTATACTGCTTTTTACTCGGTACCAAGGACGAAAATATCATGCAAATAAATAAATAATTTTAGCGTTTCAAAAACACTTTATGAACGCCTTGCCTTGCAAATTCAATGGTTAATAATGCCTTGAAAATGCCATCTATATTTAACAACTAGGTGAAGTCTAAAGGTATAAACCATTCATTTTTACGGGTTGAAAATTATAAGCACATCTCTTAAATTTGTCTATCCAAAAAGAAGCATTCCACAAACGTTCTAAAACCGTTCCAGCTGGAACACGCAAAAAATTCTTTTCAAAAAAGGTACATGACACCTTATATACTAATTTTTATTTCGCTGCTATAAGAAATTGAATGCTTTACAATATTCTTGAATCATAAAGTTTCACGAAAAACTGTATTTTCATCTGACATTGCCCGAAAAAAAACAACAACTCAAAAAATAAAGTTATACCGGTAAATAATGAATTGAAAATGTTTTTATATCTGTCAACTAGGTGATATCTAAATGTATAAAGCATTCACCTTCAAGGGTTAAAAATAATAAGCACATCTCTTGAATTTGCCTATCTAAGAAGAGACGTCCCACAAACGTTCCAAAACCGTTCCAGCTGAAAGACGCAAAAAATTATTTTCAAAAAAGGTATATCACACTCTGTATACTAGTATATTTTTCGCTGCTATAAGAAATTAAATGCGATACAATATGCGTAAGTCGTCAAGTTTCACGAAAAACTAATTTTCTTATCTGACATCGCTGGAAAAAAACAATAACTAAAAAAGAAGTTATACCAGTAAATAATGACTTCAAAATGTTATCGATATCTATCAACTAGATGGAATGTGAATGTATAAAGCATTCACCTTCAAGGGTTGAAAATAATAAGCACATCTCTCAAACTTGCCTATCTAAGAAGAGATGTTCCACAATCGTTCTAAAACCGTTCCAGTTGAAAGACGCAAAGAATTTTTTATAATACAGGTGTATTAGAGCCTTTATAACAATATGTATTTTGCTGCCATAGGAAATTGAATGCTTTACTATATTGTTTAGTTGTCAATTTTCACGAACAACTATATTTGTATGTGACGTTGCTAAAAAAACAGTGACTTACACAAATTAAGTTATATCGATAAATCATCATTTAAAAAATATTAATCATGTCTCGTAACTGGGTTTATTTGAAATATATAAACAAATCACTTAAATGAGTTGAAAAACAATAATTACTTCTTTTAATATTGTCTGTCTAGAAGGCACGTTTCAAGAACGTCCTAAGTCCGTTCTACCTGGAAGACGTGAAGAATTCTTCTTACTATATATATATTCACAACGCAGTAAAAACTTTATCACTGGCTCTTACTAGGCCTAAGGTTGGGATCCCAAGATGCCAATGGTAGCGCACAAGATTGACTGTCAGTCCTAGGTCATCATCGTCCGAAGTTTGAAATGATATTGCCAATGCCCAATCTTGGCAGCCATTCATGGTTCAAAGTTGGTAACTACAAGAGCCCACTTTTTTCGAAAATATGGCTAACTTGACTTCGGTTCATAGGCTAAGCATTGGAAACAAATGAGATTTCATCAAAAATTATTATTTATTCTGGTGAAATTTTTTTCTAAGCTTGACTCATGTTTGTTTCAATCACTGGCCCGTCAATGGCAGCCAAGTTATCCATGTTATGTTAGATAAATAGCTACCAATTCTTAGTATTGTCCAATATTTGTCAATGTGAGTAAGTGAATGAGTTATGATACCATCGGTTGCCGGTATTGGGCCATTCTTAACCCAATGGTTAATACTAGCAATTTCCTACTGTTGATGTGCGGAAGGTAACAGCATAAATTGCGTTTTAATAAAGAGTTATAACTACTATTCCTTGTCTAGTATCAAGAAAGAAATCTCTGTTTAAATGCTTAAACCATTTAGTCTTTATGTTTCACTAAAATACATAATATAACTTCTATCAATATTATTAAGTGACACTGTCCAAAAATCACTAACCTGAAAATAAAATTATTACAATAAGGAGTAAATGCATTTTAATTATCCAGTACTAAGATCTCACATTCAATATAAATGCATTAACTAGTCACCTGTACACTTTCAAGCCCATTTATTACAGATAAACTTTCTTTAAACATAATACGTAATACATTTTTATAATAACGAACGAATTTAGGACTAAACAAACTGTCCTTAATGTCCTTTATTTATTTCAAAAAATTTTCAACTAGATATACAATTTCATCTGGACGTAAGCTGTTGCGACAAAACCTCGTTAAAGTAGGAATCGCACGAGTATGGTAAGGCCTTAATCTGAAAGATTGCAAGTAACCTTCGTAAAACTGCAGTTACAGTTCAGCTACATAAAATGATTTTTCAAATCTAAATAAAGCTACAAAAAATTTAACATATGAAAGTTTATAATTTTTCTTCACAAAAATCTGTTCTTATTTGTTATATAACAGAAGAATATTTAAAAATTCTAGACATTGTCTTTCCATTCATAAGAAAACAGATTTTAAGTAAGAAAAACTTTGGGGACAAATCTGGGAACTAGGACGTAGGTTCGTTTTTACGTGGCCGCACGTACTCTCGTCCACACGCTCAGTGTGTATGTGTACGAGTATGTGTGGTTTGAGTTCTTTGGATGAGTGTCTAGAAGTTTTATTATACCTACATTGTTGAGCCTCGATTGTTGCGCGTGTTTACGCACTCATGGTTTATGTTTTATTTATTTTTATGTTATTTTTTATGTTCTATTTATAAATAAATATAAATTAAATCGCACCAATAAAAATTTTCTCTTTTTATATTTAAGTCTAAATTTTTCAGGAACTGTTCGTAGGAAATTTGGACTGTTCGTAAAAAAGTTCCAAATTCATCTGTAAATTTTTCATAGAAATAAGGATTTAATATTTGATTTTTTATCCCATACCCGAGACCTAGCTACAAGTTCGTGACTTTTTTAGGGGTGAATTTTTTCAGTATACTGAGTTTCCCAAATGGAAAATTCGATATCTCCATTCACGCAAAGATAAGTTGTTTGCCCAAATAATCTCGGTATGGTAGGAATCATACGACGTAAGTATCACATGTTTGATGTTTTTAACTGATCAAATAATTACAAATTAATCCAGTATCATAACTCGAAATCTAGGAAATTTAGCTAGCCGCAGTAGTTTAGCATAGTCTTCCGTACAGGTATTAATTTTCCTTAAAATCCCTAGTTCATTTACACATTTAGAACGTATTTTGGTCACTTTTCTAAATTTTAAAAGTGCTTTAGGTTTTCAAAAAAATCTTAAACTTATACATAAAAATGGTTTTTTACTTCTATAATTAATTTATGGTTCGTTATGAACATTCATTAAATCGATATAATTTAAAAGAATTGTTATAAAGAGATTTGCAATCGCCAAGCAATGAATAAAATTGGCTGATTAACAAGTTTTTAATAAGTCTCTTTTAATAATTTTTACGAGCAAAAATCTTTTTTCATTAAAAGTATACTTTGTTTCAAGACCTGTTACTTTGTCTTCACATGGGAACTTTAATTTAAATTGACAAAACCTTTTTCTACAGGCAATGTTGAATGTGACACGTTAGAAATACTTTAGAAATGAGATTTAAAAAAATTTTCAAATCATTTTAACTTATTATCGTTAAGTTTTGAAACTCTAAATTAATTATAAAATAAAGACTAATTTTATGTTTAAGTTGTAGATCATTAAAACTCATTTAGATCCAAACATTTAATTAAATGCTTACCATGATTATCCCCGTTTTCGTAACCGTCGTAATTATCATTTTTAGGTTGCTTAGAATAAGCTTCTGGTAAAGGTTCATCTCGTTTTCCAGTAGATAGCCCCACAATTACACATTTTCATGGCAAACTGTATAAAATGATCAAGTATGCTTTCTTGATATTATGCTATTATTTGCATGTAGATATAATTTTCAGTACTTACTAGATTTTTGTTCATACAAATTAAAGTCATAACTAAGTTCTTAGGGCCGTTCTGGAAGCATGCTGATCTTTTCATTTTTTTGGGGGCTCTCCCCTATAAATAAATACACTAATCGTTGACCTAAGTTAAAAGTAATTATATAGCTTTTACTGAAACCATTATTAGGAATCTTGATATATAAGAACAAGCATTTATTAAAACTTGGAGGTTTCGAAAGATCTGTCCTATGACTAAATGTATCGCCATTTTTAGTAGAATCTACGCGTATTTCTTCAGGTATTCTTGAAATTAGCTCGTTCCTTTCATTTTTCTCACTCGATTTTCCTATAAATTACTATTGTAATCAGTGACTGTAAGTCCTAATCAAACAAATAATTGCTACTAAAAACTATTTCCAAAAAGCTTCAAGCTCGAGTAGTAACTGATAAACATACTTTTAAATCTACTTAGGTCAGTCCTCGGTTCCACAAGTTTTATATCTGCGATTTTTGGACATTGTTCCGTGCATTTATCCTTTTTTATCTGATCTTCTGTCTCAATGCCGTAAATTTTTTCTTCAAATGACTTCTTTTTTTGAACTGACGAAAAGCCGTATTTATTTAAAAACCTATCGTGATCCAATTCATCGTCAATGACACTCGATTGGTAAATTTCTATTGCATTAAAGAAAATACAATAGTATAAGTTCGAATTCTAGGTCATTTCTAGGTCAATCTTTTTTCTCTTTTCAACTTAAATTAACTTCATTATGATTTCTATACTATTTTAATTACCACAATAGTTTCAAACCCTTACAGAAATAAAGTCAGGATTTTCTACTTACTTTTCTTGTCAGAACATAATGCAATAATCAAAATGGTTCTTTTTGTACATACTTTCTTGAATGTTGCAAGTTATCGTTATAGACAATGTCATCTATTTATGACGTAACGAAAAATGACGTAACGAAAGAGATCCTCAAGGGAGAGCTGAGACACGGGTTACTCTAATTCTGATTTGTACCTCTGTACCGGAACTAGATGACCTTTTACGAATACATAATAGAAAGAAAACTCATCTCACGAATATTATAAATGATTGCGGGGGTTTAAAGTTAGGGAAGAATAATATTTACTTTGAAACACATGTAATACTTCCAAAATTTTATAAACAAAAGCATGATAAAAAATAACTGTTCAAACTTTTCGAGCCCTATGCAAATATCAAAGTTGCGGTACAGAGGCTAACGTTGGAAGAGAAAACGTGTCTCAGGTCTTCCTAGAGGATCTCTACAAAAAATCAAGTCACAATTGACATTTTATATTAAGATTACATGTAATAAATTATGTATGTATCCCCTATACACATTATTTTAGTAAAATACACTGCTTCGGTATAAAGGTAGTAAATTTACGAAATGTCCACTTCCTACTATTGAAAATACTAACGAATAACACCGAGGAGGTGTTAAAGTCTTAATCTTAGGTTAAAATTCCACAGGGCAGTGTCAAATGAAACACTGAGCCAGAGTGAGAAACACAGAGTTGACAATATAAGGTCAGATCACTCAGCGGCACCACTAATGGAAAACAAAATGTCATATAATGCATATTTTTTGCTATATTTACCCAAAAAATAGTTGTTTTGCTCTATTAGTTTTCGAGGAAAACAGGGCGGCGGTCTCTACAAAAATCATTAAAAAATCATTAAATTAAAAAAAAACTATCAGGCTAGATTTTCTTCTACTTTTTTGTCTTTACAATGGGCTGTCAATCGGTTTTGTAAAATCGACCCTTATTTAAAAACCTACTCCCTGTAATGAAAAAAGTATTAAAAAAATGACGAGGCTGGATATTTTGCTTTGTTTTGCATTTCGATGTGATATGAAACACTTTTGGAAAATCAACCCGTATTTTAAAAAGCAACCCCCTGTGCTGCAAAAACATATTTTAAATAAAAAAAAACTTTCAAAATAGAAAACACTTATAAAATCTTAACACGGTATTTATAAAGCATAACTGAGGAGAAAAATTATTTTTCACGCCTTATCGTTACAAAAACAACCCCTGTATTTGTATCCAAATAAAAACTTGCAAATTGGTACCAAAAAATGGTATACATTAACTGCTGAGACAATTCTCCTCTTGATTTTTGTGCTCTTTCATTATTATAAAATGTCATAGCAATCGCTTTGGTTAATTTAACACTTTTATATAAAAAAAATTTTCTGTCATGAAAACACGTATTAAAAATAGTCGATATCTACATAGATGGAACTTACTTATAAAATAGTAACATGATACTTTTAAGCGTAATTATTTCTCACCCCTAATCGTTACAAAAATATCCGCCGTTATGCATATTATTTTCTAGTCTATGTGTGTATCTTAAAAAATATATAATTTACCTTTTTCGATGCACCTTTTAATGCCTTTAATGAACTTACGGCGCAACAATGATGTGTATAAAGTTTGCACCTCTACAAGCGAAATTGCCACATGTTTCCTATCAGACTTTAGGGCTATTTTCGGCTCTTAAACGCAACAATACCAATTTCTTAAAACCACCCCTACTAAAAATAAAACTGGCCCCTACATAAAAATTTAAATTTGGAAAAAACCAAAAAAACGCCAGAATTTTGTGTTTATTAGGACTGGCGAATGCACGCGAAAAATGCAAACACTACCCAATTTGTCAAAAAAACCGCCCCTTTGCGAAAAAGACAATCTGAAAAACACGAAATGCATAAGATTTTAAGCTTATATTGGGCTCTCGAATGCACTAAATAAAAATTCAGAAAACCCACCACCATGTGCAAAAACACCAACCCATTATTAAAAAATTCAACCTCGATATTGGCATTTTTTAAGAGCCCAAAGATCAGAGAATCTATTGACACTGTAAAATTCTCAAAAAGATTTTTTTTTTTACAGTTTTATATCTAGGTGGTAGAGAGTTCTTGATTTTAGAAGTTAAGGGCTAGAAACCAAAAATCAAAGTGGGTATTTTCGAGGAGCCCAACAATACAAGACTCCATTTCCACTGGAAAATTATCTAAAAGATTATTTTTGGACAATTTCTTATTTTCGTGGTAGAGAATGGTTGATTACAGGTGTCAAGGGTTTGAGCTCAAGAATCGGAGAGAGTATTTTCGAAAAGTTCAAAAATCAAAGACTCCAATGACACTGGCAAATTCTCAGAAAGATGACGTTTTTACAATTTTATATGTACTTGGTAAAGAGGGTTTGATTTTAGATGTGAAGGGTTAGAGCCAAAAAATCAGAGAAGGTATTTTTGAGGAGCCCAAAAATCAGATACTTAATTGTCCAGGAAAATTCTCTAAAAGATTATTTTTTGAGAATTTCGTATGTACTTGGCAGAGAGGGGTTGATTTCAAATGACAAGGGTTGGAGCCCAAAAATCAGAAAGGGTATTTTCGAGGAGCCCAAAAATCAGAGACTCCATTTACACTGGAAAATTTTCAAAAAGATTATTTTTTGTCAATTATCTTGGGGTTTTCTAAGCTAGGAAAACAATGATTTCTAATGGCAAATTGCACTGGAATGATTATATTCAAAAATAATGCAATCTTTTCAGACTTGGAAAAATTCTTGATCCTTTAATTTTAAAAGTATGAATTTTGAAACTCTGAAACTTATCTTGGGTTTTTCTAGGCCAGCAAAATAATTGTCACAAATGGGATTGGCACTCAATTAATTGGTTTCCAAAATAATGCAATCTTCTCAGACTTGCAATAAATTTTTAAATCTAAATTGAAAAAAAATACGAAATTCAGAAACTTATCCTGGGTTTTGCTAGGCTAGCAAAATAATTATATCTAATGGCGCATCACACTCAATTTATTATTTTCTAAAATAATGAAATCTTCACAGACTTGCAATAAATTTTTAAATCTAAATTGAAAAAAATACGAATTTCGAAAATCAGAAACTTATCCTGGGTTTTGCTAGGCTAGCAAAATAATTATCTCTAATGGCGCATCACACTCAATTTATTATTTTCTAAAATAATGCAATCTTCACAGATTTGGAATAAATTTTTCATTTTAAATTTAAAAAAATATAAATATCGAAACTCTGAACCTTATCTTGGATTTTTCTAGGCTAGCAAAATAATCATCTCTAATGGCGAATCATACTCAATTCATTATTTTCCAAAATAATGCAATCTTTTCTGACTTGGAATAAATTTTTGATTCTAAATTTAAAAAAATACGAATTTCGAAAATCTGAAACTTATCATGGGTTTTGCTAGGCTAGCGTAATAATTACCTCTAATGGCGAATCGCACTGAATTTATTATTTTCCCAAATAATGCAATCTTTTCAGTCTTGGAATAAATTTTTGATTCTAAATTTAAAATCATACGAATTTCTAAAATCTGAAACGTATCCTGGGGTTTGCTAGGCTAGAAAAATAATTACCTCTAATGGCGAATTGCGCTAAAATTATTATTTGCCAAAATAATGTAATTTTTTCTGACTAGGAATAAATTTTGATTTCAAATTTAAAAAAATAAAAATTTTGAAAATCTGAAACTTATCCTGTGTTTGGCTAGGCTAGCAAAATAATCATATCTAGTGGCGAATCGCACTTAATTTATTATTTTTCAAAATTATGCAATTTTTTCAGACTGGGAAAAATTTGTATTCCTATAATTTTTAAAATACGAATTTTGAAAATCTTAAACTTATCCTGGGTTTTGCTAGGCTAGCAAAAGAATTATCTCTAATGGCGAATTGCACTCAAATTATTATTTTAAAAAATTATGTAATCTTTTCAGGTTTGGAATAAATTTTAAAAATACGAATTTTGAAAATCTGAAATATATCCTGGGTTTTGCTAGGCTAGCAAAATAATTATCTCTAATGGCGAATTGCACTGAAATTATTATTTGCTAAAGTAATGTAATCTTTTCTGACTTGGAATAAATTTTTGATTCTAAATTTTAAAAAATACGAATTTCGACAATCTTAAATTTATCCTGTGTTTTGCTAGGCTAGCAAAGTAATCTACTCTAGTGGCAAATTACACTCAAATTATTATTTACCAAAATAATACAATCTTCTCAGACTTGGAATAAATGTTTTAATCTGAATTTAAAAAAATACAAATTTCAAAAATCTGAAACTTATCCTGGGTTCTGCTAGGATAGCAAAATAATCATCTCTAAGGGGGAATCGCACTCAATTTATTATTTTCCAAAATAATGCAATCTTTTAGACTGAGAAAATTTTGTATTGCAATAATTTTTAAAATACGAATTTTGAAAATCTGAAACTTATCCTGTGTTTTGCTAGACCAGAAAAATAATTATCTGTAATGGCGAATTGCACTCAAATTATTATTTTCCAAAATAATACAATCTTCTCAGACTTTGAATAAATTTTTTGATCCAAATTTTAAAAAATACGAATTTTAAAAATCTGAAACGTATTCAGGGTTTTGCTAGGCTATCAAAATAATGATCTCTAATGGCAAATCGCACTTAATTTATTATTTTCCAAAATAATGCAATCTTTTCAGGTTTGGAATAATTTTTTTATTCTAAATTTGAAAATAATAAGAATTTCGAAAATCTGAAACTTATCCTGGGTTTTGCTAGACTAGCACCATAATAATCTCTGGTGGCGAATCGCACGCAATTTATTATTTTCCAAAATAATGCAATCTTTTTCAGACTGGGAAAAATTTTTATTCTTATAATTTATAAAATACGAATTTTGAAAATCTGAAATCTATCCTGGCTGTTGCTAGGCTAGCAAAATAATTATCTCTAATGGCGAATTGCACTCAAATAATTATTTTCCAAAATAAGGCAATCTTTTCAGATTTGGAATAAATTTTTTATTCTAAATTTAAAGAAATATGAATTTCACAAATCTGAAAATTATACTTGGTTTTGCCAGGCTAGCGCAATAATAATCTCTGGTGGCGAATCGGACGCAATTTATTATTTTCCAAAATAATGCAATCTTTTTCAGACTGGGGAAAATTTTTATTCTCATAATTTATAAAATACGAATTTTGAAAATCTGAAACTTATCGTGGCTGTTGCTAGGCTGGCAAATTAATTATCTCTAATGGCGAATTGCACTCAAATAATTATTTTCCAAAATAATGCAATCTTTTCAGATTTTGAATAAATTTTTTATTCTAAATTTAAAGAAATATGAATTTAAAAAATCTGAAAATGATCCTTGCTTTTGCCAGGCTAGCGCAATAATTGTCTCTCATGGCGAATCGCAAAATAATTTTAAAAAATGCGAATTTGGAAAATCAGAAACTTGTAATGGGTTTTTCTAGGCTAGCAAAATTATGGTCTATAATGACAAATTGCACTAAAATTAATATTTTTGTAAAAAATGCAATCTGTTTTTACTTTTTGCACGGCTGACATAAATACGTTTTTTTTTCATTTTTTGGCTGAAATTTTCACTTTTTTTCCAAAGATCTTTGCATCACAATTCCCCTTGTGATTTGTAACATTAAAATTTAAACACAAATAACTGAACAAAATAATTTAAAATATATGATATAAAAACGTACTGTAGGCCTCAGATATTCGATCAATGTTGTGAACAGTCCACTTTTTATCTGGACATTTTGGCTTCTTGGCAGATCGAGATGCCTGGTTTTTTTTTTGTGGATGGAAAAGTCCCCACGTTTCCCAAATTATCCAGTTGTCTGGTGCAACAGAGGACTGGCTTTCAGAAATCACCACGCGCCATTTGACGGCAAGCTTTTTGGTTGGACACATTTTTGCACCAAAAAAAAAAGGAATTTAAAATCGAAATTTGCGTTACGTCAGTTTCATAAATGAAATCTCAATTGTTATCGATCACTTTTTAACACTACATGGTTGTCATGCGACGGCGCATCTTTTGGTTGCGAAAAAGACACGAATTTGGAAAATGTAGCAAAATTTGAAAACTCTGCAGCTTTTCAGCAGAAAGGATGTCGAAAATTAGGGTTGCCAAAGTTAATTTTCTAATTTGCAAATCAGAAATACATACATGTCAGGGTAACTTTGCATTGCTGTTTTGCTCAGAATTGGAAAAATACTTTCCAAACAGCTTTTACAAGTCCTACTGACTGTTCAATTCTTAATAAAGGACTATTATAAGGGTACTCTTTCGTTCTAACTTTTTTTTATTTCACTAGGGTTTGGCTGCCCTGGATTTAGCAGGAAATTTTGGCTCACCAAGCAAAATTCGAAGGAGCTTTTCTGAAGTCCGTTTTATATGAAGCTGGCCTAGTCGACATTCTCACCGATTTTAACAGGCGAAACGTTGTTTGTGTAGTATTCTTTACATTATTGTTTGTTCCAGAATTTGGAACTTGTGAGGCAAACATTTTTTACGTCGGCCTTTATAATAGATTCAAGGTATGTGTTTAACAAATTAAATTTTGAAGATGCTTATGTTATCTGTTGCGACTATGAAGGTTATAGTATAATCATTAATGTTGTGATTTTCATTAAATAAACTAATAATAATGATTAAGGCATTTTTTCATATAGTGGAATTTTAGATTCTCAAAAATGCACGCAATTTTAATAAAATGGAAAATATAAATATATTTATAGGTTACTAAAACAAAATTAACAGAGAGAACTCATGGCCGTGAAGCTGGAATAATATTCGTCTTTTGATATTCAAGATTTATAAAGTAATGGGCTTTTTAAATTTAGATGTCAACTTCACACTTGCTCCCAAAATTTTAATATATTTCATTGGCTCTTTTTGGATTCCTTAGTTGGTCTTTGTATAGTGTTTGATTTCAATTTTCGTCCTTAGATAATCGAAATTTTAGCCAATATTTTCCAAACAGAAATTATCGCCTTAAAAAATGAGGATGTCCGTATACAATTTTGTTTATAAATTGTGATAAGTTAGAAAGAATTTTAATTTTAATTATTTTTTCCAATTAAATGAAATTTTCTGCTTATGAAAAATATTAAAAGAACTTTTTGACGATACAAAATTGAAGGCAATCAAGTTTTAAAACTTGAACATTCTGACTACTCAACAGTTTAAAAAATTCGTCGATGAGAAATATTATTTTTATTTCATTTACATACTAAACATTTTTCAGTCAGTAATGACAGAAATTTCGAAAGTTTGAAACTTCTTGATTTGAAAAGTTTTGTTCTTAAAAATTTGTCAATGTTTGGAATTTAAACAAAAACTTGCTTGTAAATTTTTCTGCTAAAGGGCTCAAGGATATTTTGGCCATTAAATGTATTCGGATTTTGTATAACTATTTACAATACTTTAAAATTTGATTTCATTTTGGTCAGTTAAAAATGTGAAATAAAAATGTTTGAAAATTACAAAAGTAGCTATTTATTGGCTTAATACTCTGGATGTTTTTATCTCTTCAAGTCTTTTTAATTGGGAATAATTCTCTTCTAGTTCTTAGAATTCACTTATAACCTTTGAAACACTTTAAAAGATTTTTAATTCGTTTGAACTATTCAGGCTATAACTTGAACTGGATATCATTTACATTCTGGTAAAGTTTTTCTAATTTTCCTAAAATATGTCGAATAAGCCTTGAATTATTTTCAATTCAATTAACTCTTTTGGATTCTGAAGAATTTACTTGATGTCTTAGAATTCGCTCGTAATCTTTGACATTCTTTAGATATTTTGGAATTCTTTTGAAATATTCAGGACATAATTTATTTTTAGTTTTATTAATTCTTATTAAAACATGAATTTTTAAAAAACTATTTGCAGATTGTTTTCAGGTTTTTAAAAAATATTTTCAATATTCTGTGAATTATTTTACATTTCTTCAAGTTTTTTCATTTTGCAGAATTCTCTTAATTTTCTCTATTCTCTTCTAATCTTTAGAATTCTTTTTAAGATTTTTTAATTCTCTGGAAATATGCAGGCTATAACTTTCTTTCAGGGTGAAACAGGTAACCGGTAAATGAACAGGAACTTTATGAGACCGGGAAAACCCGGAAAATATAGTACATCCATTTTTTGCCCAAGAATTTTGCAAATGTTTAGAAACAAACCTCAAAGGTTGATTTAACCTTTTTTGAAATAATCAGAATATTTTTTATTAATTTAAACGTCTTTTAAATAATTATAGTTGAATTTGTCTCTTTTTCAATTATGACATCAATCAGTTTAGAATGCGTAATTCGAAAATTTTAAAATATACACTATTCATTGAAAGAATTTTATAATGCAGTTTTGAAAAATTAAAACATTAATAAGTAGTAACATTTGAAATCGATAATATTTTATGGAAAAACTTTTTAGTTTTTTAAAATGTGAATATAAATTTTAATTAGTTTTAAAATTGAACACTTTATTAAGGATTAATAAGTGATACATATAGACTTTTATTAAATTTAAAATAAGAATATATTCTGAAGTTTTAACATATAAAATTTCCAAATTCAAATAAAGAATAATAACAATTGCTTAATATTTATAAATATTTGATTGTTCATGTGAAATCAGTAAATTGAATGAAACATTCTAAGCTAAGCAAAAGAAGTAAGTTTTAAACGTTACCATTTTAATTGTACTATTTACACAAATTTAATATAATAGTTAAATTGTTGAATTTTCATGGA
>NC_046657.1:138425679-138430348 GCF_010883055.1 Belonocnema kinseyi | reverse complement strand
TTTGACATAAAGACAACCGCAGGATTTCGCCGGCCTCGATACCTCTATTTATTTTCATTCTCCTTGGTTATGATGTTTCTGTCAGCTGGTGCCGAAAATTCGATAACGAACACGGTTCGCTTCTCGAAGTCAAGAAGAACCATGTCAGGGCTCGAGCGAGCAACAGAAACAATTGTCGAGAATATAAAATTCCAGTATATGCGGCAGTTCCCATTCTCGACAATTGACTCAATTTCCCTAGGAGCATTTAGAGGAGCGATATTAAGGTTAATGCTGTAAGAGTGACAAAGATGGTAATAAAGCACTCTTAGTGCCGCATTGTTTTTCGCTTGTGCTTTCTTAATCCGGGCTTTCAGGAGTGAGTACTCGAGATAGATAAGATTTGATGCATTTTGCTCACCCCTAATACTGAAGTCAAGTCCAAGTGTTTCAGGAGCCTCCTCCGCTGCTTTGTACAGAAACGCTCCTTTGCCCACTTCTTCGTACTTCCTAACCATTTTACGAAGAGGGTCTCTTCCATTTGCAACTCTATGTGCTGTACCCAGAATAATCCTGTTGTGAAGACATTCAAGACTCAATATTCCGCGACCCCCTTGACGGCGTGAGATGTACAGTCGCGGAATGGAAGACTTAAGATGCATGCTTTTGTTCATGTGCATAAACTTTCTTGTCCCGATATCAAGGGATGTGAGCTCGTTCTTCGTCCATGGAACTACTCCAAATGAATAGAGTAGTACCGGGGCGGCAAGCATGTTCGTTGCAGATACATTGTTCTTCAACGACAGTTCGGAAGACCAAATCTGTCCGATGAGACGTTTGTATCTGCTCCGGAGAGTATCCTTTATAGATGTCACATCCTAAATGTGGCTCTGTGGCACGCCCAGGTATGTATAAGTCTCTCCAGCGCAAAGGTGTCGTATGGCGCTTCTATCAACGATCTCAGGATCTTCAGGGATGCCATTAAGTTTTCCTCGCTTCAAATAAACCTTGGCGTATTTTTCTAACCCAAATTCCATTCCAATTTCCCTAGTATATCGCTCGACAATCCCCAGAGCTAGATGCAGTTGCTCTCTGTTTTTAGCATAGATCTTAAGACCGTCCATGTAAAATACATGAGTGACCTTGTACTTTCGATCTGCAGGTTTACCGCACAAGTACCCGTCGGAATGGCAAAATGCTAGACATAGTGGCAACAATGTAAGGCAAAAGAGGAGTGGGCTCATGGTGTCGCCCTGAAAGACAACTCTCTGAAAGGTGACCTTGTTAGTTATCACACGATTTTTTCCAGATGAAATAGTAAATCTGGTTTTCTAAAGCGGCATCAATCTCTATATGCACACAACTATTTGCGGATAAACCTTTAAGATTTCCAAAAGACAGATGATAAGTCTTTGGGAGGTCCTATCGAAAGCTTTCCGATAATCAGTCCAGGCCATCGATAGATCACGCTGGTAGAATGCTGCATCTTTGCAGGCACATCTATCGATGAGCGGGTTCTCCCGACATCCGGCTACGCCTTTTTTGAGCCTCGTTGTTCATACATTTCTGGCCACACAGGTTCAATTGCCCGAACAATCCTATCATTTCGGATAGCTGTGAATATCTTATAAAGTGTGTTCAGACAAGTTATTGACCTTTAATTCAAGTTGCCTGATGGTCAGCAGCTTTGACTTGTTAAGTGTGTGATAACGGGTCCGGAGTTCGCGCGCGAACTTTCGAACCGTGGCGGTAAAATTCCTGCCAGATGTGATGTAGTCAATCACACACTGAATGCACTGGATGCCTGCCCGCGGTTGGTCTTAGTGTCGCCTCTCTTTCTCTGTTGCCGGCTTGTTCTAGCTGTGGTAGAGTAGGCGTACCGCTTACATAGCCCCTTTTACGGAGTATTTCAGCATGGTCTCGCAGACGTTGCTGCGAAAAGTGCGATGGCTCCGGGTGTTTCTCGCATCACAGAGCATGCAGCCGTGCCATTTAACCCCGTTCAGGGGCCACCCTCGCATCGTAGCACTCTAGCAAGTCGTGATTCAGACTCTCCGTCCATCCAAAGGTCGCGAGATCCCGCCGATCCATCGCATTAAATCCATTTTCATTGGCTCCCCCAGCTCTAGATTGGTCGGCATTGTTGGCCGACCGATTGTTGGAAGCCCTGCGCGTTCTGTTGTTTTGAACCGCACTTACTATAAGTATGTTTGGTGTTGTCATTGTTGTTCCCACGAGAAGCTAGGGAAAGGGGTTCGTCCATCCTTGTAGAGCCCCGCATGCAAGGATAAGGCTGCGTACTCTGAGAGGTCGCCCGGTATTCCAGAGTCACCGTTCTAGACACCTCACCCAGGTGCCATTCAGCTTTCGGCACGGTTTTCACACCTCCGCTTAGGGGTTAATTCCTTTGGGTCCACCCCTGCACAATTGTCCACGACTGCCTATTTATTTTTGTAACCATATTCAACAGAAACCCTTGGTACAGGGACTCTCTATCTGCAACCCGAGGACGCGTTCGGTGGCTTTGTCATAGGCCCTTCACCTATCATTCACACCTATCATTCCTATCAAAAATTCGAATAAAGTGAATAGATATATAGAAGTTCTGACAAGATAAAAAATTAAATTAATATTTGATATGGTTTTTGATAATTTATACCAAGTTGCTACCAAATCCAACTATTCCTACAGAAATTTCGGTGCAAATAGCCCACGGCCTAATCTAAAAGCAAATATATATTTTTTATATTTCAAACAAAAAATGTACATGCTTTTCAAAATCATGACTCTTGAAAATAATAAAAAACATTTGCTTAAGATTCCTAGGAAAATGGAAAATAACTCCTTATTTGAAAAAAACCCAATTTAAAGCAAATATTTAAAAATATTTCAAAATTCTCAAAAATGAATCTGAAATATTTTTAGAAATTTTTTTTTAATTTGCAAGGTCAATAAAAAAACAGAAGGAATTTGGTTATTTTTGAAGATGTTTACAAGTTCTAAAACATCTTTAAACATAAAAATTTGAAGCTTTCTTAATATTTTAAGGATTTTAAAACTATTTAAAATGAACATAATTTGACTTTTTATTTAAGAAGTGTTCAGTTTATTACAACATCGTAATCGTTTAATTTCTAATATGTTATAACTGGTTCGCAAGTTTGAGCGCGCCTAGGCCGTGCGACTGTTGGTTCTCGCGCTCGATAATTTATTAACCTCGGGCTACGCGCTCAATCTTTGTGTTCAGATTTTTCAATACTAAAGGTGGAAGCCTCGACAAGAGTAATTTGGTAATTGTGAATTATCTTTTGTTAAAGCTCCTTCGGTTTAAACGAACACATTCTCATCACGTATCTCCTGCTTGAACTCGAGTTTCTTCCTAAAATTGTATATAATTCCCACAAATTCATATTATTATCATTCATAACATGCACATGTATTAAATCTGACGCAGTTTCATTGTCTCGTTGAAAAAATTTGTATTTTTAAAGAAAATTTTATTGCGACTTTTGTCGTTTTTCGAGAAACTGAGGGGGAGATTTTAAGAAACTTGATGGAGGATAGATGCTGGGCTGTGGCAAATGGTATGGTAAAAGGGGCGAAGAGGGAGAGTAAACGTATGTGAGTAAGATGGGTGTATCGGTGATAGACTATGTGATTATGAATATGCAAGGTTGGAAGGAGATAGAGAAATTCGCATGAACGAGATAGACGATAGAGAAGTATCAGGAGCAGTTGGGCAACATAAGCTTTGAGGGGGAGTCTGTGGACGAGATATGGGAGGATTTAAAAGAGAGAGTGAAAGGTTGTGTGCAAAAGAAGGTAGTTAGAGAAGAAAAGAAAGGAATAGTTAAGCCGAGGTGGGATAAGGGATTGTAAAATGATGAAGAGAAAGGTGAAAAAGAAATACAGGAAGTGGAAGGAAGGAACCGCGAAAAGGGAGGAGTACGTATAAATGAGGAATAAATGATAGGGATGTGTAAGAAGAAAGAGCAGAAAAAGAAAAAAGAACTGGAAGAGGAGTTGTAAAGTGTTATGACAGAAGAGGACGTGTGGAGAATAATTAATAGGTTTAGGAAACGTGGGGTGGGGATAAGTGAGAAGATAGGGAGCGACGATTGGATGAAATTTTTTAAGGATTCATTTCAGAGGGCATATACACGCAAGAGAGATGAGGGGATTATTAGAACGAATGAGGTAGACGGAAAGGAGCTGAATTGCAAGGCGATAGAGAAGCCGGTATGGAAGTTGAAAAATAGAAGGCAACAGGGCTCGACGAAATAGAGAACGAAGCGTGGCTGTTAGGCCCACAAGTTGTGAGGCAGAGACTGAAGGGGATAGTGAAAAAAGTATGGAGGGGGATGGATTTCCAAGAGGATCGAGGGAGGGGTTAATCTTATCACTGTATAAGAAAGGGGATAGGAAGAGGCAGGAAAATTATAGAGGAATTACGCTGATAAATACTGCGTACAAAACATACGCGATGTTCTTGGCAGATAGGCTGCGCAAGGATGTTGGGGGGAAACGACTATTGCCGAAGACGTAAGCGCCTCAGAGCGGGAAGGAGTACTATTGAAAATATTTACGTCTTGCAGCACGTGGTGGATAGAGAGTTAACAAAAAGGGTGCTAAAGTGTACGTGTTTTTTGTAGATCTAAAGGGCGCTTTCCATTCGGTGGATGGGGGGGGG
>NC_046657.1:138417141-138425579 GCF_010883055.1 Belonocnema kinseyi | reverse complement strand
GTATACGAGGAGACGAAAGATAGGGTGAGAGGAGGGGCGGGGATCTCTGAGGGATTCTGGATGGAAGGGGGTTAAAGTTAGGGTACCCGCTTAGCCCAACACTTTTTGCAATTTTGATCGTAGGTATGGAAAGTCAGCTAGCGGCCGGAGTGGTAGGAGGAGTCAGGATATGGTCAATCGCATATGCAGATGATACAGTGCTGCTAGCAAAGAGCAAAGAGGGTTTAAAGGAGATGATGAAAAGGTTGAGAAGATACTTGGACAAAAATAGGTTAGAGTTAAATGCGGAAAAGTCGAAGGTTATGGTGTTCACGAAAGAAGGTGGAAGAGATAGGGGAGGGAAGTGAAAGTGGAAGGGAAAAGCTGCGCAGGAGGTGAAAGAGCTTGCGTACCTAGGCTTCCTGTTTCGAAGGAATGGGGGAGTGGATGGTCACATGAAAGAGAGGGTGAGAAGGGCTAATGTGGTGATGAGGCAGATGTGGGGGTTGGGTAAGAGGTTGTTCGCAGATGATTTTGTAAGGAGAATGAAATCGTTTGATTCGCTAGTGATGAGTGTCTTATTTTACGAAGTGGAGGTGTGGGGGTGGAAGGTTAGTTAGGAGGTGAAGAGGATACAGGAGAGGTATGTCAAGTGGGCGCTGGGGTTGGCAAGGAATACACAGAACTATATTGTCAGGAGGTAGACAGGAAGAACAAGTTTATGGATTATAATGGGGAGTCGAGCGTGTAAATATAAGGAAATATTTTTGGAAAAGAGGGTAAGTAAGCTGTTTAGGGAGTGTTGGTGGGAGAAGGAGAACAGACGTAGTGCTGCAAGGATGGAGATGGAAAGGGAAAGGTATTTTAGAACGAATGGATTGCGGATGGATGAAGTGAGAAGGATTCACGAGGAAGGAAGGAAGGTATGTGGATTGGTTCAAAAGAATGGCATGAAGAAAGAGAAGGCAGAACGAGAAGAGAGAAGAAGAGAGTCAAGGTTTAACGGAAACTATGTGTGGATTATGTCCAGGGAGAGAGCGCAATATTTTTGTTAGAAAGGAGGGCAAGAAAGTCAGGAACCTATAGCAAAAATGAGATGCAGTTGCATAAAGAATTATAATAGGTTCAGGCTTTCTATAGAGATGAGAAAGTGTGAATTGTGCGGGAAGGGGGATGCAGAAGTTGAACAATAGTTGATGGAATGTGAAGAGGTTGAAAGGGCAAGGAATAAGCCTGGAGGCATGTTGCGTAAGATGGAGAAGAAGAGAAGGAAGGAGGAAGAGGCATGGAGAAGGAAGAATTGTAAATAGGAGAGGAAGTACATGTAAGAAAACTGTAAATATTGTAAAGAGTAGTTAAGTATGAGGCGTTAGCCGCGAAGACAGAGACTGGCAATGCGAGGCATAGCGAGGAAAGAGAGACATGCGTGCAAGACGAGGTGATGCGCAGCGAGGAAGGTTAGGTTATAGAAGCGAGCAGATGAGTTAGAAGGTGTGGATGGGTGGTAATTAGTCAAAGGTAGCTATAAGAAATTTCTGTAAAAAATTAAGTGTAATCAAGTCCATTTTTTAAGGCCAGCAGGCCGAAAAATAAACATTTATCTATCTACCGACTTAGGGATGATGCACAAAAAATAAAAAAGTCCTGTAGAAAAAAGTTCTTTAAAGCTTAGTTTAGGCACAAAAAAAGCTTCAAAGTTGGGTTTAATCAACCACTTGTACTTGCCCCAAGTGTTAACATAGTGTTTGCGCAGAAGTCCTCACTGAAGCTCGCTTCTCATTGGTTGATTAGGACCAACTTTGAGCTTTTTGGGGCCCAAACTAAGCTTCACACACATTTTCGCTGGTGAACTTATTGTTTATTTTTTGTGCACTATTAAATAGTACAAGGGGATGTATAGGTCGTGAAACACCCTGTGTAATTTTTTTAGAAATAAACGATAATAATTTTGAGACTCATCGTTTTAAATCGCAAGGATAAACGAAAAAACTTGATGAAAGTGGCTTTTTTAGATAATAAAGATTTGAGATTTTAGGTGGAAATTTCATTGGTATTTTGGGGTTGAAAAAAGTCGCAAATAGTCTTATTTAAGGGCACTTACTTTGTAAAAATAAGTATTTTATCCTTTTACTGTATTTAAAATATTGTGCGAAGGACAATATGGTCAGGCAAAGGCTTAAAAAAGGTTAGAGTTTAGGCAATTAAAAAGAAAAGAAGAACGAGATGGGAGATAAATAAGGAGTCATTGATCTGGTTCAAGATTGCAACCCTTATTTGTCATTTCACACTCCGTTTTTCGAATAAAAAAATATATATAGTCATTTTTTTAAATGGTAAAATGAGAGTTCACTTAATTGCCATCAACAATCCTGCTTTGTTATTGTAGCTTTATGTTTCTTTTAAACTTACAGACTAAAATGTAGTTCTTGAGTTCCTAATCTTTTTTAGCAGCTAAGTCAAGTTACTGATTTTAAGATTAGTGATAATCAAGTTTTTTTTCAAAGGATTTGAATTTTTTACTTATCTGGTTTTATTAATAATAAATTTGAAATTCTTAAAATTTTTATATTTTCTACTGATAATCACATTCTTTTTGTCTCTAAAAAAGTTGTCTATATTTTATAGTAAAATTTTTCACTACGCCGACGAGTTTAAATTTTACCGATATTTTGTACAGTGCCCTTTCCTTCGCTTTTCCTGTCTTTTGAAAATTCATATTCAAAATGCTGTATATTTTTGTGGATACAGATTGACTTGTTGGAGCACAAAAAATCTTTTATACAACTGTCAGACAGACAAAAGAGACGTAGGATTTTAGAATATCGAGTCCTGGATAAGAAGAATAATTCTAAAAATAATCGAATTGTCCAAAATGGTTCGAACGAAAGAGATATTCTCTTAGAAGATGGGCGAAGAGGTCTCTGCACTGCAGATTTAGTTTCAGAAATACCTCAAGACGTCCCTCCTGCCACGGAGAATTTTGAAAATGAATTTTTGGAAGACATAAAAAATCTAGAAGAGTCTGACTTGGAAGATAAATTGAATCGATATGACGATGATGATGATGATCGTTCAGTATCTGCACCCACATTTTGGGAAAAAATTTCCATGATTTGCATTCATCAGCATATTACTAGGCAAGCAGTAAACGACTGGCTGCAAGTTTTACGCGATGCCGGTCACACTAAACTCCCAAATGACAGCAGGACTTTGTTGGGCACTCCTCGCAAGACATCTTCTGTTGCAGTTTTTTGATGAAGGCGATGTAACAGAAATAGCAATACAAATTCATTTTGACGGGCTACCACTTTCTAAACGCTCAAAAGATCAATTATGGACCCAACTCGAAAAAATAACAAAACCTCAGCTTTCTGGAGTATTTCTAATCGGAGCCTATCACGGCAGAGAAAAGCCAAAACTAGCTTCCGAATTCCTAAAATGTTTCGTAGAGGAATATAAGAATCTGCATGAGACAGGATTCCTTTATAAAGGACGCCACGTTACTGTAACCTTGTCGCAAGTGATAGAAGACAGCCCTGCTAGGAGCTTTATCACTTGTACACTTCCTGGGAAGAGATAGTCAGTTAAGGACAGACGAAACTTTTGCGAATTGCACTGATGAAGAACATTATGTAGGGGATTCACTTTTGGAAGAAATGCAAGTGAAAATGGTATCAGAAATCCCATTTGACGTGATGCTTTTGATTGATTCAGGACTGGTACCGAGAATGATAAGATCGTTCTTGTCTGGACGTCATTCAGGTAGACTCAGTGGCAAACAAATTAAAAACTTGTTCGGGCTACTGATATCATTGAGGGAATGGATACCAGACGAATTCGTTCGGAAACCGCGAGGTTTGGATGAACTTCCACGATGGAAGGCGACAAAACTCCGCCTTTCCGGCCTTAACCTTTGTCCAGCAGTTCTTCAACCATTCTTGCCTCCAGAATATTTGATTCACTTTAACACACTGCACAGTGCCATGCGAATATTGCAACCACCCACATGATTATCTTCGGAACAATCAATGTGTAAAGGAACAGCTGATGTGGTTTGTGGATAATTTTTCGGTTTTATATGGAGAAGACCAAATGGCCTTCAACGTTCACTGCACCGTACACCTAAGTGATGATGCACTGATTTACGGACCTCTGGATAGTTTCAGTTCATTCTGTTTTGAGAATTTCATGCAGTGGAGAGGAAGAAAAAAGTACGCAAGTGAACATTCGAAAGGAGCAAAAATTTCCGACCTTCCTGAACGAGGTTAAAAATGTTCCGCTGGGTTTCTCCAGAACTTTTGAAAAACTCATTTTTAAAAATTTTAAACTATCTATCAAGAAACCGGATAATTTTTGCTATCTAATGAACGGTGATGTTGTTCGGATAAGCCACATAGCAACAAATAGAAGTACGAAAGTCTGCATAGGAAAGAAGTTTAGCAAGCCACGCATGTTATCTACTTACCCAGGAGACTCTACGAAAATGAGAATATATGTAGCAGAAGGGTTTTCTGGAACCGTCACGTTTCCCATAAGTGAAATCCTTCAAAAGGCGCTTGTATTGCCACTTTTAAGCAAATATTGTCTACAGCCTATCTTGCATACATCTTTAGCAAATCAGGATTACCGTAAGTTCCACATTTTTATTTAATCACATCTTAAAATTTAGTTATTCTTGCTACTGTTGAGCTATTTTTACGATATTGATTAGAATGTGTGTCTTATTATCAACTTACAGATCGGCATCTATAAATTACTTATCAACGTCTACTTCATCGAGCTATTGCAGTCTCAAATTATCGAGAAGATAACACATCGACCAATGAAAGATCAAGAAAATTAATTTTGTTCCTTACTATTTTAATTTAAAAAAAGGTGTTTGTCAATAGTTAAACCTAAATTAAGTTTTGCGCAGGATTCTTGTCACAAAATATCTAATTAATTCAAAATAATCGTAAAACCTTTTATGTATGTCAAAGGAAAATTATTAAATAGGTCAAAAGAACAAAAATTGGAAATGAAAAATAACCTATTACTGAAATGGTCAATTACGGGCCCTGATACTCTGTGTATATTATAAGATAAATGAACAATATCCAGATGTTCCACGAAAAAAAATTAAATTAAAAAATTATAATTCTCATATTTTAGCGAAAATCGCTAATAATAATTTTTTGCAATCTAAATAGTAGATCTTTTTCAAAAACCTTGTAATTTTTCAGCACTTTTAGATTTTCTAGACCAAAATCTTATTTCAATGAACTTAAGAGTGCTTTCGCACGATGGAAGATCAGTGTATGACATGCAGAAAGTCCTCAAGAGTGAAAGAGATGGGAACTGTATATTCTGTTATCTATCCCTTTCACTCCTGCGAACTTTCTGCATGTTAGTCTGCTGATCTGATATTGTATGAAAGCGCCCTAAAAAACGTAAACAATCAAATCGAAATATGTTTGAACAGAATGAAGAAGAGTTCAGAAATGAATTAAGCGTTTAGCCAATTTCATTATTAAAATTTTATAATTTTTTAAAAGTAATTTTAATTGTGATGAAATTTCCAGATGCTCGAAAATAGTACAGTTTTCAAACTTTTAAAAATTATTTTAATAATTTGTGGTTTTAAAAAATCTAATAAAATTTTTGCAAATTAGACATATTATACGTAGATTATTAAAAAAAATACTAGCGATTTTTTCGAAAAACTGATAATAATTAATTTTTAATATTGAGTGTATTAGTCTAATGAATTTTGAAGATGGTGAACAGCATTTGAGGATAGATTTAAAAAGTTGTAAACATTATTTTAGATTTTTTAGGTTTATGAAAATAAGATTGCGTCCTAGAAACGCATTTTGTCCTAGATCTTTTCTGCGTCGAATGAATCTGCGTCGAATTTAGGACAATCTGCGTCGAATCGTTTCTAGGGCAATCTGAAATAGAAATGTATTTGTTTGTCAAAATCCAAAAATTTCAATTTATAATTTTTATTTCACAAATTTCTCAAATAATATAAAATAAATTACATTAAACCAAGTAACAATAATTAAAATAAATCAAATTTTCAATTCATATAGGCCGTTGAATGGTTTCGGACAAATAGTTTGATCTTGGTAGTGAATAAATAACATTTATTAACTATGTGTTTTGATAAATTGTTGTCTGAGTTATCGGAATTTCGGGTAGTTTCACATAAAAAGTATATTTTATTTCAGCGAACTCGACAACTTAATAATATTCCAAAATAGGATTGATAGAGGTAAGTGTGATTAAGAGAAAATTTAGAATAGAAAACAAGTTAGTTATTAACATTTTCCATTACAATAAACAAATTACATCTTCCTTTTCTTGCAGAAAAAGGTGGTTGTCCTTATTTATTGTTTAAATCAAATATTTTTAAAGAAGCTAAGATGGTTTTATAAAACTCCTTTTGTTTATTTTTATTTTAGACATGGAGAAAAATATCATACTTTTCTTGAATATCCGCTGTTTTTTCGAATAATTATAAATTATGATAGTCATTAAACATCAGACTAGAGGTATATAAGGGCAAGATTTTAGAACATTCTTCGGATGCTGTTCTCAAATAGGCATTAAAGAGACAAATGATTACTGTTGATTAACCTATACAGGAAAGGTGCAAGAAAGGTCGATACATTTAAACTAAACCTGGTTACGGGGTATAAATCACATTTTTCAAGTAATAATTGACAGGTATAACTTTATTTGTTAAGTACCTGTTTTTTTTGGGCAATTTTACGTAAAAATATTGTTTTTTGTGAAACTCAAGAACTGAATAATATTATAAAGTATTTAATTTCTTATACCAGCGAAAAACGCATTGGTGTGTAGGGTTTGATATCTATTTATTCAAAAAAATTTTTTGCACCTATCAACTATAGCTGGAACGGTTTTGGAACGTTAGTGGAAGATTTTTTCTTGGGTATACAAGTGCATAATATTAAACATTATTATACTGTTTTTCATAACATAGCGAAATATATGTAAGTCCGTGTCACAATTAGGAAATTATTCAATTTTTTTGGCTGAAAAGTTTAAAATTGGCAAATAACACATAAACGGACTTGAGCAGACTGTTTTCTTAAAACTATTAAAAGAATCATGAAGACGCTGAATCATATAAATTACATTTTTATTTGGTAAAAAATAATAATATTATCCAGCAGACGTCCCATATCATTTACTTTACTATTCCTCCAAAGTTTCGGCGAAAAATATCAATTGAAACACATTATATTTACAGTACATACATTCACTGCGTTTTGGGAACGTTCCAAAAACGTTCCAAGTACTTTAATTATGTCAGATGTCCCAAAAACCATTCAGAAACGTTTTTGGGACGTGTGTGAAACATGCGAAACATCAGAAACGTAATATTAAAAAATTCAAACCTAAAATATGTTCATCAGACACAGTATTACAGTAAATATAATAATAAATTTGAGTATGTTTTATTCTGTTTCAAAGAACGTTTTTTGATTGGAAAAATGCCTGACTTAGGACATTATAAAGGTATTCTAAAAACGTCAATTTTTCGTCATTCTGTATTTAAACTTTTAAAACATTGATCATTTTAGAACGTTTTTGGAACGTTCTAAAAATGAGGCGATTCCCACTGGGTTCTTTCTAGAGTTAAGAATCTTCAGTTATTGAAAATTCGTCTTTTTGGTACCAAATTCTTTTTTTTTGTATGAATTTTATCTTTTTTGATTAAAATATAAACTATGACATTTTTTTGTTGGAAATTTATAGTTTCAGGTATAAAAATTAAATGTTATGTTAAAAATTTAATAATTTTGTTGGAATTTGGATATTAAAGATCAAGGAAAGTTAAAAAATTATTTAAGTAAACATCAGGGAATTTTGAAAATGAAGTTCTCGGACCCCCTGCCTAATTCTACTAGGAATAACTAGCAAAACATTTCTGGAAAATAAAAAAAAGTACATTAACGGGGGGGGGGGGGGGGGGGGGGGGGGTAGAAATAGTATGTTAATTTTTGTTACAGGGGGTAGGAGGGGTATTTTATTGGGCCGATAATCCGTTACGTAATTTAAGTACGGCCCCTTATAAGTATTAGGGTTTTCATTTAGAAGTTTCCATATAATTTCCCTGTGTTTTTTAAACGATACACCAAACGATTATCATAAAAGTATATCAAACTTGATAAACATGTACTAGGCAGTCTGATAAGTACCTGAAAATTCTAAGAGATGGCATTAGTATTCACTGATGTGAACCATTTTCGTCGAGCTTAATCCTTCAAATGACGCCTGTCAAAACTTCAGCCATTTATATTTACGCATTTACAAGTTACAGCACTGAGAAGCGACTAACCACTGAGTTTTTTTTAATATGGTAAAATCTGAGTTTCGAGTTTTGATCAAACACTACTATCTTCGCAAGAAAACGATATCCGAGACCAAGGCCAAGCTGGATAAGT
>NC_046657.1:138403728-138417041 GCF_010883055.1 Belonocnema kinseyi | reverse complement strand
CTACACCAGAAAATGTCGAAAAAATCCATGATATGATGTTGAATGATCCCAAAGTGAAATTGAGAGAGGTAGCTAATGCTGTAGGCATGTCATTGGAACGTGCGGGCAATGTCGTGCATTCAGTTTTAAGCATGAAGAAGCTCTGCGCGCGATGGGTACCGCATTTGCTCACAGTGGACCAAAAACGAATTCGTGTGATTTCCCAGTAGAATTTGGCATTATTTTCGCGTAAGCCGACCGAGTTTTTGCGCCGATTCATAACCATGAATGAAACCTGGATCCACTACTACACTCCTGAGTCAACGCAACAGACAAAACAGTGGGTTCCACCTGGCCAAAGTGCTCCGAAGCGTCCAAAAACGCAACAATGGGTCGGAAAGGTTATGGCCTCCGTATTTGGGGATGCACAGGGCATAATATTCGTGGACTATCTTGAAAAAGGTAAAACAATAACCGGAGCATACTATTCATCATTATTGGACCGATGGAAAATCGAAATCGCCGAAAAACGACCGCATTTGAAAAAGAAAAAACCGCTTTATCATCACGACAATGCGCCTGTTCATTCATGCTTAGTTGCACAAGCAAAATTGCATGAAATCGGCTTCGAATTGGTTCCTCAGCCACCGTATTCACCTGACCTGGTCCCCAGCGATTATTAATTGTTCCCTACCCTGAAGAGATGGCTCACCGGTAAGCGTTTTTACTCAAATGAGGAGCTCATAGCTGAAACTGAGGCGTATTTTGGATACCTTCCGATCGACTACTTTTCGGACGGTATTAAAAAGTTAGAAAATCGTTGGACTCGCTGTATCGACCTAAAAGGAGAGTATGTTGAACAATAAAATCGACTTTGGCCAAAAAAACGTCACGGTGTTTCATTTTTCAGGGACTTATCAGACTGTCTAGTTCTTTAATAGCGATCTCATATGGCTCAAATATTCATTTTAAAATACATTGGTATTTTAAATTTACTACACTTTTTAACAGTTTCACTCAGTTTCTTACATATTTACGCAATTTTTTTAAAATAAGTTTTATTATAACAGAAAAGGGCGAATTAGTTTCTTTTAAAAATCCTTATAGACAACATACTAGACCCGAGCGAAAAGTAGTAGTCGGGGTGTAGACGCTTGTGATACCCAGAGCTAGCGCCGCGTTGAAGTGGTCTGTGAAAGGTGTATTAGTAGTGTATACTATTGTGTTAGTGAAAACTGGTGCGCCTATGCCCAAGCGACTAGGCTACCAAGCAGACCAGCTGAAAGGGATTAAAAATTTACCCTTAAATTTTGTAAAGTTTTGAAATTAACTACGAGAAGGTTAGAAATTCAGAATCTACGGGTTTCGATGATTTCAGATGTCTGTTTCTTTTGAATATTTCAAATTGGAGTGAATATAACGCATCTCGTAAATGGAGTGAGATACGCCAAAACAGATAACATTTTTTAATTAGACTTCAAAGTAGTATATTAGTATGTAAGTTTAAATTATAAATATGTATGAGAAAATTCATGAATTAAACAAAAGTGTTAATACTGAATACAAAATCTCTGAACGATATTGTCGATTTCGATTGTCACACTACTCGATTTCATTGCTATATGCGTGTGACAGGAGGCGTCAGTGGGCTAGACAGCATTGGAAAATATTGAAAAAATTGTCACGATTGCTCGTTTTTTGATAGCTACATGCGTGCGACAGAGCAAAAATATCTTTGGACCGAGGCATCCGTACGAATCAACGCTTCTCCTTTACCACCACCTTGTCACACGTACCGTCGCAATACAGGGCGTCTACTTGTTATTTATGATCGAATTCTTAGTTCAATTTAAGCCTCTCTACTTGTTATTTATGAACGTACTTTCATTTCAATTTCGGAAAGGAAATTTTATAGCCTTTAAAGCATTTGAACGAGCGATCTGGACCATTCAGCGTATCTACCTGAGTGCCTGCGGAGAATTTCCTAGAGCTTCACAGAGCTTTGAGAATCTTCAGCATATACTCTGAGATTTCTATCGGTAGGGTCAGCATATTTCTAATTGCAAGTTAATGTTTAAGCTACTATTTGTTATTAATATAAACATTCACATTAAGTAATATTCCTATGAAGCATGGAATTTGTTATAAGTATTTTTTTATTAAAGTCCATTGCTGGTGTAAAATGCGATAACAACTTTTCGAGACTTTGAGGTTAGAAATTAATTTGAGAATACAAGGGCGAACTGCTGGTCGCAGAATTAGATCATTTTTGCCAGTTTAATGTAAATCATTCGTATACCTACAAAAATCTATAAAATAATATTTTTTGCTATGAAAAGTTACGAAAATGTACTACAAAAACTTTACGAAAGTTAAGCTTTTACTCATTTTTCGTAATACGAAAAAAATACTCCGTGTGTGAAATACATTGAAATTTTTCATACAAATTTCATAAAAATTACATTCAAATTTATAAAATTTTTTATATAGTTACGAAATAGTTACGAAATTACATTCAAATTTATAAAAAAATTTTTATAGTTACGAAAATGTACTACAAAAACTTTACGAAAGTTAAGCTTTTACTCATTTTTCGTAATACGAAAAAAATGCTCCGTGTGTGAAATACATTGAAATTTTTCATAGAAATTTCATAAAAATTACATTCAAATTTATAAAATTTTCGGCGAAGAAAACAGAAACTATTTTAATGAGGATTAAAATAAAAAATAGTTTTTTATGTTTTCATCCTACGTCTTTTTCATAAATTTTTTAACTGCGACCAGTTCGCTCTTGAATTACAAAATGTGATATTAACCTCAAAATCTCAATAAGTTGCTACCGCATTTTATATCAGCAATGAAATTTCATAAAAAATTCCATGCATCACAGGAATAATACTTAATGTTAATGTTTATATTGAATGCAAATAATAACTAAAACATTAATTTATAGCTAAAAATACACCTGTGTTACACAAACTTTAAATTTCAACAAAATACGGAAATTTTTAAACAAATAATTCCATTTTTAACTAAAGAAGATCCAAGTTTCAATAAAAAAAGGTCAAATTTTAAACAAAACTAGAATAATTCAGTTTTTAGCATGCAAAAGTTAATATTCAGTAAAAAAAATGAAATTTTCTACAGGTTTTTAAAAATTTTAACAAAAGCGGGCGAATCTGACATCAAATATTAAAATTTTTAACAAAAAAGGTGAATTTTCAATCACAAGATTAATTTTCTATTTAAAAAAATCTTCGTTAACAAATAATATAATTTTCAACTAAATTAATTTGCAATGCAAGAACTATATTATAAAAAGTATTTAAAATAAAATAGAATTTACTTAAAATCAGGCAGGTTCTACACATTATATAGTAGAATCTTTCAGCGATTAACAGTTTTTTATAGTGAATTATGCAAGACGTTTTATTCCGATTTAAGACCAAAAAACTCGAATTTGGGCATCTATGTTAAGAATAATTAAAAACAGATTAATTTTTCACCCATTATATTAATTCTTTACAAAAAACTATTAGTTTGCAACAAACAATCATATAATTAAAAATTCCCTTAAGTACATTAATTTTTAACAAAGAAACAAAAAATCAAGAAAATAGTTGAATCCTCCATAAACAAGATAAGATTTTAACAAAGAAAAATAATGTTCTACCAAAAAGACGAATTTTAAAATGAAAAAATGAATTTATAATTAAAAATAGAAATATATAAAACCAGAAATAGGATAATTCCTTTCTAGGTACAAGAATTAATATTTAACAACAAACAATTAAATTTCAACAAACTAATTAAAATTTTACTAAAATAGATGCATTTGATGATACATAGTTGAACTTTCAAGCAAACACATGTATTTTTAATCAGGAACCCAAAAATATCAATTTTTAATTCCAAATTTCGGTGTTCCACCAAAAGTAGGCTAGTTAAATTTCCAGTTAGAGAATTTAATTCTTAACCAAAAAACGGAATGTACAACTTAATAGTTCTGTTCTTAATTACAAAGATTAATTTTCAACCAAGAAGACTAATTTCCTACCAAAAACCTATATTTTTATCGAAATAAGTGTTTTTTCAAACAAAAGGTTTAATTTGCAACTAAAAAATATCAATTTTTACTTTCAAATATCAATTCTCTAGCGTGAATGGTATAATCCAATTTTTTCTTACATAAATTAATTTTTAACTAACTATGAAGAATTAAAAAAAAATTGAATTCTCAGTGAAAAAGATGAATTTTCAACCGCGAAGAATAATTTCCTACTAGAAAAAGATGGTTTAAAAAAATTAAATTTTTAACAAAAAAGGATCCATTTTTTTAGTATAATTTTTCTGTCAAAAATGGTATAATCGAATTTTCTCTTAAATAAATTAATTTTTTACAGAGAAAGGAATTTTTAACAAAATAAAAGAATCCTCGAAAAAAAGATAAAATTTCAATTAGGAAGTTTATTTTTCTACCAAGAATGACAGATTTTCAACAAAATTCTGAATTTCCAAATCCTGTATGAAAACAGATGAATTTGTTTCCAAATAGTTCAATCATTAACGAAAAAAGATCGACTTTAAACCAAAAGGATTAATTTTCTATCAAAACAGAAAAATTTTAAAAATTGAATTATTAAGTAAAAAAGGTCAATTTTAAATTAAATTTTTTTTTTGGTTTTTGGTTCAAAATTTACCTACTTATTTAAAAGTTTAACTATTTTGTTAAAATGTTAGATGTTTGGATGAAAATGTAACTATTTGGTTGAAAATTCATTAATTTTTTTTAACTGAAAATTAAACTTTTTCATTTTCAGTGGAAACGATTTTGTTAAAAATTTGTCATTTTATTGAAAGATTTGTATATTTTCATCTTTAAATTACATTTTAAACAAAGTAGTTGAATTTTTAACCTGCAAATATGGATTTTTCGATAGGAAATGTAACACTTGATATTTCAATGAATGCAGATGCTGCCAAGAGATGCATTGTAAAAATAAGGATACGAATTTTTAATCATAAAGATTAATTTTCCATAAGAGATTCGAATAATATACAATATGTTACCCAAAACCTACCCCTAAGTCATACATACCCTCCCCTCGTAATAAAAAACGTTTAAAAAGTTTTAAAACCACCTTGAACAATGCAAAAATGATTTCGAACTCCAAATTGATTAAATTGCACTTCAAAAATTCAAAATGTTTATACTTAAAAATTTTCCCCTCTTTGCAATTTTCCTAAAAAACTACTCTTTCACGTGAACGTATGCAGCGCAAGATGTATGTATGGAAAAAGGATAAAAATAATTGAGCTTAGAAAACACTGTTTGTCGATTTTTTTTCTCTGTTTTTGCTCTTCGATAATATATAATATGTTACCCAGAAATAACCGCTAAGTCATACATACCCTCCCTTTGTCATCAAAAACGTTTAAAAAGTTGAAAAACCACCTTGAAGAATCCAAAAATGATTTAGAACTTCAAATTGATTACATGGCACTTCGACTGTTGGATGCATTATTTGGATTACAGTGATTTCTTCGCTACCCCACACCAGTCCGCGATTAATCAAGTAACAATTATAATTAATAAAATTAAAGGAAAATGCCAGTTGTATATGAGTTTTCAAATTTCAGGGCCAGTCCACAATGAGAGTCGTAAACGTCCACGTTCGAACATACATGCGTATTTGACATCATACACACGTTGTTATCTGTCAACTGTCCGAACAGTTTCACTGCATCGCATTTTTCGTTTTCTCGTTACGACTGCTCCTGACCACTAGCGTATGGCGTCAAAAAGATATATACGTTCGACCATCGATACTTACGACTTCAAAAGTCAACCATACCTTGTCCCGTTCACCCGCTATCGACAGCAGCGCGCGTGCAGTTGGTCTATAAACTAAATATAATCAAAATAGTATGCGGCCGTGTACTTCATTGCAGCCGACGAAACTTAATTTTTGAAATTACTTGAAAAGAAATGATTTATCACCATAAGTGTCTTGAGAAATTGTTTCTTACTTTTCAAAAGCTACGAAAATAAATAATAAAACTGATTTTTTTGTAACGATTTTTCGTTTACAATTAAACAGCTTTTGAACACCGTATGCTCATATCTAAATTCACTTAAGGCGAAACATAATTTTTTCCCAAGTTATTGAAAAAATAAAATTTCGTCCTATGCAATTGGTATTCTTGCTTGATCCGCAGCGTGCCGACATTTTGCCAGCTGACATTACAGCTTGAATAATTTGTAATAATTTGAATTCAATCAGCGAACAACTTAATCTTTTTCGGGTTGATGAGTAGTTCACCATAGATGAATCACATATTTCGAGAATTGTTTATTTAAAATAACGAAAATATTCCCGTTGCACAGAATAATGCTGGTGTTTAATTTGTTGAAGCTCAAATTTCATTGGTCTTCCAATGAGCATTTAAGAGAATTTTCATTCTCAAATTTATTCCCCTGACCGAAAGTGCATATTTGGGCATCTAGGGGAAAGTATTATCTGGAGATTGAATTTTGGCTCATGCAGAGTTGTGGAGTGCTGAACCGCGCTGTCAGCTACCTGAACATCTGTCAAAGCAACTATTTCCTTTGCGATATTAGAATAAATAATTGTTAATTAGGAAAGTAATTGGAATAATATTTACCTAATTTTTAACTTCCTTTCATTTAACAGTGCGTACTAGTGCTAAAGAGACAATATTAATTATAAGCTCGTACAATAATCCTTGCAAAGCGGAATATATCTTAGATTTGAATTAGAATAAAGAGTAAAGTACGGTTTTTGAAATTTATTTTCGGAAACATAGCAAATAATATTAATAATGAAATGTGCAACAATTTCCCGAAGAAAATTTTGAATTGTATAGAGTTTAAAGTTAATTATTGAATTAAATTAATTTATGTTTGAAAAAATGTTATTTAGTAATCAGTGAATAATATCAAAAATTATTTCTGTAACTTCTCTCCTTAAAACTTGTTCATTATATCTTTAATAGTATATTATGCATCTAGGCAGTAAAGTAGAACTTTAGACGAGAATACAGAATTTAACATCTTAGCTGACCGCGAGGACGGTAATCGGCATCCGAGTATAAAAGAACTTTACTGCCGTGTTGTATACGATATTTTATCTAAAATAGGCAGAAAAAGAACTCTTTTTCTGGAAAACGGCGCTTGATTGTACCGCGTACAAACTCGCGTTAGATGATGTTGGAAGTCCCAAAATTCACTTCGTAGTATAACGTAGTCTTTAAATAAATTCTTCTCACTCTTTTATTTTACCTTTCTTTCACTTCTCCCTCACTTCTTTCTCCTTGCTGTCATCTTCACGTGCCGCTCGTCACAGTATAATAAAGTGCTATTTTACTGCCGCTCTACGAGCAGGTAAATTGTGCTTGTTCTGCCTATTTCAGAAAAAACAATGTCTTTAAAACAAAGATATTAAAACTTTGATTCTAATCACATCTTGAACGTTTTCTAAAATTATAATTTATATTTGTTCTATTAAAAAATAAATTTCCGTCTAAAATGTTACTTATTCAATACATAATGTTTTCAACTTATTTTTATAGTATATGTTCACAAATAAAATTTTCATTAATTTCATTTACATTATATTCATCATATTTTATATTTTAAGACTGTAATTACTCACTATACTCTAAAATAATAAGTTTAAATCTGTTATAAACTTGTATATTCAGGAATATAAAGGATCATTCTTTGCTTTTTATTCGAATTTAAATGTTATATTCCACTTTAGCAAGTTTCTGGGTGAAGTTTAAATTAATGTTTTCCCTTCAGCATTGATATAAATTCCTTGAAAAACTGTTTTCAAATATTACATAATTAAAACTGATTTAATTTTTATAGCGGTTTTTATGAAAATAATATTTTATTTGCTGAGAAAATTTTTTAAAAGTGGTCTAGTTCCATGACCTACAATGCAAAAAAGCAGGGAGTGGTGGGACAACTAGTGCCGCGCTGGTGATATTAGGAACTAAACAACTTAGGACAGTGAGGGATCACAATTTTGTTTTCAGATTCGTAGGGTTGGAATGTTTTCACGTGAAAACGTTTCATATATTTCAGGAAATATAGGGGTAAGAAGAAAAATTATTTTGTGCATGCGCAGATCGGTTTGGCCTCTAAGGTCAGGTTAGGATTTTATCCTATTAGTTTGAATTTTCCCGCCGCTATATTTGAAACATGACAATGTTTCATGAAACTCCTAATGTTTCAACAAACTTTGCATCAGGCTAAAGTTTCATGAAACTTTAAATCCCTACTCAGCGTGAAAAATAAATTTCCGTTTTTATTATACAATTACATTTACCTTATTTTTTATGTATAACACTAGCAACTGCAAGAGAAGATAAGTTTAAACTTCAGCAGAAAATATAGTGGAAATTTGTTCGAACGCCCAGGCATGAATTTCGATGCAGACGGTCACGACTTGGTGTTTACATCCTGGCTTTGGTGGCTTGAATGTCATGTAGGTTTTGATTAACCTAAGATTTGAATATTATGTAACTCTAACCAAAAATGCCTTTGACATATTGGGCAGTATAAGCGTGTGACAACATTTCAACACAGAAATGTTTTTAAAAATAATTCCCTACCGAAGATGTTCTCGCGTTGGTGTCGCGGTAGCCTCATGACTATGAGGGCTATGTTGGCGGTAGCACTCTCACTGACAGGGTTTCCCATGCCAGACTGGTAGAAAACGAAGAAGAAAGGGACCAAGAAGAACACAAAAACCCATAAATAATAATGAAGAGTATTTTAAAGATTTTAAAACGCTTCTCGCTTCCCGAGGATTGTCGGGGCACCCTTGGAGCCGCCGCTGGCGGCCACTGCATGTGGGTCGGTAGGGATGCCGAGCTGGGAGATGATGAGGCAGATCTCACTAATCAAACAGCTGGTCAGCAAGAATATTTGCGACAAACGGTAAGCAGTGGAACATCAAGTGTGCCTAATCAGAATACTTTGGCTCGCGTTAGCTATATGCAGCCAAACACCTCGACAACAATACCGTGAGAGAGCATCAAGTTGGATACCTTAATGAAAGAGGAATTGCTGTGTCTCTTTTACAAAAGTGCAAAGTTTGAAAAGAAAGTGAAAAAAGGATGCAATTCAAGAACGAAATTTCCTGCAAATTATCCTAATTACAGAAAGTCGCACTAAGCGATCTTATCGATAAGGCGAACGACATCAGGACGAATCTACATACCACAGAAGACCGATCGAAGGAGGTTAAACAACAAGTTCATTTAGTGTGGGAAACGACGGCAATAAATATCATTTAGAGGAAGCCGTGTCACACGGTCAAGCAGGGGCCATTGATGTATTTGCTCAATCTGTTGATGATCCAATAACACCACATCCTTATACAAACAGAGAAAGAAGCAGAGGTTCAGCAACCAAAAAAGCGACGGAAATTGAACTACCATATGAACAGAGTTGTTATCAGCCTTTATTTTTTTGGCAGAGAAATGTGGGAAGTGTGTGAGAAGAGAACATTATACACTACTCTTACTTAAATACCCAGAGGTAGTAACAAAAAAATGAGAAGAATCTGGTAGATCAAAAACGTTCGATATGTGTAAACAGATTTCTTTCGGTTGTAGAAATAGCCGCTATCAAAATGGAAGTAGAACAACCATGCTTTATTAGAGTTCAGATATGTAGAACCAAAACTAAGGCATTCGCTGCCCTAAATAAACATAAAAAATATGGCAACCGTTAGAACGTTAGGCCGTAGAACTAGGCCTGCAAATGCAGTCTCTGTCCCAGCAAGGGATCGACATCCACCATGGAAGATAAGGTTAAATATGGATGTCAGCAAAGGAAGGTGCAAACTGGGTCGATCAACTCACTCTAAAAAAGTAAATAGAAGCAGAAGGCTGATAAGCCATGTTACTAAAATCATCCACCCTCGGCACATCGAGACAATAACACCATCAATATTAGATAAGATTATAGACTCCTAACCGCAGCGACTTAATGTTCTTACTGCCAGACTGTGTCGGTACAAAAAAAGGTAGTGCATGAAGGCAACAAAACCGAAACTTTCAGAAAGATGAAAAAAGGTTATTTCGCGAACTGAGTGTAAAGCAAAATGACCAGCAAGACACCGAAGTCCCTCAATTGGAAGACATAACTAACTACTGGTCAGGTGTTTAGGGAAAAATGAACAGGTGCAATTTGGATACTGCGTGGTTCAAACTGGAGGAAGCAAGGGTAATGAAAAGCCGTGAAATGCAACTGACAAACATCACAGCTTTAGAACTGATGCCAGGCTTTATGCTCCAGGGTTCTACGTATATGGTACTTAAAAAACGAGACGCTTAAAATGTATCTGAATTTCGAGCGATAGCCTGTCTTGCAAAAATGTATAAATGTCTTACAGATATCATTGCAGATAAGGTATATTTTCATTATGACGAGAATGAGATCCTGACAGAAGAAAAAATAGGATATTGTAAAAACTTGCGAGAATGTAAACATCTAGTCACTATAGACGCTGTTGCCGTAACTCAAGTTCATAAGCATCAAAGAAACTTACACATGGCATACACTGACTATCAGCAAGCGTTTTCTTCTATGCAGCATGAATATTTGCTTAAAGTCTTAAAATGTTATAAAATCTTCCCACGTATTATTGACTTTCTAAGTCATGCAATGAGACTCTGGGGTACGAGTATCAAGTATTTTGATAATAGACAACTAAGGATTACTAAATCATTGCGCATTGCGACGGGTATATTTTAAGGAGATTCCTTCAGTGTACTATGGTTCTGTTTGGCGTTGAACCCAATGAGCAAAGCACTAAACAGTATGTCTCATGAGTTCAGAATTCATTATAACAAAGATGGTCATCAAGTGACGCATCTTTTGTATATGGATGACCTGAAGCTGTACACTAGTTCATCCCAGAAACTGCAGCAAGTGATCGATGTCACAAAGCAGTTTTCGAATGATATCCATATTGAGTTCGGACTAGGCAAATGCAGAACAGTGGATTTATTTAGAGAGAAATTAGGGACCGCAGAGTTAGAAAACAATCTCGAAAATCACTTCGAGAAAATGGCTGCAGGCGAATCATATAAATATCTGGGAATTCTCGAACCTAAGGGTATTCAGCATACAATAGCTAAGAAAATCCTAACGACTACTTTCATCACGAGATTCACATTGATTATGAAGAGTTTTCTCAACTCGGCAAACAAAATCAGGGCAATCAACACATATTCCATCCCTGTCCTCAAGTACTTCTTCGGGCACATCAAAGAGTCTAACACTGACCTTGAAAAGTTAAACAGAATCGTCCGCTGTCGTTGTAAATTTCAAAAAACTGTGTGAGTCACAAGGTATAGAGTTGCGAGACTATTTTAACAGCAAACGAAATGTTGCGCTTTACAGTACCATCTGTAAAGCGGATCTTGACTACAGGCTCTTAAATTTGTCCTTATATGGGGCCTTGAGTATCAGGGCAGAAACCATAGAGGAATTAGAAATACAATGGAAACAGAAAGGTATCCATGACGAATATCCCAAAACGTTAGATCAACATGAAGCGGATAGTGAGGCATCCAATATTTGGCTGATAAAGGGTTTTCTGTATCCAGAAACGGATGGATTCATCATTGCGATACAGGACAAGGTACATATATTTATTTATGATAATACACAAGATTGTTTAATCATTAACTTCAAGGGCGTCGCTATCGCTGTATCAGCCATATCAAAGATACGATTTTTTGTTTTCCTAAAAAAGACTTCCACCAAGAAATTTTTATACAGGGCCCCTTCAGGTCTAGCTGCGCTACTGTCTTGGCCCTATCCAGTTTTTGTCCATTCTCGATGGTTTGAGACTCCTTGATACAGAAAAATAGTTTTTACGAAAATGTCTGCGTAACGGTGTGTCTATCTGAAGTCTGACGATGTAATAAAATTAGAAATAATGTTCTTATTTCGAATTTTCTTTTGCACACTGGTTTGAAGTTTGAAAATACAGTTCACTGTTATTAGCCAGCATTCTACTGTCACAATTAATGATTTCAGATATGTAAAACTTTACCACGAAACTTAGAAAGATACAACAATAAGACAAGATACAGAAATCATTTGATTTCAAAAGTTCTACAAAATTGCTTTTCACTATTTTTCAATAGGAATAATAGTTTTTGTTTTAAACGTAGAAGCTTTCATTAGGGAATCAAAAATTCAAATTTACAGCCTCTTAGTCATTGTGTGCTTGAAGGCCAGCTAAGTTTGACTACAATGGATCCTAAATCCGTTAACGCAGAACGTTTCTACATCGTTTGGACAATAGAAATCAGTTGAACTTAAAATCCTAGTCCTTTCGCGAGTTATGCACATTTTTGTATTTTCACATAACAACCGACCGTAAAAAATTTGCGTATTCTAGTTTAGGAAATACAATGATTTTCAAAGTTTACTTTTTTCCAAATTATTTTGAATACAAGTTTGTATTATTTATTCTGTGTTTAAAAAAATATATTTACTACTTTTATCCGAACCCAGGGTCAACGACAGGGACGTCGTGGCTATATGGCCCCATTTTCGTTTTTTTTTCTTTTCAATTTTTTTATATTTTATAATATGTTTTATTTCTTTTTATTTTTGATATACTTTTTCTAAGTAATTATACATTTACTGGTATACATAAATGTAATAACAGAGCTTTTAATAATATTTAAAAATATCTATTAATAAATAAAGTTCAAAATTATAGGTGAAGCGAAGAAAATTCTATCACTACTTTTAATAGCTGTGTTGAATATAATTTGTGGTGTATACTTGTTACCTTGTAACGTGCCCAGAATTTTAAAAAAATCGCTATGTATCGCTTTGCTTCACTTTGATTCTCCATTAGCTAACCCAGAAATTTATCAAAAGGTTGGTGTGTTTAAAATCGTACCCTATGTTAATGCTTACAAAGCCATGAATAAAATTGTCAATTGTTGTTTTACTTCTGCGAAAAAGTTAAGTTCTCACCTGATCCTCATTAAATGATTTAAATCAAGCTTTGGAAAGCATCTACAAACTCCGAAACACTCCAAATTCACATCATTATGACACATGTTAAAGGAAGTTTACGCTTTATAGAAAATAACAATGGTTCAGGGTATTGGCCAGAGCAAAGCGGAGAATCTATGCATCGCGATTTTGTGAAATTCTCGGCACGCACAGTGGGGTGAAATCGGAAAACGAGGTTCAAAATGACATTTAGAACGCAATTATGCACCGATTTTAGAATTTTTTTTTTTTGAAAAATTCAGAAC
>NC_046657.1:138399059-138403628 GCF_010883055.1 Belonocnema kinseyi | reverse complement strand
ATCCTCACAATGAAAGCAAGCGATTTCAGAGCATAAATATACGTTGAAGCCGAATAACCCTTAATGTCGAGTATTTGTTAATACAATTTGTTTATAACAATTGACTATGCAAGTTAAGAATTTTTTTATATTTCTTGTTCCTGTGCACTAAATTCAAGGGACGAGAAGTATAAGAAAAATTTTGTCTAGAAGATAAAAAATGAAATTAGAAAAATCGACATTTTTTTCGATGTTTGCATTAAAATAAAAATTAAATAAACAAAAAAATAAAAAATCTACCCTCACCATTTTCTGAAAAATTTAGTTCTGAATTTTAAAAAAAAAATTCTAAAATCGGTGCATAATTGCGTTCTAAATGTCATTTTGAACCTCGTTTTCCGATTTCACCCCACTGTGGCACGTCACAAGGTAACAAGTACACACCACAAATTATATTCAACACAGCTATCAAAAGCAGTAAAAGAATTTTTCTTCGCTCCACCTATAATTTTGAACTTTATTTACTAATAGATATTTTTGAATATTACTGAAAACTCTGTTATTATATTTATGTACACCAGTAAATGTATAATTACTTAGAAAAAATATATTAAAAAAACTAAAAAGAAAAAAACGAAAATGAGGCCATATAGCCACCACGTTCCTGTCGTTGGCCCTGGGTTCAGCTTAAAGTGGTAAATATATATTTTTAAATACAGAATAAATAATAGAAACTTGTATTCAAAATAATTTGGAGGAAAGTAAAATTTGAAAAGCTTTGTATTTCCTAAACTAGAACATGCAAGTTTTTTTACAGTCGGTTGTTATGTGAAAATACAAAAATTCGCATAACTCGCGAAAGGGAGCAGCTAGGATTTTAAATTCAACTGATTTCTAATGTTCAAACAATATAGAAACTTTCTGCGTTAGCAGATCTTGGATCCATTTTAGTCAAACTTAGCCGGCCTTCAAGCACACTGTGCAGTGTAAAACAAGTTGAAATGGGCATCAGCAAGATTTCTCGTACCAATGAAACCAACTTGCCCATCCAATTTTCGTCCATCCTCGAAGTTTTGAGACCCTTTGAGTAAAAAAAAATAGTTTTCACGAAAACGCATATCTGTCAGTCTATCTGTCGGTCGGTCTATGTATTGTCTGACCACATGGTAACTTTCAAAGGAATTTTCCAATACGAATTTCCTTTTTTACACAGGTTTGTGATCCGAAAATACAGTCAAGTTCGTTAGCCAGCCTTCCACTGTCGATATTTATGGATTTAGCCCTGGAACATCGAATTGAAAAACGTAATAATTTATCTTTCTTACGAAACTAAGCAAGATACAGTAAAATGTCAAAAGACCGAATTCATTTGTTTGCAAAGCTTCTAAAAACATATTTTAACGGTTTTTTTATATTAAAGGAAAAGCATCAAGAAAATAAGCATGTTTCATTACCAATGCATGTTATAAATTTTACTAATATACATTTATTGAAGTAATACATTTTGTAGGGTAGCTGTGTATAAAATATAATGCAAAATGAAAAAAAAATTAATTCATCATGATAAATAAAATTTGTGCTTTAGTTTGCACCATCTGAGTAAGCAATCCTAGGCCGATGTAACAACAGCTGTGGATCCTTTGACCTGTTTTTTTAAACCGGCAGCCCACATATTTGGGGGAAATGCAAAGATCGACCACGAAGCGCAAAAACCAACAGTAGACATGAGATCATGTCTCAAGACATGAAATGAAGTTTGGCTCCGTTTTAAAACGGAGACATAGAAAAATGGTTTGACATCGTCTTAAGCATTTCTTGTTGTGGGAAGGGGGGGGGGGATTTAGATCATAGCCAAGTCGAAGAATTTTTCCTTGAATCAGCAAATAAACACTCTTGGATTAATTCTTTTGTAATACAAGCTTTCCTTTGAATTTAATATTCACATAGAGATGAAAGAATGTTCTTCAAAAAACAATTACAAGATTATTTATCCTCGTAATTAGAGAAATCGGATTCGAAGTAAGTCGATTGAACTGTAATATTGCAGAAGTTTCCTTCGACAACTTTAATATTTAGTACATTTTGTGATATTCCTAAGACAAATTAAGGATGATCAAAAATACAAAATTATAATTTTTCATTTTCTAAAAAAAATTATTCAAATAAAAGTTGTAGAGTTTCGACACATGCATTTAGAGGTTAAAAAAGTTTGTAAACATGAAATCAGATTATTTTACAAAAAAATTAAATTTTCTGCAAAATTTTCAAAACAAAATCTTCTCGCATCGCGGGCACATTCTCATCGCGCGCGGCTCGCGAGTTTGAGCGCATCTAGGGCGCAAGACTGTTAGTTATCGCGCTCGATAACATATTTTCCTCGCGTCACGCGCTCTTTCTTTGAATGTTCCTCACACTTGCGCACATACTTGTGAATTCTTTCTTTTAAAGGTCCTTCGGCTTTAATGAAAACATTCCTATCCCGTATCTCGTGGTTTTATGCTGAGAAGGTCCCCAACCTTCAGCTGCTTTTTGTTAGATGGGAGTTCATATGGTCTCATTTTCACATTATATTGAAAACACATTTCTGTATTTGAGAATGTTTGAAATACTGTGAAATTGTTAAATGAAAAAATGTAATTTTTAATTTTAAATTATTTTTTGATTCAGTCAAAACTTGCATTTTCGATTTTTCAAGAAAAATGTAAAAAGTTATCATGATAATCTTGTATGGCATTCAAAAAGCAACATTTTTCTTTTCTTGCCTTTTTTTATAATATCGTGCGTTATTTTGCTTATAATGTTCATTTTCGTGTGTTTTTTAAATAAATGTTGTACTTGCTATAACTCTGGTATTGTTTGGTTTTATGAAAATAGTCGTAAGAATGAATTGCTCGTCTTCTTGAATATTATAAACATCCGTACAGAGATTTTTTTAATTAAAAAAAGTGGTCTTAAAAATATTCAAAATTGGCTCACTTTTTGAGTTTGATCCAAAATGGCTGGCTAATGAACTTTACCCTTTGTTTAAAACACTAAAAGAGCGTAAAAATGGCCTATCTAATAAATTAATTTTCTCAAAAGTTATCGTGCTCACGGAAATACAGCCAGACATACAGACAGACATACATATACAGATATACTAAAAGAACATAGAGAGATAGATATATAGACAGAGATTAAGCTCTTCTCCCTTTTCTCTAGTTCCCTTCTGTAATTCCCTGAATTCACGAGCCATCCGCAAATCTAGGAAATTTTTTAGAAGTATGAGATGGTGGACAAATGTAATTTTGGGTAAATTTGTATACAGAGAAAAGTAACAAAACGGAACTTTCGGACGGATCTCAGAGAATAATTATTATGTTTAATGCTGTTCGCCATACTTTTCACATATTCAGGTAAACTACCCGACAATCTTCTATAATTCCTATTCTCTTCTGAGGTTCAAATCGAGCTTATTGTATTAAACGAAATTTCCCGTGTGGAAATAATTCCTGGTAGACTGGAATTATTCTAGCGCCAGTACTGGATTATTCTTGGCTGTCTGTTCACGCTAAATTAGATTGGCGCTATCTATATCTACTATATTTAAATCAATGCAGGAATCGGCCCTGATGATTTAAAAAATATGTAATTCTAGTATTTATGGAGTGAAATGAGAATACAATTTTGAGGTTGGCTCCTGGTTCCAAAACATTTACAATCAAAATTTTCTTTTTTATCAATAATATTTGGAAACATTCGGACAAAATAGCACATAAAGCTATATTCCATTTTACTTACAGAACTCAGGAGTTGGTTGATATTCCCAATGTAGCTCATAGTACTTTTATATCAGGAATGATTTAATTATAAAAATTAGTATCAAATATGCCATCTAGATCTACTAGATTTTACTAGATTCACTAGAACGCGGCAGTACCGCTGGTGCAGATAGCGGCTAGATGATTGGAGAACACATTTGCGCACTGCCCCAGCATAGTTTCTCGAGATAGTGCCAGTATAGACTCGTGGCAATCTAGGCTGGAACAGTATAGCGCCATAAATTTTTTCCACACGGGTTTTGAAAAGAGTTCATTTAAAGATGCCATCATGGTATATAACAGACCTAGGTCAGACCTGACAGTATTCGCTTAGCCTAATAATTTAAAACGCCTTTGAAGTTAGGTCGAGGAGAGGCCATTATAGAATTACCTAGCTGTTTTCAAGTCAACACACGTGCAGAAGTTTATCTGAATATTGCTCTAAAAAGTAACGGTAGTGAGTACGTTATATCGGTCGCGTGGGAAACATTACTTTGAAAAGCGAGAGAAACCGCGATCTCTGCCATCGTGCTAAGCTGATTGGAGTAGAAACTTTTCCTTTTTTTCATCAGACTCGTTATTTCGCTATGCTCTCCGTTTTTATCTCTTTCCCTGTGTTTCCTGTGACTGTTTTTCTTCGTTTTGTTTACTCATACCATCAAAACAACACTGCTGGATATTACCGAATGTCTAGTTGCCATGTCGAGGCACCTGGGGGCCTGGGGGCCAAGTGACCTGAAAAGCTGACAAAAAAATAAAATTTAAACAAAAAGAGCCGTTTGTTGTTTTG
>NC_046657.1:138397517-138398959 GCF_010883055.1 Belonocnema kinseyi | reverse complement strand
TCATGCCCAAATCTGATTGCACTCGTTTCGTCTTCAGTTTTCTCGGAATCTTGCAACAGCTGGATTATTTTATTTACCAATTTGTGTTTTCCAGAAGCGTTCAGATTACTCAGGAAAGCCTGCTCAATCTCACGCGGAGAGTAATTCTCCTGAATAGATTGCACCTTCCTTCTCTTGGTTGACTTTGAACTATGTTCAAAATCTTCCCGAGATCGTCTACCAGGTTTTAATATGGTTTGCGTAATTTTAAAATTTGTAATTAACCATACAGCATGTCTTTTTTCAAATATCTCTTTCTTGTTAAAAGAAGACTTCCAATTCCTTTTAAAGACAGGGATGAAGTAACGCATTATTTTGTCTCGAACCATTTCAACATGGTCTTCTGCAATCATATAATTTGTTCTTATATAACTCAGTGTGGTTTTAGACAAATCTGCATCACTTTCATTGAAATTTTCGATCGAGATATTGCATAATACTCTAATGGGCACCTCAATGGTATGCATTTTAAAGGATAAGTGAACAACGATTGAAAAAAAAACAGTTTTCTTAAATGAATTAAATAACACGCTTACACATACACATATATAAATATATATAACTTCATCTACTCTCAATTAACAGATGTTTAAATAGAGTGACTAAAGAAATGTCAAAAGAGTCAGAGAGAAGAATTCCTGACAGTTTAAAACCTGTAAATAAAGCATTCAATTTTTCTTCTGACCATGAATTTCCAAATCAGAGCTGCTTACGCGTTGAGTGTTCCATACGAAATGAAGACAAATCAGCTGTGACCAAGTGTATTCATTATTGCGCATGCGCATGTAACCTGTGGCGCCATCTGTTGGCATGACGCACAACCTAACGCTTCTCAAATATTATTTAAAAAGCGGTTTATTTTCGCTTAAAATCGACCAAAGTGTGCATTTGTTTATATAATTTATTTATAAAATAAACAACTATTGCTGGTTTGTAAATTTTTTTTAGAAAACATCATTGTAAATATGATTTCAGCAAGGTGAGAGGAAAAACCGATTAATTTTTGTTTAAAAACGTCCAAAATGTGAATTTGTTTATGTAATTTGTTTATAAATTTAACGAATATTTATGGGTGGCAAATTTTTTTTCGAAAAAATCACTGCCAACATAATTGCAATACAATAGGAAAAAAAACGGTTCCTTTTCGCCTAAAAACGGCCAAAATGTGCATTTGTTTGTATAATTTGTTTATAAATAAACAAATATTGATAGGTGGCAAATTTTTTTTCAGAAAACATCACTGGCAACATAATTGCAACAAGGTAGAAAGAAAAAAACGGTTTCTTTTCGCCTAAAAACGACCAAAATGTGAATTTGTTTATATAATTTGTTTATAAAATAAACAAATAACATTTAATGTGAAATTTAAATATTCACGTATCATCCTCACAATGAAAGCAAGC
>NC_046657.1:138394292-138397417 GCF_010883055.1 Belonocnema kinseyi | reverse complement strand
TTTACAGTTTTCCGTGCGAAATCAATCACTTGTCCCGTGCAGACAGCTTTTTTTTGGTGGGTCTGTGTTTAAATTTAGATTTATCACACAAATCTGCAAAGGATATGGCATTTTTGTTATTTTTTGCCATACAAATCCATATAATATGAGAAAGACCTTCAATTTCCCTAAAATTGCGCAAGCTTAGGGAAACAGAAGGGAAACTAGATAATTTATCTGTACAAATTAAGTCTTTATAAGTCGCGACACTTAAGAATATAACATACATTTGTCCATTTCCGCGTATACTGTTATTATCAAAATTACATTAAGAAATTCCTAGGTTTTTGCCTACGTTCTGCATCTAGGGAAAAACTCGGACGTGTATGTGACATTCTAAAACCAGATTCGGATTCAGCGGTTCAAAAGCCATAAGGGTAGCCTAGTCACTTGTATCGTGCAGACAACTTTTTTTTGTGGGCCTGATTTATGATACGAAAAAAATTTGTATTGAGGCAAGTTTATGCCGATCATCTCAGCCAAGACAGTCCTGATGCTCGTGCTCAGATGTAATCATTTAGCATTCTACATACTAGTTTAAAAGTCTACCATTCCTTCAACGCGTTCGAATTCATGTAGAATGACATGAAATCCGCTAATTAAAATTTTGAGAATGTTTTCCGTCGCCTCAGAAGAAGTTTAAATTATTTGTTATTCGTTATTAACAAATAAAAAATGCTAACTACTCTTTCAGAAGTGATGTTGATTTTTGTTAGTATGAATAATTTCTCACTAATATAGTTCATCAGTTTACAATAAAGAATGCTTATTTATAAATATTCTATGAATTAATGCGAAATTTAACCGTTTTTAACATATAAACAGTGCTTTTTAAAATCAATCAACTGCAGAAAAATTACTAATTAAACCTATCGTCACATTTTTAAAATTTGTTTTGCATATAACTTCATCAAGAATAAATGAAAAACGAGTGACTTCCGAAAATACAAAAAGGCTGTTAATGCACTTAAGCACGCAATTTCATAAAGTTGATAAGCTACGGTATAAGATTCATGAACGATAGATCATTAAGACATTGTGAAATTTTCACTTTGATGAAAATCAACAATAACTAGTAGCTAGAACAACGAAGATAAAGATAATCTCTTTAGAGTTTTAGCTTCAAAATTAGTTGGAAAATTGGAAAAAAAGTTAATAATCGAAATTCAACAATAAGTATCCAGAATTAAGGCGGAGCCTAAACGTTACATAAGCTTCTATGCAAATAGTAAAAAAAACTTGCTAACAAAATAAACATTTTGGACGACTGTGTATGAACAATCATTCATTATTTTTAACTGATGAACTATAATAGTAAGGAATCATTAATACTGAGAAAAATGAACATCACTTCTGAAACTATTTACTGGAACATATTATTACTGAGGAGATTTTTTAGACCCAAAGAGTCAAGCATTCTTTGAAGACTATTTGAAAAATTAATAAAATTACCCGAAATTGTGAAAAAAGTCAAATGAATAATTAAATTTTTAAACAATTTTTGACGTACTATTAATTGTTTTCATTGAGAAAATATAATCAAAGAGTGACAAATTACCTTTCGAAAATATAAAGGAAGTTACAGATTTTAAGAAAACCTGTTTAGGCTTTGGGGTTAAAAATGCATCCCCCCCCCCCCAACATTCGGAGAGGGCTGGTGATCGTGATCTATACATTTGTCGATTAAGTACTGTAAGGTAGGTAAACATATTTCGAGAATTGAAAGAAAATCTAAGAACGTGACTTTTAAAGTTGGGACGGTTAAGAAATATTGCCCCGTAAGTCGTTTTAGAATGGGGCTAGAATAGTTAGATAGTGAAACTCTGATTTGTTGTTTTTTTTAAATGACCGTAAGGTTTCCGGATATATCGTGTCAGTGAGGAGATTTCGATGGGGCTAAAACAAAATTACCTCTAGCCATAGTATGCAGTAGATTCGAGAAAGAAAAAAAAGTTTAAAGCGTTTCAAACAAATTAATGAAAGAAGCAATTTTTTGTTATTCGCAATGGTCGACTCTTTGCTATTCTACTTTGCCAATGGATGAAAAACGTTAATCATTTTAACATTTTTTATGAGCAAATGTACACTTTGATCACTTTTTCAGGAATATGCTAATTTTTCATTGAAGTTAGCTAGAAAATGTCTACCAATGACTCCTTGTGCCCTTGATTGTCTAGCTTGTAAGAAATTTTCATACAATTTGAACAATTTACAATTACAATTTGAACAATTCCAACACTTTTTACTAATCAGAAAAATCTTACAAGAAGCAATAATTGGCAAGACATTTATTGTTGATCCGCAAAGAAAAATAACACTTTTTGTGAAAAAATAGTCAAACTTCGCGTTTTTACATCAAATTTTGTTTTATTTACATCAAATTTTGATTATAAAGCGATAAACGATAAGTGGAGATTTTTTTGCTTTTCTTTGCTCTATGGTGACATATATTACGTTTCTTAAAATACTACCCCTAAGCCTTACACAACTACCCCCTGTGATCAAAACCGTTTTAAAAATGGGAAATTTACCTTCAATAATGTAAACATGTTTTAGGGATTCAAATCAATCACACGACACTTTAAAATTTCGCTCTCTTTATAATTTCCCCTAAGCAACCCTTCCACGTGAACGTATGCAGCAGCACATTCATCTGTATGAAACAAGCATTAAAAATAATCAAACTTAGAAGAAACTGTTAGCTGATATTTTTTTATATTTTTTTCCCCTCCGATAACATATAATACGTTACCCAAAAACTACCCCAAAATCATACATATCCTCCCCTTGTCATCAGAAACGTTTTAAAAGTTGGAAAACCACCTTGAACAATCGAAAAAAGATTTAGAACTCCTAATTGATTATATGGCACATCAAAAATTTCTATCTCTTTATTATTTCCCCGAAAAACTACCCTTCCACGTGAATCTATGCAGCAAAACATATATATGGATGAAAAAAGCATGAAAAATAATACAACTTAGAAACCGAAGGGCCTATGACAAAGCCACCGAACGCGTCCTCGGGTTGCGGATAGAGGGTCCTTGTACCAAGGGTTTCTGCTGAATATGGTTACAAAAATAAAT
>NC_046657.1:138391957-138394192 GCF_010883055.1 Belonocnema kinseyi | reverse complement strand
GCCCAGGAAAATGTTGATCGAGATTGGGACGAGGTAATATTCACCGACGAGGCTTCTGTTTGGGGTTACGTGACGTCATCACATGCCTGGACACATTCAATCATGTCGATACACCTTACCGACTGCGAGTAAAGCCACCCACGCTTTAACTTGACAGACTGTATTATATATTATTTAAGAGCACAACAATATCGATTAACAGTGCTTTCTAAGTTGTATTACTTTCATGCTTCTTTCATTCATATACATGTTCCACTGTATGCATTCACATGGAAGTGTATTTTTTCGGGAAAATTACGAAGAAGGGGAAATTTTCAAGTGTCATGTAATTAATTTGGAAGACTAAACAATTTTTGCATTGTTAACGGTTGTTTTCCAACTAAGTTGTATTATTTTTTTATGCTTTTTTCATACATATATATGTTCCGCTGCATAGGTTCACGTGGAAGGGTAGTTTCGGGGAAAATTATAATGAGAGATAAATTTGCAAGTTTCATGTTATTAATTTTGAGTTCTAAATCATTTTTATATTGTTCAAGGTGATTTTTTAACTTTTAAAACGTTTTTGATCACGAGAGGTGAGTATGTATGACTAATGGGTGGTTTTTGGGGAACGTATTATATATTATCAGAGAGAAAAAAAAGAGCAAAAAATATCAACTAAAAGTGTTTTCTAAGTTTAATTATTTTTAAAGCTTTTTTCACACATATATATGTTTCGTTGCATAGATTAACGTGAAAGGGTAGTTTTCCAGAAAAGTATGGAGAGGGGGAAGTTTTGAAGTGCAATGTAATCAATTTGGAGTTCTAAATCATTTTTGCATTGTTCAAGGTGGTTTTCCAACTTTTTAAACGTTTTTTATTACGAGGGGAGGGTATGTATGACTTAGGGGTAGTTTTTGGGCAACATATTATATATTATCAAGGAGAAAAAAAGAGAAAAAAAATATCGACTAACAGTGTTTTCTAAGTTTTATTATTTTTTATACTTTTTTCATACATATATTTGTTCCGCTGCATAGGTTCACGTGGAAGGGTAGTTTGGGGGGAAATTATAATGAGAGAGAAATTTGCAAGTTTCATGTTATTAATTTTGAGACTTTTAAAACGCCTTTAATCACGAGGAGTGTGTATGTTTGATTTATGGGTAGTTTTTAGGGAACGTATTACATATTATCGAAGAGTAAAAAAAGAGCAACAAAATATCGACTAACAGTGCTTTCTAAGTTGTATTATTTTTCATGCTTTTTTCATCCATATATATGTTTTGCTGCATAGATTCACGTGGAAGGATAGTTCTTCGGGAAAGTATGAAGAGGGGGAAATTTTGAAGTGACATTTAATTAATTTCGAGTTCTAAATCATTTTTGCATTGTTCAAAGTGGTTTTCCAAGTTTTAAAACGTTTTTGATGACGAGGGCAGGGTATGTATGACTTAGGGGTAGTTTTGGGGCAACGTATTATATATTATCAGAGAGAAAAAAAGAAGAAAAAAATATCGACTAACAGTGTTTTCTTGGTTTTATTAATTTGTATGCTTTGTTCAGACATATATATGTTATGCTACATACGCTCAAGTGGAAGGGTAGTTTTTCGGGATAATTTAATAGAGGGGAAAATTTTCAAGTGTCATATAATTAATTTGTTATTCTAAATCATGGTTACATTGTTCAAGCTAGTTTTCCATCTTTTAAATTGTTTCTGATCACGGGGGGTGGGTAGGTATGACTTAGGGGTAGTTTTTCGAGAATCAGCTAACAGTGTTTTCTAAGTTTTATTATTTTTAATCTGAATCAGTTTCTTCAAAATTCGACAATTCTGTCAACATTCATCCTTTTCGTTTAAAAATTCTTTTTATTCGGTGGAAAATTCAATTTTTTTTAATTGGGGGTACAAATGTCTGATTGAAAACTCATCTGTTTTAGTTGCTTGACATTTTTTTCTCAAGTGAAAATCTATCTATATTGTTGAAAATTCAACTGTTTTATCGAAAATACATGTTTTTGGCTGTGATTCGGATTTGAATATTTCTTGAAAATTAGTCTTTTTGGTCTTTTTTTATTCTTTTTCTGGATCTACATTTTATATTACTCCAATTCTGCACATTTGGAATTGAAATTTTCTTGACTTTCAATATATATATAATTAAAAATTTGTCATAAGGACAACCGCAGGATTTCGCCGGGAGCGTGTGCTAATCTGAAAAATTGCACCCGCTTCCAGCGAAATCGCGGT
>NC_046657.1:138371550-138391857 GCF_010883055.1 Belonocnema kinseyi | reverse complement strand
TTTCATTTTATTAATTTTATTAATTTTGAAGTGCCATGTAATCAATTTGGAGTGCTAAATCATTTCTGCATTCCTCCAGGTGGTTTTACAACTTTTAAAATGTTTTTGATCACGAGGGGTGTGTATGTATGACTTAGGGGTAGTTTTTGGGGAACGTATTATATATTATCAGAAAGCAAAAAAAAGAACAAAAAAATATCAACTAACAGTTCCTTCTAAGTTGGACTATTTTTAATGCTTTTTTCATACCTAAATATGTTCTGCTGCATAGATTTACGTGGAAGGGTAGTTTTTCGGAAAAATTATGAAGAGATGGAAATTTTGAAGTGCCATGTAATCAATTTGGTGTTCTAAATAATTTTTGTATTTTTCAAGGTGGTTTTCCCATTTTTAAACGTTTTTGCTGACAAGGGGAGGGTATGTATGACTTAGGGGTAGTTTTTGGGGAACGTATTATATATTATCAGGGAGAAAAAAAGAGAAAAAAATATCAACTAACAGTTCTTTCTAAGTTGGATTATTTTTTATGCTTTTTTCATACATTTATATCTTGCGCTGCATAGATTCACGTGGAAGGATAGTTTTTCGGGAAAATTATGAAAAGGGGGAAATTTTGAAGTGCCATGTAATGAATTTGGAGTTCTAAATCTTTTTTGCATTGTTCAAGGTGGTTTTCTAACTTTTAAAATGTTTTTGATCACGAGGGGTGTGTATGTATGACTTAGGGGTAGTTTTTGGGGAACGTATTATATATTATCAGAGAGCAAAAAAAAGAACAAAAAAATATCAACTAACAGTTCCTTCTAAGTTTGACTAGTTTTAATGCTTTTTTCATACATAAATATGTTCTGCTGCATAGATTTACGTGGAAGGGTAGTTTTTCGGGAAAATTATGAAGAGATGGAAATTTTGAAGTGCCATGTAATCAATTTGATGTTCTAAATAATTTTTGTATTTTTCAAGGTGGTTTTCCCATTTTTAAACGTTTTTGATGAGAAGGGGAGGGTATGTATGACTTAGGGGTAGTTTTTGGGGAACGTATTATATATTATCCGGGAGAAAAAAAGAGAAAAAAATATCAACTAACAGTTTCTTCTAACTTTCATTATTTTTAATGCTTTTTTCATACATATGAATGTGCTGCTGTGTACGTTCACCTGGAAGGGTAGTTTTGGGGAAATTATGAAGAGAGCGAAATTTTCAAGGGTCATGTGATTAATTTGAAGCCCTAAAACATGTTTACATTGTTCAATCGAGTTTTCCCACTATGAAAACATTTTTGATCACATGGGGTAGTTGTGTAAGACTTAAGGGTAGTTTTTAGGAAAACATAATATGTGTCATCATAGAGCAAAAAATCTCCACTTATCGTTTATCGCATTATAATCATTTTTAGTGAGTTCTCTTAGGTGGCGGCGCTGAGTGGACGGACCTATCTGAATTTTAGTTACAAGTAGTTGGTATTTGAAAATAGCACACTGTTCTTATCTGCAACAATGACAATATTTTGTATACATATATATATATATATATATATATATATATATATATATGCCGGAAATTAAAATAGCTGACAAAAAATTGACCGAAAATTAAAATATCGAATATCAGGGTACCGATATTTTTATTAAGGAAAACTAATTTTCCGAATAATTAATTGACCGAAAACCATTTCGGCGAACGTTAAATTAGTCGAAAATAGTTTTAGCGAAGATTCATTTTTCCGAAAACCCATTTTACTGACAGTTGAAATTTCGCAAGGCCTAATTTTGCGAAGGTTCAGTTTACCGAAAAATTAGTTTATCGATAGGTGATTTATCCAAATATCATTTAACCGAAGTTTTAATTATCAGAAAATTTAAATTTTTTTTACATTCAGATAGATATTGATTGAAGGGATAAAAACAGTTAAAATCCAAATAAATAAGTAAAAAAAAAACCTTATATAGTTGATATACATTAATTTACGTTAAAGAAAATTCAGCAATTGAGTTAGAGGTTACGTATTGAGGAAGACAAAAGGAATAGTATTAAAAAATAAAGAAAAAAAAATATTGTTCCTCCCTTGGTGGGTAACCTCTGAATTCAGGCTGGGTCGACTCCCATCGGCGCGTGTGATCACATATACTTTTGTAGTTATCCACCTCCTTGTAGATGGCTCTACTGCAGGGGCATAAGTGGGGGTAATATTTTCTTAAAATATCTTGGCGCCGCTATTCTAGTGTTCGTGGAGGTTATGGTTGCGACAACAAACTTCAAATTTCGCTAAGTTCAAAAAAGTTTTATTTCGCCGTATGAAGTGAAATCAGGACATTGAAAAATAAACAAAGTTAAAGTACATTCAAATGTTTGTGCTGTGCCAGGATGTCACTGATTTTACTTCTCTATTATAATGCGAATAAATAAAATTTTGAAAAAAGGTTACATTTCATGTGTTATGTAATTCTTCATTTATTGGATAATTATTGCAAAATTGTACAAATTTATACCGAAAAATGTTACAGGAAACAGTGTTTACACATTTTTCGTCTTAAATTTGTATAATTTTGCAATAATTCGTTTATTTTGTCTAATTTTAATTTCTGTAACACATTCAAATAATATACACATTTACGTGCACGAACACGTGGATATGCTTTAGTTTGCCACCTCCTTGTAGATTGCGCTAGTGTCGCTATAAGGGGTCAAACGCGCCCATGGGAGTCTACCCAGCCTGACTGAATTGGCCATTCTTCTTTAACTTAAATTAATGTATATCAGCTATTGTCACTTATTCTGTTGAATTTTCACTGTTTTTATTCCTTCAATCAACTTGGTTACGCATTATACATGTTTTATTTATTATTAAACATTCATCTGAATTTAAATTAACAATCGCTAAGCTCATTTTTTGATAAACTGAAATTTCGCAAAATTATACCTTCTGAAGTTTGAACTTTCAGTAAAATGGACTTTCGGGAAAATAAATCTTCGCTAAAACTATTTTCAAATAATTCGACATTCGTTGAAATAGTTTTCAGTCAATTAATTATTCGTTAAATGGTTTTCGGTTAAATAATCATTTGGTCAATTATTTTTCCTCAAAATGAATTTCGGTACCCTCATATTCGCTATTTTAATTTTCGGTCACTTGAGCAATCGGAATAATGACCGGTTGTCGTGAATGATTGCGCTGCGAAGATTTTCAGCTAAGTGTTTGAACTTTATTCTTCATATCAAATCATGAAAATATTTGCCATCCGCATTTAGTAAATTCTAAACTTAACTTAAAAAGAAACAATGATTACGGTTGGCGAAACAGCTAATCAAAAGCTTGAACGACCATACAAATTTACAGGTATTACTTGAAGTAAGTAATAAACTAACTTTACGGTGACATTTCTATTGTCTATGACACTGAATTCAGCAGCAGTTGAGAGAGTTAATAAGCTTTGTTTTCGAACTATCATATCTGAAGCAGGATGACAATGAGCTGTATTGGAAGATAGGAATATCATAAAAATTACTTTCAATTATATAAGTCTATTTTCATTATAAAATGAAAAGGTATTCGATGGCCACTTCCAATGGTTAAAGTGTTAACGTAGATATGCTATATTTCAAGCTATTGATCAGCCATACCTTACGGGACTCGCCGTGTTATTGCCTTTGTTGGAGAGAAGGAGTAGAGTAGAGATCTTATTTTGATCGAAAGATGCATATATTTTCATATTCGAACGAACGGCCCAGAAATATTGTAATTTACATCGAAGACGGTAGAAGGAACTAAGTCGAGCTTGCCAGAAGGGTGCGGGAGCCATTGAAATCAGCAGAGTATGCAAATCGCACTACTGTGCGTTCCAAACGTTAAAGCTCAACAGAATAACTCGGAAGTGCAGAGGAGAATTTCTTTCCGCGTGTCCTAGACGCGTCATGATCCAGATCCATGCAAGCGAAATATAGAATATACATTTTTGTAAACAGAAAATTAGCGTTCGTAAATGAGTCAGATAAATTTTCACTACAGAGTTTCAAGTGCGAAATTAGTACTTTAAGGGTTTACATTGTCATAGCATGCACACGGAAAAAACATATTCGTGAAAAATTATGAATTTTTGCATTTAGGTCTCGGATACAAGAAAAAAAGTCCAACAGTGAATTTTATATCTATGAGAAATGTATGGGAAATTTTCTACAAACAGTTCCTAAAAATTTCACACTTGAATATAAAAAGAAAAATAATTGTATTTATGCGATTTACTTTATATAGTTAACAAGTTCAAAGCTCTGAGCACTCAAACCCTCTAAAGCTGTTTAAATACCAGCTTCTAAACATAAAACGTAAGAGTGTAAACACGCACAGACGCACAGAGGGGTATTTTGGATTTGTTCGTGCCAGAAATCGACGACTCGTCAATTTTCAACCGAATTGAATTTTTTTTTTAAATACTCGTAAATAAATTTACTGTCGGAGAGATACGCACCTATTACGGTTTGAATCGTCAGTACGTCGAAAAACCGTCGACCAACGTCGGCAGTCGTCGGCCGATTTTTAGGCTATTCAGATTTCAGTAATATTTGGTAATTCGTAGAAACAATGCTTCATGCTCATTGCTATCTATGTTTTCAAGCATTACAAGTGAAAACCTTTCTATTATCATACTATTTTTGCAATAGAAGTTTTAAATAATAGTTAATAAACCTTCATAAAGTTAATACTTTAATTTTCAAATTATCGGACAGAGAAACGTTTATTCTGAAGAAATCAATGAAAGAGTATTTTATAGAATTTTAAATCTTTTTTCTCACAGTTTTTATTTAAAAAAAAAACATAAAAATTGTAAGATAAAAAGATTTAAAATTCTGTAAAATACTCTTTTGTTGATCTTTTCAGAATAAACGTTTCTCGGTTGAATAATTGGAAAATTAAAGTATTAACGTTATGAACGTTTATTAACTATTATTTAAAACTTTTATTGCAAAAATAGAATGAGAATAGAAAGGTTTGCACTTGTGATGGTTGAAAACATAAATAACAATGAGCGTGAAGAATTGTTTGTACGAATTACCAAATATTACATCTGAATAGCCTAAAAATCGGCCGACGGCTGCCGACGTTGGTCAACGTTTTTTTGACGCAGAGACGATTTAAACCGTAATAGTGGCGTATCTCTCCGACAGTAAATTTATTCATGAGTATTTAAACAAAAATTCAATTCGGTTATAAATTGACGAGTCGTAGATTTTTTTCACGAAAAAATAAAAAATACCCCACTGTGAGACGTTGTGACCAAACAATATAGGTTTTATATCAAACTTCTAATCACTTATGACACGAACTCGAATCACATATAAACGCACACGCCTGTGAATTATTTTAGAAATTTCACTTTCTGCTCATGAATTCTTACATAAATTTGGCAGATTATTTAAAACAATCTATCAATATTGCATAAATTTTTCTCTTATCCGAGACCTAGCTACTATATCGTGACTTTTTTAAGGAAATATTTTTTCCGTGCACTGAAAAAATGAGGTGTAAAATAATAACCTTATTGCATATGTGTAATTTTTTCATTATACTGATATTTAACATAATTATTCTTCCACGCGTAAAACTGATCTCTATTTTTGTAGAAGTTATCACTCATTTAAGCCCACAAAAAGTACTAAAATAATGCATCATGACAAAGCAATTGATGCACACGTATATTAAAATGGTGATTTTTAATGTAACGAACGAGCAAGTAGAAACATAGAAAAATTAGCTTGGTAATACGTTTAATTGAGCAAGATCTCAAAATATATCATTTTTATTTTTAAAAGGCGGGAAAATGGCGAATTTAATAATACAGCCAATGGGAGTGATTATAGATCATTCGGAAAAGTTTAGTTCAGCTTTTCGGACACCTTTAACTGATCGCTCTCAGTACTTGATTTCAGACTTCTGGGTGAAGCGGAAGATGCCCATGACCTCTGTCATGGCATCAGGGCACGTCGCCCAAGCGGGATACCTATCGCCCTCCTCCCTGTACTATCATAAATTCCCGCTCCTGCCCCCTCTCTCCTTTATATCCATCTGTGTCTCAGATGTGTCCTTGGAGAAGAGGGTTAACCTTTGCTTTGCGCATATCCCTACAGTGAGAGAAGTTTAGGACAGTTGTTATGTATACTGCAGTAGGGAAAAACAACCACGATTTCAACGCTATACCAGCACCAGTCTTCGTGCAGCGGCGGCCTTAAAATGTAGTACAAAGTTTCTCTCTTATATCGGAATACTCTGCTGACCCAAACGGAGAAACGGAAACGTGCTACAGTAGTTGATCCGACTTCTACATTTCTATGCTCGAAATTAAAAAGAGAGACTCTATTTAAATCGAAAGTGTTCACGAAATAAGAGAATTTTTATGTATCAATAGTTATATGTATATAAGTACACTTAGGCGAGGCCGCGCTCGTGTATGAACCGCCTGTCCAGAAAGTATTGCAACCATCTTATTAAGTTCTGAAGCTGTTGTTGTCTCAAAAGTTTGACGCGTTTTTCGCTCCTCTGTCTGATTGCACCACCCTCAAAATAAAAGAGTGTATGTCTTGAACCTAGGACGCACTGGCGCTCGTCTTGGCTTTGGTAAAGTTAAAGTGTTTTGTTCTTTCTGGGCTCAATTATAGAATAGGCAGTGTGCTGATGACACTTGGGAGCCTAGTCGCTCCATTCGCCAAGTCCATCGCTTTGCTTTTGCCAGGCGTCTTATCACGTAAGCCACCCCGGTAGTTCCCAGGGGGAAATTTGCCACCGGGACAGTACCACGCCAGTACCGCCAGTCGGAGTTTGGTACTGGCTCGGTACTGTTAGAATACTGGCAGGACTACTGGCTTTATACCGGTGAAACCCCTAATGATAACAATGTTCTGTACTGACTTGCAGTATTCAGCCAGTACTGGGCTAGTACTTCCATTTGGTACTGGAGCGGTATCCTCTGTTTGTACTGGCCCAGTACTGCCTCAATCAATACTGCAAAGTCGGCCAGGTACTGACCTGTAGTACTGGGCCAGCACTGAAGTTCACCACTGGGTCACTACTGCAGATTAGTATTGGGCAGATACTGTTCAAGCTCCAAGTAATAACGAAGGTATCCCAGGTATAAATACTCCACCGGCCGAGTACTGGCCTAGTACCACCTGTCGGAGTTCCAGTACTGGCTGGTTGTACTGTTTCAGTAATATGCCAGTACTTGCTTGTAATGGTTGGAGGTACTGCCGAACCGCTGGCGTACGAAAATGCCGGAGTTAATTTTGAAAATGATAAAAAATTATTGAATTGTTTTAATGACCATCCATTTATCATCACACGACTGAATATCATCTGAATATCATTTATAATTACAAAAATATAATTTTCAAACTTTTTGCTTAATTTTAACACCAACTGTTTCTATAATCTAAAGATATAACAAAAAAGGTATTTAAAAAATAAATAATGATTTAATGCGAGTATTTTTTCAATACATGTTAATGGCACTGCTTAGAATGAATACATATATTAAACTTTTACACATCAAATTACAAATGATATTTCTAATGCTACGAGGTTTCGAACCTACGTCTATATACTTAAATCTACCGCCTAGCAGTCGGGAGTGCTAACCACTGCGCTAATCCGACAAGTTGAAACTCTGAAAAAGCCATCCTCATAAGGTACAGTTCAGAACATTTAAATCAAAAATTTTTCAACTCTTTTTTCTTATTAATCTTGTTATTATCATACGACATCAAATTGATATAAAATAAACTAACTGTTCACGGAAATATAAAAAAATAATTTTTGAATAAATTATATAAATCGACTACAATTTGTTTTCGTGTAATATTTTATTTTTTCGCGTTTAGACCATTTTAAAAGTTCTGATAATAACATTTGATAAGCATTTAAAATTTGTATCGACGGAATTTGAGAAACTTTACCACGTTGCGCAACAATTTTTTTAATAACAATTTCTGAATATTTGAAATTTTGCATGAAGGTAGACTTAGAATAGTTTCCTTAAAAAATTAATAAAAAAAAGATGTTTTCACTTTAATTGTATAGTCAATTTCTTGACATTTGAAAACATCCTCACAACGTTTATAGACGTGTGTTTTTTAAGTCTGTTTTTTACTGCTGGCATAGTACCGCCCCGGTCCACAGTGGGCCAGGAGACCCGATTTCGTGGCCAAAAGTCGATTCTTGAATTCGGAAAAATGAAATGGACTACTAAACTGAGGAAGAATTGAAGTATTTTTGACGACAATTATACGTTGATTGATAAATTTTTGTTCCGATGATATAGGCACAAAATAGAAAATCTTGCTAAAATTAGTAATGCTACTGACGTTCGTGGAATACGTTTTTTTATTCCAAGAAATCGATTCCAAACCTCCCACCTACATTTATTTTATCAATCAAAGTGTAAACTTTCTCTGAAGTCAAGTGAATCTGGAATTGTCAATTGCAATTTAATACAATCATATTATTAGTGAATGTAGAACAAGAATATACAGGAGAGCACCTGCTTCCGATTGCTCGTAACATGACATAACAAAACATATTGAGTTCTAAAATATATGAATGTCTTCCTTAGGATGTGCACTTGAGTATAGGTCTGCTACATTTCGCTACTTTTCATTTGTTTCGCTGCTTATAGTATATATACATAGCCGCGCACGGTCATGTCATGGCGTGTAGAGCGCTGCGTTGCTGCTGGCTTACCTTCATTTGTTTTCCTAGCCGCATCAACGAGGACGTGGGAACTCACTTGTTTCGGCAATCCGCTTTCCGTCCACATTCCGTGCATAGATATTAATAAAATATTAATGAACATAATTTATGTATAAAATATATACATTTTCAATATATAAACTTTCTGAATAAGTTAACAAATTATTCTTTTCTCTTCTCCCTGTTTGTCACTGTCGTTCCCATATTGTGTATATGCCGACCGTTGACTGAACTCTTGCGCCAGTAGTAGACACAGTATGACGCCAACCATTGGCTGTACTTTTATCTCGGTTTTGAATCAGCACTTGAATCTATTATGTGGCCAGAACTATACCAATGACTGGCGAAACACCGCTGCCGGTATTTAACCAGTAATGCATGTTAATCTTAGGCCAGTAGTACATCAGTATAATGCTAACCGTTGTTTCAACGCTCGTGCCAGTATTTGACCAGTTATATGTATCAGTACTGCGTCAGTAGTAGATCCAATATCACGCCAACCGTTGGCGAAACTCCTGTGTCTGCATAACACCAGTAGTAATGGTCAATACTGGGCCAGTTGCAAACCAGTACGATACCAATCCTTGGTTAAACTCGTATGATAGTATATTACACTAGTAATAAATATTATTCATATGCATATAGTACACCAGTATGATACCAACCGTTGGTTGAACGCTTGGTTCAGTATTTGACTAGTAATACGTATCAGTACTGCGCCAGTAATAGTCTCAGTATCGCGATAACCACAGGCTGAACTCTTATGTCGGTTGTCAATCAGCACTTGAAGTTTGTATGTGGCCCCTGTTACTTCAATCGATGGGGAAACGCCGGTGCCAGTATTTCACCAGTAACGCATATCGCTCCCTAGCCAGTGGTACGCCAGTATGATGCCAACCGTTGGTTGAACTTTTATTTCAGTATTTTACAAACAATCCGTATTACGCTAATAGACACATGGGAAAGAAATCGGTTAAGATGGTTCGGACATGTTGAGAGAATGCCAAATGAACGACTAACGAAACAAGTGTATCAAGGTAAAGTAAATGGCAACGTGCCCAGAGGTAGACCGCGGAAAGAAGGGTTAGAATGTGTGAATGAGACCCTACTTAGAAGAGACATAAGAAGTCACAGAAACACGAGAGCCTGCATGAAAAAATGCATGGACATAAAAGAAGCTAGAGAAGTATGCCAGGACAGGAAAGTATGGAGGAAAATAGTTAATAAAAAGAGTGTCAGTAGAGTGAACGACGCCTGAAATAAAGACCTTGGCTATTAATGGACCCAAGTGGGGAACCTTACACACTACTCCTTTCCCCTGCCGAGTGAGTCACGCCTACCCCGAAAGGGAAATGGCTTAATGGTGTAATAATAATAAGTACTGCGTTAGTAGTCAATCCAGTATCACGACAACTGTTGACGGAACACCCGTGCCGATATTACACCAGTAAAAAAGGTCAGTACGGGACCAGTTATAAACCAGTATACTGTCAACCATTGGTTGAACTCTTGTGTCAGTATATTATCAGTAATATGTATCAGTACTGCGCTAGTAGATTACCAGTATCAGGCGAACCGTTGGTGGAACTTCTGTGCCGGTATTTCACCAAAGGTGACGGTCAGTAATGGACCAGTTGTGAACCAGTATGGCACCAAACGTTGGCGAAATTCCTGTGTCGGTATTCTAACAGTAATGACAGTCAATACTGAGCCAGTCGTAAACCAGTACTATGCCGATGGTTGGCACAGTACTAACAGATAGTACTGATATTTATTCTGAATTACAACTGGCGTGGTACTACGCCGCTCGTGAACTCTGGCTAATATCCGACTTATCTCCATGGGTTATGGCAACGTGTAGAAGCTCTTCACAGAGAATATATCCTATTGCTGCTGTAGACGTAGTCCTCATTCATAGATAGATAGATAGATAGATAGATGGATGGATGGATGGATGGATGGATGGATGGATGGATGGATGGATGGATGGATGGATGGATGGATGGATGGATGGATGGATGGATGGATGGATGGATGGATGGATGGATGGATGGATGGATAGATAGATAGATAGATAGATAGATAGATAGATAGATAGATAGATAGATAGATAGATAGATAGATAGATAGATAGATAGATAGATAGATAGATAGATAGATAGATAGATAGATAGATAGATATATAGATAGATCATAGATAGATCTACAGGATAGATCATTTTCTTCTTATTGCAGTTTTGAAAATTCGTTAATAAACAGTCTTCACCTTTATTATCACAACAAATCGTATTTAATACTTCCTTTAAACTGTAATCACTTATCAGTTACGAAAAATACATAGCTTGAATTAAGACCTTCATGTTTTCATGAGGAATAAAGGCGCATGTCTTTTTCTGTGATTTTCAGAGTTAGAACCCAAAATGGTCGAAGCTTTCAGAATGCAGAACGACCTACCGAAATGTTGTTTTTATTCAAATTCTTTCCATGAAATGGATTCAGCGGATTTGTGAAGTACATTTTTTGCTTTTTGATTTTATTTTATCTCACATAACCTTTTTTTTCTGCTCACATACGCTAACATTATCTCCAAGAAAAAAGTACTCCACTGATTTGGTCACAGCTTTTGTAAGTTTGGATCATTGATCTTTTTTACATTAGCTGATATTATACTTTTGGCACTTTGTTTTGACTGATTCTAAAATACCACACGGAAATCGATTTTTTCAGTTTTGTTTTTATCTACTCTTTTGTTCTTGAATATAGACATTTATTTTCAAAATTTGAATCAGCGTATTTATTTTCTTGATCTAATTTTAGAATTTTGGAATATGTAAATATACTTGATCTATGCAAGTCTTAAATATTGTTTAATTGTTTAATGTTTAAATGTGGTTTTTCTTCGGTTCTTAATAATGACGCTATTGTAACATTCTATAAATAATCTCTTGATAAATTATTCATCCTCGATGATCACATATTTCACGTAATATCGAACTAAAACTGGATCAAGATAATGTCATAATTTTCATGCTATGAAGATTCTCATCTCGCGCAATTTAATAGAGCGTAGCGGACGCAGAGATTACAACGGACAACAAACTCCGACTTTCATGATCGACATGTACGTGTTCAATGAAATATTCACTGTATCATGATTTGTACATCTCATGAAGATATCCTAAAACAATGCATCCCGATTTGGTACTCTCGAAATGTACGCATACCATGGAACATTCGCTGAATTATTAAGTGTTACCCACACTCAGAAAAATGTTTATTTGAATAAAAAAAATGTTATTTGAATTCATATAATTGAATCAAATAAGTTATTTGCTTCAATTAAAAAAAGGTTTATTTAATTTGAAGAAATGGAAACTATTTGCCATATTGATTGAAACAAATAATTTGTTTAGTGCAATTTGTTTGATTCAAATAAAAAATGGACTTTTATAAAACAATGCATTTGTTTAAAATCTGTTTATCCCAATTCATAAAAATATTTATTTGATTCAAACAAAAAATACAGAACAAAGCAATACTACAAAGTGCCGCTAGGCACGCTAAAGCGCTGCCGGCCGTTCCTAAGGGATTAACCTAGAATCTAAATTTATTGATCATGTGATTTATTTGATGGCATTTGTATTTTTTCCAGAGTTGTATTCTTGTAAAGGTTCTGATTTACTATGAAAATATACATTAATTGAAAAATTAACGCAATATCTCTAGTTTAGGAACTACTTGAAGTTTAGGTTTTTTACCGTGGATATAATAATTGAAGATTTCGGATGTGAATAAGACTTTTTCAATATTAATCTCCTTTATTTATAATGATGATTTATGAAATTAATCATGTTCTTTTATATTATAATTATCTCTGTTTACTTAAAAGTGGAAACACTTATATATACATTCAATTCAAATGTCTACCTCTGGTTCATTCCCCATTATTCTAATTTATGATTGTTCAATACAGAAATGAGAAGCATAGAGTTAAAAATTAACCAGAATTAAGCATTCAGTTTAAATAAGTGTTTCTGATTTTACATATACAATGATATTTATGATTAACAACAAGCATATTATCGAGATCATACAGTATTTTTATAATGAATGCTCAATTTTGAGGTTAAGTGTAAAAAAAAGATTTTCGTCACTTGAAAAAAATCTTTAATTAATTTAAAAAATGTACATTCCATGTAAACAATAACTTTACTTATTTTAAACAAGATATTTATTTAAACAAACTAAAATATTTATTTGAACCAAACAAATAAGGACAAACAAAAAAATTATTTGAATCAAACAAACATTTATTTGACCCCATATTAAAGAAATAATTTGTTTGATTCAAAACAAATTTGTTTGATGCAAACAAACATTTTTCTCAGTGCGACCACTTGTATGCACACACAATCTTAACGCTTGGGATACGTAAAAGTGGTCGCTAAAGACACCATGTATACACCATGTATAAAACCCCAAAAAGCGCTGCGAGTTAGTTCCTCGTCTTATTTTAGCCGATGTTCTGCTCAGTATTATAGTCATTACATTAAATTAATGTTCACTAATCTGACAATTATTATTGTCAATTATGGCCAGAGAGTTAGCTAGCTACTTATTTTATTTTACCCGGTAATCAGTTCAATCCGATATTTAAAAGAGGTAAAATATTTTTCAATCTTTCAGTAACTTGTTGCAGTTCAGTCTAATAGTTTCATGTTCACGATTACACAGTTGAGTATCAATTTGTAATTGGTTAATATTGTACTTCATTAAGTGTAGAATAAAAGTGGATCATCAAGTTTTAATTATTATCTGTCATTTGTACGCGATTAGGTGTGGAACACGATTGGATCATCAAGTTGGCCGTTTAAATAAAATCTTCACCAAGTTGGATATTCTTGATACTAGATAATGTACGAAAGGCAATCAAATTATCGAGTTAATTAATCAGTCACTACCATCATTGTATATTTCTGATTCCTTTCCAAACAATCGCATTGTTTATATTGTCTATAAGTTCACCAAAGAAAGACTATATCTTATATCACAATATCAACAACGTTGCGACTCTCTGGTCGAGTAGTACTTGTAAGTAATGAATTAATTAGCTTGTGTACTTTTCTTCCATTTCAACTAGAAACTCTCCAAATCCAAGTACTTAGGTTATGTTTTGGATTAATGGCGTAAAATTATGAAAAACTATCAACTTTAAAAAATTGGCAACAGTTGTCATGAAATAAAAGTTGCTATGTTAGTTAAAATACATGTCAATTTCAAATGATTTCATCCCTGAACATGTTGGAATACATTTTTTAATTTTTTAAAAGGTTGGCATGTTGAGGAAAAACAAAAAGAGTACCTTGTGCAAAGATACATGATCATAATCACCGAGATATTATACTATGTTAGAAAAAATATGCTTAAAAACATTTGAATGATTAAAGACAATTGTGATCTGCACTACTGCATGAAGTCTTAAAATGTATGTCTAATTTTAGTATGTTTTATAAAATTTCTTCTCAACAAAGTATGAAGAGTCATAAAAGTATTTTTTTAATATTCGAAAAATGCTGCAATTAATCGATTAGTATTATCGTCAAGAGGTTGAGTGGAGTTTAAATAAAACTTTCATAACATATTCTCAATTGTCCGTAAATTCATTTTGAACCTGAGAATGTTTTTATACATTATAAAATTTTAATTATTTTTGTAACTTTGATATATGTTTTGAAATCTTACACTATTGCTAACCCAATCAGATTATTACTTGTCTTCATTAACACTTTTAACACTAGGTTGTGATTCTGAGTTATCGTATACTCAACAGAAACCGAGAAAAGTATAAAAATTAAAGAAAAATAATGTTTTTGCACAAACCGATCAGAAAACGACTATAAATTGTTCCTGAAGTTTTGTTTAACGGGATCAAGGCTTGGCCGTTAAAGTTCAAGAAAATAAATGTCGCTGAAATTCAGGGACTAAATTGAGTATCTATTAGATGTTGTTCCATTACCACGTCATTTTATTATATCTGTCATAAAAAATTCTTTTTGGAACTTTCATTTCCAGTTCTGTAATTAATCCGAATCATATGCACGCATTCTACTCTTTTGGAATCGAACCGAAGGGCCTATAAACAATCGATTAAACGCACTCACGCGTGCAGAAATCGCACGATTTCAAACGTAATACCGATCTGGTCCCGATCGGATTTCCCGATCTGGCCCTAATCGGTAAAACTCTGAGGCCCATCCCTGGACCCGACCGGGACAGACCGATTTCCCACTGAAATGCCATCTCTATGCGCTCGCAGAACTAGTGATGCTTGCGGTTTTGTGATAATGCAGTGGAATTTTTATACATACTAATCGTTTATAATATTCACACCAGCCAGCATACCTCGAAACCTGCGCGAGGAAGATGAGAGTAAGTAATTACACTCTGGGGGCTCAATGAAACCTAACCTCAAAAAAATTAATAACGAATTAAATTGTTTCAGGTAAATTAGTATATTTACCCTTAGATGAGTGAAATATTATTATATGATGAAATTTAATGAGTTCTTTTGTTTTCAATTATTATTTAAGAACTCAAGGTTTTTTGATTTAACGTTTTAGAATTATCAAATATATTGACAAGAAATGGTTTGCATTATGCACAAAATTGTAATGTTTTTAGATTATGAGAATAAAGTATGTAATACCATCGATTATTTTATTAAAACTTTGATTATGTATTAATAATAAATTCATTACAGAAATACATTAAGGACAAATTTTCGAAACATAAATTTCAGAATCAAGTAGTACAATCAAAATGTAAATTGCCAATTGTGCAGGAATTCCAACAAGAGCTAGTTACTTATCTGCGCATGCGTTACATTCGGCATTTAACTGGCATCTAAATAAAACGATCGAATAAATGATAGATTATTTTTTTGGCAAAAATATTATCTACAACCACCTTCTCGATTTTTTAAAGAAGTAGTGCAATTGACAGAAAAATGAATTTATTTACCAGTAAAATGTTAATAAATCGTAAGTCATAGGTTATTTCCCAATGATTTTCTTTGTAAAAATCGAAGATGTGAAGATGTAGGGAATCTTTTTGCGAAATTTTTTTTCTAATTTGTTAAGACGTTTTATAGACAAAATTTTCTTCAAGAAATTAAAATTGTTCATGCAAATATTTCTGGTTGTCATTCATTTTTTTTCATAAAAATCAAATCTTTTCTTTTCGTGCCTGTAGTACTTTAATTTCAATACTAGTTTCGATTTTACTTATTATATTAAATCTCCATTCGTGATATTCACGAATAGATTATAATGAGACTGATCGTGTACCGATCGGGCACCGATGGAGCACTGCTCGGGTGTCCCGTCCTGGCCCCGATCTGGGCATATGTTTCATCCGCGATCTGGCCCAGACCAGGAATTTCGACCGAGACCCGATCTGGACTGGTCTGGCCCTTATCGGGTCCAGATCGAGATTTCTGCACGGGCTCGAGTTGCGGTACTAAGGATTTCTGCTGAATATGCTTACAATAATTAATAAGTTATGGCGGTCAATTGTCCAGGGGTGGTTTCAGAGAATGCAGCCTTATTCTTGCATGTGAGGCAATAGAAGGACGGACGACCGCTTCCTCTGCTTTATCGTGGGAATATAATTCTACCACCAAAAAAATAAAAAGTTTGAGATGCAGTTCAAAACGATCAAACGCGCAGGTCACCCGGCAATGGGTCAGCAAGCAGTGCCGATCACCCTAGAGTTCAGGGTGCTGAAAATAATTGAGATGAAAACATGACGACGAACCGTAAAAATGTCTCCACTGAGTGGACGATTCAGCTCAACGATGACTTACTAGACTGACACAATGTCAGCTTCATCCCTGTTCCCGACATTATTACGAAATGAAGCTGACCACCTCTCGAAAATATAGATTTGTACGCGGCGCGCTTCCCCAACCGTTGGAAGCAGTCACCTTCTGAGAGATGCTAGTGATATCAGGACAAGTAGGATCATTGAACATTGATATCTCCCTTTGTGAGGATATTTCGGAGTAGTTCGACCTCTGCACCATCAATTGTTTATTTAGTGTTACTGCGAGATCAGCAACGCTTTGCCTTTTGATCCATCGTTGGTTTTAGCCGAGGCCGGATCAAAACACCCAAAGACGCTCGCATCAACTGAACAAAAAGATTTATTTGGGCAAGAGAAAATGCGTCTAGTGTTCAGTGTGTGACTGACTAAGAGTGTGAGAAAAGAGTGTTAGCTGACGCAAGGAGGATAATAAAAAAGAGGGAGAAATGGATTCGGGAGAATCAGCAGTTTCTTGCAGGCTCATTGTGTCTCTTCCGCTGGAGGACGTGTAAGTATCAAGAACTTCTGGTTTAAAAAGTTTACTTTCACACACGAACATCTGGGCCGCATATTCGCCTCATATTTAAAGTCGAAAACGCCTATTTCGCAATAGCTAGTGCTAGAAGGTACTATATTCCTACCGATAAATAATAAAGTGTCCAACCCAGAGAATAAAAGGCCGATAAATTGTTTGCGCACACTATATAAGACCTTTAAACCTGGTGAAAACAACAGGATTTTTTAAAGAATTGAGTCTGTGTGGATATAGGTGTACATAGATGTGCCTCTGCAAAGACGCAGCAGCCTATCAAGGCGTCCTGTCAAAGGTTTATTATCTGTACCTTCGAAAGCTTGAAGGTTCATCCGCTCATAGTAATATGCTCAGAGAGGTTGAAGCCCCTTTGGATAACTAGATGTACTATATCACCTGGAAATTATCCTGTGACAACGAACAGAGTCACCTTTTAGTGGGACATCTACGAAATTCTTCTGAACACCTCTGTGCTGACACTAATGATCACGAGCATAAGGGTATTCATGTATTTTCTATGTAGAACCTGAAGATTTATGCTTCTGTAAAAGCTCACGTCAGAGTGCTTTAAATATCGTCAACAAATACACAGGGGACATTGGTATGAACTTTGGATAGGACAAGTGTGCTAAAATTTATCTGAAGAAAATAATGAGTATTGGCCTTCCCAAGCAACCAGAGCATACCTGGTCGTGCCTCAAAGCCGCAGTCAGCTTGCAACATCTTTGAAAGAGTCTCTCCGATGAAGATACAAGCATCCTCTTTGACAGATTTGGTCTACAAATCGGTCAACGTTAAATAAGGCATTTTCTACGGAATCACGATTATCTTTATAACCAAATTGCTTACAGCACAACTTACATCATTGCAAATGGGAAAGATTATCTCCTGGAAACGCTAAGAAACCGCGAGATGATAAACAAGAGAGCGTTACTTTACAAAGCTGTCAAACAGGCTACCAAAACCCTTCGCCTGAATTTTAACATCAGAAGTGAGGAAGGAGCATTACTCCATCTAGATACTTTACTTCTATGAGCTGAAGTAAAGAAATCAGAGGCTGAATAATACAATTAATAGCTAATTGACAAGAAAATGCACGGACACTTCCAGAGAAAAGTACAAAAACAGTCCTTGTCGAAGGAGAAAACTTTTGTTTTTCTCAGATTATTAGGCCCTTAATTCAGGTACAGAGGATTTCATTTTCGCATGCCTAGACGGTGTCATTTCACCTTAGTATGCCGTGACCGCATTTTCTGTCAAGAAGTTTCCAACGATAGATGAAAAAAGTGCCCATGCATACGCTCGAAATCCTGGCTACGCCACTGGTCGTAATGCTTTAACACAAGATATATTAGAGTTAGAGTTAGAGTTAAATGCGGATAAGTCGACGGTTATGGTTTTCACGAAAGGAGGTGTGAGTGGTATGGGAGGGGAGTGGAAGTGGAAGGGAAAAGCTGTACGGGAAGGGAAAGAGTTTGTGTATCTGGGCTTCCTGTTTCGAAGGAATGGGAAAGTGGATGGTCATATAAAAGAGAGGGTGATAAGGGCAAATGTGGTAATGAGGCAGGTGTCGGGGCTGCAGGAGAGGTTGTTCGCAGATGATTTTGTAAGAAGAATGAAATTGTTTGATTCGCTAGTCATGAGTGTCTTATTTGACGGAGTGGAGGTGTGGGGTTGGAAGGTGAGTGAGGAGGTAAATAGGATACAAGAGAGGTATGTAAAGTGGACACTGGGGTTGGCAAGGAATACGCCGAACTATATTGTCAGGAGGGAGACAGTAAGGACGAGTTTAGGGATTATAACAGGGAGTCGAGCGTGTGAATATGAGGAGAAATTTTTGGAAAAGGGGGGAAATAAATTGGTTAGGGAGTGTTGGTGGGAGAAGGAGAACAGACGTATTGGTACAAAAATGGAGGCGGAAATGGAAAGGTATTTTAGAACGAATGGATTGTAGATGGATGAAGTTAGCAGGTTGCACGAGGAAGGAATGTATATGAGTTGGTTCAAAAGATTGGCATCGAGAAAGGGAAGGCAGAACGAGAGGAAAGGATAAGAGAGTCAAGGTTGCATTGAGTGTCATAATAGGTTCTGGCTTTCTAGAGAGAAGAGAATGTGTGCCCTGTGCGGGAAAGGGGACGCAGAAGTTGAGCACTGGTTGGAGGAGTGTGAAGAGTTGGAAAGGAGTGGGATAAGCATGTAGGTACTGTTGCATGAAAGGGGGACAAAGGGCAGTGGCATGGGTGATGGGGGTGTTGGGTAAGATGAGGAAAAAGAGAAGGAAGGAGGAAGAAGAATGGAGAAGGAAAGATTGTAAATAGGAGATGAAGTAGATATAAGAAAAATATAAATATTATAAATAGTAATTACGTATTAGGTGTTAGCCGCGGAGACAGAGGCTGGTAATGTGAGGTATAGCGACAAAAGAACGAAATGCGTGCGAGGCGAGGCGAAGCGCAGCGGGGAAGGTAAGTTTATAGAAGCGAGCGGATTACTTATAAGCTGTGGATGGACGGTACTTTGTAGAACATAGTTGTAAAAAAATTCTGTAAAAAATGGACGTGTAAACAAGTCAATTTTTTTAAGGCCTATTTTTCGAAAAAATTCGCTTACCTGAGTAAAACTGCTTCGACTTGAGTTGGACTTGAGTCGGCCTCACTCAAAACATGCTGAAGTAGAAAAGGTCCACTTGAGCATGTCTCAATTTTAAGACCAATCCAGACTTCAATTTATGCCTTGAAGACAAGTTCCTATATCTTCAAGACATAAATTTATCTCTTGAGTCGAATTTTTATGACTCCAACACAAGCTCCAACACAAAACTTCAAGTGTCTTCCTGTCATAATGAAAACGGTCATTTTGACTGTCATAAAATCTAATCTTTGTTAATGATTAAACAATCTTGCATATTTGTATTCAATATATATAATTAAAAATTTGTCATAAGGACAACCGCAGAATTTCGCAAGGATCAGGTGCTAATCTAAAAAACTGTACCCGCTCCCAGCGAAATCGCGGTAAAATTTCAGCCACAACCACGCCGTTTTATCTGTCGTGGTTATAAAAGTAAGACGAATATACCGTGGGCTGACAACGTAAATGGGAGCGTGATACGGATAAGGCCAATTTTCACATGAGATGTTCGTCTGATGATGAGAAACGTAAAAATGGGTGCCTGGCA
>NC_046657.1:138369142-138371450 GCF_010883055.1 Belonocnema kinseyi | reverse complement strand
CGAACTATAAAGCAGCTCCCCCCCCAGTTTCCGTTTCTGCAGAAAGAACATCCATAATGTCTTTTTTTCGAAATTGAAATATTAACGCGTGCCGCCGGGTACCTAAAAATCCTATTTAATGAACATGGTGAAATATTGAATTTTCGAAAAATTGAACTCATGTTCCAGGACTTCATGTGAACGTGTTAGGCTTTCTAGGGATGGGAGATGAGTATTTACGAAATAAAATCATATCAATAACTTTTATTTCCAAACCACCGTCACCCTTCCCGCAGCGCCCCAAACATGACCAAAAAATAAAGAAATACATTTTTACGTATTATTGTTACACTTTAGCAATTTTCGTCGTCTTCTTCAAACAAATAATTACTAATGGACAATTCGAATATTAAACATGACTTCTTAAACAATTTTAAGTTGTTTAAACAAATGTAAATTATTAAGACATTTATTTATGTCTACAAATGTTAAAAAATCGTATTTTGTGATTGAAATGCAGTATTTCTTCATTGTTTTAAGTAATACATTTTTCTAAAAAAATGATGTACTAAAGAAAACAATTATGTTATGTCTATTTTCAACATTTCTAAAAATTGAGCCAGACATCAACTTTCTTTTCAAATTAATATCCTATGCTACGTTTCGTTGCATAATGACACAATTTTCATACTTATCTTTTAAATTTTTATAAATATCTATTTGTTTAAACAATCTTTATTTTCTCACGTAGTTTGTTCCAATAACTAAAAAAATTAAATAAAATAGAACACATACAATTATTTTTTTCGCTGTATAGTTTATGAAAAGAATAAACCAACAACTTCTTAATTGTTTAAACATATATAATTTGTTTAAATAATTACTTTCCCAAAAAGTTTTAATATAGTATTGTTTTAATTAAACCTAATATTTAATGATTTTGAGGAGTAGCAAAGTAATTTCACATACTTCTGTAAAATCACACAGTGAAGTGTGTGATGTTTACAATGATACAATATGTAATCTTCCGAAACTTTGTAATCTTACACAAATCTTTCTTTACAGTGTAATTAATAGAAAAAGGGTAGGCATAGAATACTATTTTGAAAAGAAAGTTGATATCAGGCTCCATTTGTAGAAGTTTCAAAAACAGACAATAAATAATTGCTTACGTTCATGTGACGAGTGGGTATCCCAAACAGATTCTTCCTTATTAAATCCTGCCGCATTAGTAACAAAAAAATAAATGACTTTTTCGGGCAAACGGTACAACCTTCAAAAAGAAAAAATCAGACAGAAGATTTTCAACTAAAGAAAAGCTATAAATTGGTTACAAATTGGTTTGTGCTAGGATGCGTGGTTTTTTAAATAAAAAACAACATTAACAATGTTTAAAATATAATTTTGGGACACACGACACGAAATATGAAAAATGTTGAAATAAAAAAGTGTTTCATCCAAAAAAGAGCTAAAAATGTGTCATGATTTCCTGTTGTGGGACCGTCGTCTTTGATTTAGTCGTAACAATTAGAATAATAAATATCAAAATTAGATTTTTTGTAAACGATACAAGTTATGAACAGACGATTAAGAGATAAAACATATCCACCCAAAAAGTATCCAAAAATTTGCTATGAATAATTTTGAAACTAAATGGATAAATTTTATTTTAATCGCGAAAAACACGCTCAAAACTCAGAAAATTGAGCAGAAATGTATTGAAATAATACATGTTTCAGCGTACCCAATAATAACATTTGATGCAAAATAAGAAACATATATTAAAATGATTCCAGGCCGACTTCAAGAAATACATGCAATGTACATTTGATATAAAACTGTTGAAAATAGCGTATAAAGTTGAACATTTTAGGCCCAATCCAGTGTGAAATACGACTATTTATTAAACAATTTCTCAGCAATTGCGATTCATCTTCACTGAGGTTTTCTTCTTCGCTTTGAAAACCGCTGCCGCCAGCTGTAAACGAAACGAACCATTTATGCAAGGAAATATAATAATAACTGTTTTATTGCATATAAATACATTTATATTTATTATTAATTTATTAATTATATTATTATTGTATTTAATTGTTGTAATATATTGCTCTGATTTTTATGAATATGAACAATTTGTATTTTAAAATAGCATAATAGTGTCTCCGAGTATAGAACTGCATTAAAAATGCACCACGAAGAATTCGTAATGCCTACGCCAATGACCCACGCTGGGTCTGGGAAACTTGACATTCGTCACGGTAATAAAGATCGAACGTATCTCGACGACAAAACATAAACTTTGACAATAATAAATAATGGGTATTTTAAA
>NC_046657.1:138358390-138369042 GCF_010883055.1 Belonocnema kinseyi | reverse complement strand
ATCAAAAAATTATATACCAATGAAAATATGCATCTCCGGGAGTGGACCAACTTTTGTTTCAAACTTTTTCTTGTAAAATCAATTTCAAGAAATTTCACCTGATTTTCCGGCGACTTCGAAGCCGCCTGGCAACACTTTTGCATCCAGGTAAGTGCCTGGCAATGCGCAGGTGCTATTTCTAATCTCAGCCCCTACATGTACACCAATTTTCAACCTTATCCGAGTCACGTAAGTTAACTGCCAAAAATTCGCACCTTTGACAGGTCGCTACAGGTGAACACATCCATTCACACCTGCCAGGCACCCATTTTTACGTTCCTCATCATCAGACGAACATCTCCTGTGAAAATTGGCCTTATCCGTATCACGCTCCCATTTACGTTGTCAGCCCATGGTCTAGAAGGCCTATGTCTTGACTCAGTTTTGAGACGCAGCCAGACATCGATGTCTTGAAGACGAACTTGAGACATAACCGAATCGAACTCAAGTGGAAGCATTTTTACCCGGGTAACTCAGTTGCATAGCAGTTCACTCTACTCACTATCACACTCACACATGCACTTACTCTCTCCTTCAATCATACTTTTACTCACTTATTCAATTACTGACCCACTGAATTACTCAATGAATCACGTAATCAATCAATCAATTAATACTCACTTTCTCAAATTCCGGTTAATCAAATTAAAATAGAATTTTAAATATGCCCCTACTATAAACTCTGGTTAAAAGTATCAGAAGTTTCATGTTGAGAAATTGATTTTGGTAAACTGAAACAGATGTTCTGGTAAGCTTAATCAGATATTTGGGTAGCAAACGATTTTTCGAATATCGAATTTCGTTACTTTTCTACCTTCATGAATTTTTTCTAATCCCCTTTGAAATTACATAGATTGCGTCCTATAAAAAAAATCTGACAAAAGTTGCGACACTAACAAACATGCGATACTTGAAGCAAAAGCAGTACGTTGCTGATGCATTCTATTTCTAAAAGTATTCGTTAGGACTATTCTATTTGAGATTCTATACAATATGCACTTAGGTAAGTTGATCAATATCAACATTTTAGAACATTAACGTTGTTTATTTATTGCCTACAATCTTAATAAATTCGAGAACATTTTTCAAAAAATATTTTAAAAATATATGCTCGGATCAGAAGTGTCACTGTACCACTGATAACACAATTAAATTCATAGTTCATTATCAACATTTATACTTATATAATTGGAAAGACATTAAACAATTCGCGATTGTTCGAGAATTCGACATTTACAACAAAGCATCAATTGAAAGATCCAGCAACACGATATGAAACAAAAGACAGATTTCTGGAAGCATATGAAGTATATCTTATTAAAATAACTAGACATTTTTTAACCCGGCACGTCTGGTAACTTTAACTAGAACTCTTTTTTGCGTGTGTCATTTTGAGAGAAATTTGTTTTCAAAACATTGGAGACGAAATCCTCGACAAAATAGTTTTATCTCAAATACTGAAAACTAATTATAGAAGAGGTTCTTTTTGTTTCGGAGGGTAAAACCAAATGAAGAAAAATTTTATTTTTATTTTAGAGACTGAAACCAAGCAAGAGGACATATTGTTTTCCTCTTACAGACTGAAACATAATAAAAGGAGAAACAAATGGAATTTCATTGTGCAAAATATTTCATTTTCGACCACCTTTAACCCGGAAAAGTAATACAAAATTTCTCAATTATCACAGGCGCGGGTTAGTAGAAAAGAGCGTTGCATCAATTTCACGGAAGAACGCGGTGCACTCGAGTAATCCACTGTCGAAAGTCGTCCTTTTATTTGTTGACGTTTAATATTTCTCCCTCCCTCGCGCTCTCCCCTATTTGTTAGCACTAACATCATCTCAGAGATACTCTGAACGTTCCGGTCGCTATTACGCCCGTTCCGTTCATATAATGTTCTGCTTAGTACTTACCGTAAGTACATCGTGCACGGTTCAAAAGAAAGAATGTCGCACCCCTTCATTCCCTAACTCCAACTGTCCGCTCGGGTACCTTCGCGGTCCGCGGGACAATGTTATTTTACGGCGCCGTGCACTTGAGCCTCTTTCATCCGGATCCGTGGTGTAGCGACTTGGGACCTCGGCATCCTGTGTATAACGTATAATCTGATCAAACGCAGAACGCAGATTACGTCGCATCACGAGCAACACCATGAACGCGGGCGAAACAATGTGCAAAAAAAGATATTCAAAGCGTCACCGAACTCCTCTTTAAATCGCCCTTTTTGAATATCCTACACTCACGTAGAGGGGTTACATTAAAAACTTTCTCAAAGAAATAATCAAGCTATGAAATACACTAGAATGGTCGAAAAATTTGACTTGATTTCTAGAGGTTTACCCCCCCCCCCCCCCCCCCCCCCCTCCATATCATGTTTTTCTGGATAAAGAAATTCCCTAATTTTTTAAAGTGAGCCCGTGCTCCAGGACTTTGAAATTTAATTGGGAAGAGCTCGGTTTTCAGAAAAATGGAAAGAAGAAGTGCTTCTTATAAACAGCTTGTGCATTAAAGTTTACTTACGGCTTAAGGAATATTCAAGAAATAATTTCCACTCAATAACTTTCAATTTTGAACACCTCAATCAATTTGTCTTGTGCTCGGAAAAAGTCCCAAAAAACGCAAAATAGCAGGTTTCTATCAAATTCATAATAAAGACAGTATTTTTTCCATATAAATTAGTTTTACTTTATAAGTGACGAGTTTTCCAGGACATTTCAAATAATTTTGAATTTTTCAAATCATAATAATTTTTTCAACTATTTTTTCACTTTGCAAATCGTGAAGTGATTATTTTTTTAAATAAATTATAAAAAGTTGATGAATTTCAAGAGTAGTATGAGGTAGATGCATTAGTTATCGTCAGATGCTCTAGTATTTTTCATATAACAAGATTCGCTCTTGTCGGGTGTGATAAAACATGTGATTTTAGGTCAGTTTAAATAACACGAGCACAGGAAAAAAGGTCTTGTCCACCCGACGAGATAAACATTTCTATACGTTGTTGGGTTCGCGGAATCCGAATCCGGGTTTGGTTTGACTCGGTCAGGTCGCATTTCATTCCTAACCTAAAAAAATGATGAAAGTTGGAACATTTATGAAAACACCCAGAAAGCAAAGCGGTTGTATGTTTTCAGGGTCGCTCAGTCCAAATTTAAAGATAATTTGGGTCAATGAGGTTGCATTCCATTTAAAACATAAAAAAAAAATAAAAATACTAAAAACTGTTATCTAAATAAATTGTTTGCATTCAGCGTCCAGTACATAGAACTTGTTATTGTTCGTCGAGTCGAATCACCTTTAAATTTGGACTCAATGGCACTGAAAACTTATAACGGCTTTGCTTTCTGGGTGTTTGCATAAATTTTCCAACTTTCATAATTTTTTTAAAGTTAGGAACGAGATGCGCCCTGACTGAGTGAAACCAACTCCGGATTCGGATTCAGCGACCCAAAAACCGTATGGAAATGTTTTTCTCGGCGGGTGGACAAGACCTTTTTTTCATGTGCCTCTGTAACCTTTTATGAAATTAGTATATTTTTCTCGTTTTATACTTGGTTACGTACCTGATGATAAATAACAAATTTGCATAATTTGATTTTTAATCGTATATAAAAATTGACTGCAATCAAATATCATGTTAAGTGATCCAAGCTGAGTTTTTCTATATCAGCTTTAATACGTTAAGCCCTCTTTAAAAATAATTATTTAGTTTTAAATACAATTGTAAGCATTTTCAATTTTCAATTTGGCTTAAGGTGACTATTACTAGTGCATTTACCTTACTTGCTTCATATTTTCGGTAATTCGTTATTTTTGGTTATTTGGAGCGTAGTTGAAAATTTTCAATTTGTTACATAATTCTTTCCCTGTCAAGTATGAAAAGAAATTATATTCTGGAATTAATGACACAATTAACGGATTTAGAGAGTTATATTTTTTTGAATGATATTCACGAGGGGACGTTCACTGTAGGAATCAATGATTTTCCATACTTATAGTCAATTCAGAATCAATAGCTCGTCAAAATATTTTTCAGAAACATGTAGCATCGATCAAGGATCAACAAAGGATCATCTGAACTTGGCGGAATCAACAAGAATTAATCGTACTCATGCAACTCAAAATATAGAATCACTTTTTGAGTGAACGCTCCTACGGATATTCAGCATTTTTTAAAACAATTTTCATTTCTTCAAATCATTATTACCCTGGATACCGTAAAGGTCATTATTTTCTGCAAATAATGATTATGTAAACAATTACTAATCATTCAATTGCGCCTTTGCATAAGGTAGGTGGAAAAAAGTCTAGTTTTTTCGAATCTCTTATAGTATGTCCCTTATTTTTCGGAATTTTCTTTTCCAGAATTTATACCTTAATAGTTTAAAAAATAAATATTTAAACTATTTCTGCAGTAACTTGTGGTTAAGTACTTTTCAAATCGTACTCCTTGAACATGAATATTTTTAAAAATGAATTTTCTGTAATGATGAGCAAGGTGCAATCGTACATAGTACGTTTTCAGAGGCTTCATTAATGTTCTAGGCTCTTTATATACCTGTTTATGTCTCGCTTAAGGATTAAGGGTTTTGGCCACTTCATTTAATTGACTCAGTTCGTCAAAGTCTTAATTTAAGTTTTTCAGGAATATCGTTAAAAATATCGGGTGATAGGTTTAAGTAAAAATGTTTATTTCACAGATCATGAATACAACAAATCGAAGTTGATTGCTTTAACAAATAGTTCATGTTTAAAATATATAGGGAATACGTTCGAAAATGAGTAAATACTGAATTTTTTTACACAAATTAAAATTATTTTAATAATGGCTAAATATCCTTGAAAATATATATTTTTCTTAACATTTGTTAATTTATGAGTGGATTTTTCGTGTTCAATACAAGGGGAATTGGTGTGCGAGGGCCAGAAATAAACGTTAATGATTGAAAATCATTCCATGAATGTTCCATAAGAGACGACTAAACTTCAATTGACAAAAAGACCATAATAAGTACACCGTGTTTCAGGTGCGTTCTGTTAGCATCTCCACAATGGAATTTCAGTATTTTATTTATGCCATAATTTTTTGCTTTTTTGGGCTTTTTTCGGCACGGAAGCCGATTTTCGGGCTCTCTTAGTTTTCTCAAAAAAGGGACTTTTGGGTGGCGGTGCTAGCCGCTAGCAGTTCCAGTACATAAAATTTTGAATAATTGAAACAATCAACAGCGCCAGAATTTTGGGCTTTTTGGGGATCTTTAAAAATGCAAAAAATAAAGTTGAGAAAACAACCCCTTTCTTCTAAAAACTACCCTCCAAATTAAATATACAACTAAATTAAATGTAAGCATATCAGAATTTTGGTATTTTTTGGGCTCTTCTTGGGCACCAATGACGATTTTTGAGCTGTTTTATTTTTCTCAAAGAACCGGACTTTCAGGTGCAGGTGCTAACCTCTTGCACCTCCAGCAGAGAAAAATTTAAAAATTGTAAAAAACAACTGCGCCAGAATTTTGGGCTTTTTTTTGGTTCTTCAAAAATGCAAAAATTAAATTTAAAAAAACAACCCCTTTCTTTTGAAAACTACGCTTAAAATTAAATATGCCCCTAAACAAAATATAAGCATATCAGAATTTTGGGTTTTTTTGGGTTCTTCTTGAGCACCAATACCGATTTTTGGACTCTCTTATTTTTCTCCAAATAACGGACTTTTCGGTTGGAGGTGCTGTCCGCCAACACTTTCACTACAGCAAATTAAAAAAATCAATCGCGTCAGAATTTTGGCCGCTTTTGGGCTATCAAAGTGTGCAAAAAAATTTTTTTCCAGAAAAACCCCTACATCCCCAAAATTACCAAAAAATAACTTACGCACCAGCCAAAATTTAAAAATATCCGAATTTCATACTCATTTTGGCCTTCCCACAACACTCACAAATTATTTCAAATAATCATCCTGAACCCCTAAGAAAATATGGAAAAAAAGCTAAAACAAAAGTGTGCACTAAGTGCGAAAAAACATATGCCGCAGGTCTCCAAGGTAAAATTAAACAACATTTAAAAACTACCCCTATCACATTTAACGAACCAAGTCTCAACCTCCATCCGCTAAAACCGCCAAAATAAACTCAAATTTAAAAAATAACTACCCAAAACAACTTTCGAATCATTTAGTTAATAAATCTATCTCCACAGTAATATTCCATATCAGCTATGAAACTCTCTTATCTCATAGGAACTTAGTCTCACCTTTCATCAATTAAAACGGTAAAAAATACTAAAATTAAAAATAATCGAAACAGGCACATTTCCAGGTCCTAGCTAGCACCTCGACAATAGAATTTTGGGATTTTTCATAGCTGAGAATTTTTTTTTTTGGGTCAATTAAAATTGTTGGGCTCCTTTACTTTTTTCAAGAAATCCATTTTCTTTTGGAGGTACCAGCTTATATTAATCCAGCACGTCTACTTCTTAAAATCACTAAATAATAAAAATTCAATTACACCAGAATTTCGGCCTTACAGTAAAAATTTAACACCTTTGTGACACGTCGATATGAAATTGTTAAAAAATAAATTTTTTTCAATTTTACTATGCCAATAAAGTCTCTGACTTTTAAGCTCCTCGAAAATACCCGCTATGATTTTTGGGTTCCAACCCTTAAGGTCAATAACCAATCCCTCTCTACCGCGTAGATCACTTACCTGATAATGCAGTGTATTTTTTTTATTTATTACTGGTCATTCATATTTCAGTAGTGTCCTATATTACAATGTCCGTATGTGTTGCAGTAGCCTAATAAATAACAATTACCATTTTTGGACTTATTGTTGACATTTAATTACAAAAATTAGAATTTTTTAAACAATAAAACTGCGCCAATCGTATGAAACCTGGATAAATATATCCACAGTACAGAAATACATTACCAAAAAAAATCTGCCCGCCGCGCGGGTACATTCTTGTGGGGCGCTGTGCGCGCAGTTCGCAATTTTAGTTCATTCATTTTTTTTCATATCTAGCATAGGTACATATGTACATAAATTTTTTAATCATAAAAGAAATGGTCAACAATTTTCTTGATGCGCTCACTTTTTAAATTTTTATTCAAAATAACTGGTTTGTTAACTTTTTCATTCATTTTAGGCCTTAAAAACTCTGCCAAATCAGAATCCAATTTGATCAGTCTTTCGAAAGTTATCGTGCCTACAGAATGCATACTACAGATTGACAGAAACCTTTGTAAAAATAATTTTTTCCGACTGAGGGGGCCTCAAAACGTGGAGATTTGAGAAAAACCGACAAAGTGAAATATTACTTAAAACCAATACCTTCTTATTAAGATGAGAATGTAAAATTAAAAATGTTCAATATGCTATTTTTTTTAAAAGTTGACTGCTTTAGGAATTTTCTAAGAGCCCAAAAATCAGAGACTCCATTGACGAATGAAAATTTTCAAGATTTATTTTTTGACAAAGTCGTATCTGCGTTTCCATCATGAAATTCTAAAATAAGTTATTTTTTGACAAAATTGCATCTACGTGGCCGAGAGGGATTCATTTTGACGTTAAGGCTTGAAGCCCAAAAATCGTAGTGGATATTTTCGAGGAGCCCAAAAATCAGAGACTCTATTGACATTGTAACATTCTAAAATAAGTTATTTTTTGACAAAATTGAATCTCCGTGGCAGAGAGGGATTCATTTTGACGTTAAGACTTCCATCCAAAAAATCGTAGTGGGTATTTTTAAGGAGCCCAAAAATCAAAATCTATTGCCATTGTGAAACTCTAAAAAAAGTTTTGTTTTTGACAAAGTTATATCTACGTAGTGGAGAGGGGTTGATTATTGACGTTAAGGGTTGGAGATCAAAAATCGTGGCGGGTATTCTCGAGGAGCCCAAAAATCAGAGACCCTATTGCCATTGTAAAATTCTAAAAAAGTAATTTTTGACAAATTTGTGTCTACGTGGCAGAGAGGCGTTTATTTTTTACGTTTTGGTTTGGAGCCCAAAAACTGAAGTGGGCCCAAAGAAGCCCAAAAATTTCCCGTGATTAAATTACTGAAAATTTTCAAGTTTTTGAAGGGGGTTTGATTTTGGAAGTTGAGGGTTGGTATGGGGAAATTTTTTTTGCGGATTTCAAGAGCACAAAAAATTTCAAAATTATGGTGTAATTAAATTTTTATTATTTGGTGATTTTAACAGGTGGAGGTGCTGGGTTAATGTGGAGATGGATTTATTAACCAGATGATTTGAAAGTCGTTTTGAGCAGTTGCTTTTAATTTGAGTTTTTTTTGGCAGAGTGTTGTTAACCAAGAAAAATTATTGACTTTATATATATATATATATATATACGAGGTGTGTTCAAAAAATAAGGTGACCTTATGGTTTTCTAAAAAAATATTCATTTATTCCTCAATATTTATGTTGTCCCTTTCAAAGTAATCCTCCTGAGATATAATACACTTGTGCCAACGCTTTTTCCAATCATCGAAGCACTTCTGATACTCATTTTATGGTATAGCCTTGAGTTCTTTCAGCGATGCAGTTTTTATCTCCTCAATCGTTGAAAATCGATGTCCTTTCATGGGTCTCTTCAGTTTTGGGAAAAGAAAAAAGTCACTGGGGGCCAAATCCGGTGAATACCATTTTTCTATACCTAAGTCAATAACTAAGGCGATACCATAAGTTCTATACCGTTTTTCCATACGAATATTACGAAGCGAAACTAAATTTACGTATTAAGAGTACATACTACTATTCTTCGCTCAAAGATTATTATGGCGCAAGCTAAACTTTCGGAACGAGAGAAGGTATCTGTATTAATGATGCGTGGTTGGGAGATCGAGTTCGATCTTATGATCAAGTTCGTTTGCTTTTTAATCGCACTTTTCGTAATCGAGAAGGGTTAAATCCTGTCTTAAAATCAACAATTGAAAGAACTGTAAGGCGCTTGATGAATCATGGATCTATCAAGGACCTCCAGAGAACTGGTCGGCCAAGATCTGCAGGATCTGAGGAGATGCAGATGGATATAACCCAAGCATTTGCTGAAAACCCACACCTTAGTCTACGTCGAGCTAGTGATGAGCGTGACGTTGCTCCTGAGACAGTGCGAAATATTTAAAAAAGTATTAATTTCCATCCTTGCAAAGTTCATCTGGTACAAAAGCTCAGTAAAGACGATTCTGATCGTCGGGTTGAATTTTGTGAAATTACGCTAGACAGAATTGTTAGACATCCTCTTTTCTTGTACAATACAGTATTTTTAGATGAATCTACTTTCACTTTGAAAGGTGAAGTTAACAGGCAAAATTGTAGATATTGTTCCGACACAAATCCTGATTGGATGTTGGAGAGTCACAATCAATATCCACAAAATATGAAGAGCTTTTTAGAAACGAAATTGTACCAAGAGTAAGGGAGATTACAGGCGATAATTTTTAAAACATTTGATTCCAGCAGGACGGAGAAGCTGGTCATTACGGTAGGGAGGTTCGAGCATATTTGGATACTTAGTTCTCTCAAAGGTGAATTGGAAGAAGGGATGAAATCGAGTGGCCTGCTAGATCTCCAGTTATGACGCCTCTCTACTATTTCCTTTGGGTTTATTTAAAGAGCAAAGTATACTCAACGCAACCGCAAAGCTTAGACGAATTGCAAAATCTGATTCTGCAACAGGATACTTTGATTAATAGGGAGATGATTCGTAATGCTGTAACTCTTTTTTACAATCGCATAGCTTTTTGTCAAGAAGCTCAAGGTTTTCAGTTCGAACATCTTCACTGAAGCGTGAGAGGCAAGGGGACTCACGCTAATCAAGCACCCTAAAGGGAACAGAATTTACTACGTCCACGTCGTTGCTTCTGAGTAATGCTAAGCGTAAACGTAAACTGCTTGAAAAAAAGATTGAAAAAACCTTAAAGATCATCACCAAGATCAATACAGAGCTCACCAATAAATTTCTCGTTGAAATTTACTTCAGGAATTACACTGACCTCTTGGAAAACTTTGTTAATTTCAAATAACCTCTAACTGACCTTGAACATTACATTTGACCTATGACTTGTGTCCGTACTGAACGTAGAATTTTCCGCTCTATCGATTTCAGATGTAAAAAAGGGGGTTTCCATTTAAAAAACAAAGATGACCTTCAACAAGCCATGAAGGTCAACTACAAGGTCAAAATGAAGGTAACCATTGAATTCCTCGTTGAAATTTACTACAGGAATGACCCCCAGGAAATACCTAATAAAATGCAAAATAAAGTATTATTTTTAATGAAAAACTTCATTCTATGTTTCCGAAGTATACATTTACTGCTATTTCCCTGCTTAGTTATTCAATTCCCATCACTCCAGATAAATTTTACTGCTAAATACATATTTAATGAATAATAAATGGGGTTTAGAGGATACCCTTACAAGAACTCGGCCATCATGGATTTCACAAAAAGTTCGCCTATAATCTTTAGAAGCCCAATGAAAAATAGACTATACCACAAAATTACTCTTTCTTCAAGGGCAACAAGTTGGTGATAGAACCAACAGAGTGCGTCTCTTAGTTTAACTGAGACCCCGCTTTATCATATTACGAGAATATCTCATATTCGAGTACTCTC
>NC_046657.1:138350571-138358290 GCF_010883055.1 Belonocnema kinseyi | reverse complement strand
TAATACTCTTTCTCTCCCGTCAGAAAAAGCCTTAGTCGTTGAAAGTCTAAAGAGCCAGTTCCATGAAAACTTGTTATTTTCACTTTTATCTGAGTATTTTATAAAAATCTGACCAGGAAGATAGATCTCCTCACTCATTTATAATAAAAAGATACTTTGGAAGTGAAAACCCGAATCGGGATATTTCCGAAGCGAACTTTTGTCTTTTAGAAAGCTTTTTAGAGCAACCGTTCATTCAAAGATCTATATATTAGATCCTCCCTGAGAACAATTGAATTTAATGTTTAAAGTCACACATTCTTCATGAGAATATTTCAAAATATATATTGTATCGAGCATCTTATGACTCTTAGGTTTGTATTTGCAGTCGACGTTAAACGTTCACCTTGACGCTTGCCTAGACAAATAAAACTTCAGATTTATAACGCATAAACCTTGCTGATTGTTTTGATCTAGCAGAGAGGGTTTACCGGCCTTTCTATTTCGGAAGCAAGCAGTCGAGAATTTGAATGACGAAGAGCCAAATGTACCTTTGAGAAAAATTTTAGAAAGACCAAATCTCTACTTTTAGTTTAAAAAGACTCCGAGTCCCACTTGTCTTTAAATTCCGAAATATAGGAAACTTTAAATTTCTTTAAGGTCTGCTCTGAAACGTTCTACCTGGCGCCTTCGCCCTTCTTAAATTCTCCGTATTTTGAATCGAGGCTACCGACCGGCCGAGGGACTCGTAGCCAAGCGTCAACTTATTGTGAGCACGCGCGCATTACCCGTCACTGAGGCGGATTATCCTAACATTCAATTGAGGTAGCATTAGCACCTCTGAGTAGTTAATAAAGATTAGGACCTAATTACCCCTTTTATATATTTTTATGAGATAGTCCTAAATTACCCCTCATTGTTGTCACTCCCGGTGCAGAAGAGGTCATTTAAATTATTTCGCTGCCGACAGCAACCGTATAAACTAACTCTGTAGATTCTTGTATGTTATTAAAAGAATTAAGTACAAATAAATCTGTTTAGATATAGGAGGAGTTTATTAAAGTATAAATCAAACAAAAGAAATCCCATTTGCATTATGTAAGCAGTATTTTCACGTAGTTTAGATGTCCAGAGTTGACAAATATTATTCTGAAAGATTTTAATTGATAAGTTGACGTCCAAAGACTACTAATAATTGAAATTATCGATTAGAAAAACTGATTTAGCGCAGGTAAAGAATGATGATGTAAAATTAGGTCAGCTAAGGCATTTCCGAATAAAATGACATATTTCCAAGCGAAATAAGAAGCTTATTCTTCTCTCCACAGATCCCCTTTTTACTTTTATTCAATAATAAGATATTCCGATGGCAATTTGGTGATTGCATCCTATTAGTTAACTAAATCAAAAAAGTTGGTAGTGACAATATACAAATATATATTTTCATTCCTCTAGAATCAAACCCAAGGGCCTATGACAAAGACACCGAACGCGTCCTCGGGTTGTGGATAGAGGCTCCCTGTACCAAGGGTTTCTGCCGAGTATGATTACAAAAATAAATAGGCACTCGCGGAAATTTTCCAGGGGTGGCCCCGAAAGAATTAACCTCCAGGCGGAGGTGTGAAAACCGTGCCGAAAACTCAATAGACCTGGGTGAGGTGTCCTCCCAGAGTACGCAGCCTTATCCTTGCATGCGGGGCTCTAAAGGGATAGACAAACCCCTTTCCCTAGCATCTCGTGGGAACAACAATGACAACACCAAACATAGCTGTAGTAAGTGCGGTTCAAAACAAAAGAACGCGCAGGCCTCCCGACAATGGGTCGGCCAACAAAGCCGACCACTCTAGAGCTGGGGGAGCGAATAAATATGGATTCAATGCGATGGATCGGCGGAATCTCGGGACCTTTAGGTGGACGGAGCGACTGAATCACGACTTGCTGGAGTCTGTGGTGCGAGAAACACATGGAGCTATCGCACTTTTTGTATTAACGTCTGCGAAACCATGTGGAACTACTCCAAAAAAGAGGCTATGTAAGCCGAACGCCAACTCTACCACAGCCAGAACAAGCCGGCAACAGAGAAAGAGAGGCGACACCAAGATCAACCGCAAGGAGGCATCCAATAGAGGAAGAGCAATGCTTTATGGCCCGGAAAAACATCAACACCAAGGTTTTTCTCAAGCCTAAAGATCTGGCTGAAATGGATGACGAGCTTCGTGAACATTTTTCCCAAGAATCCGACCTCTGGGTTATCAATTATTGTGCATATAATGCGGCGAGAGCTTTGGTCAATGCGAACCGTAAAACAAAACCAACGGTTGATCATAAGACCAAAAGACGAATGCATCAACTTTCCATAAAGATAGACTGGGCAAGACAGCACGCGTCCCGTATTCAGTTTGTGATTGACTACATTACATCTGGCAGGAATTTTACCGCCAAGGTTCGAAAGTTCGCGCGCGAACTCCGGACCCGTTATCACACACTTAACAAGTCAAAGCTGCTGACCATCAGGCAGCATATTATTGAGAGAATACGGATACTATCTGACGCTAAGAGAAGTCTAAAGCGGGGGGAGAGGTGGGTCAGAGAGAATCAGCAGTTTCTCTCTGACCCATCTCGACTCTTCCAAGACCCTCCACTTACTGTCAAACACTTACCATAACCAGAGGAGGTCGAAGAATTTTGGAGAGAAGTTCACGAAGTTCAGCATAGACTGGACGAAGACTCAGAAAATATAAATAGCTTCAAGGAGTTATGTGTTGCCCTCATAACACCTGATAAAGAATGCCCACCCATCACTACCGAGGAGGTGAACGCAAAAGTTAGCTCACACGACATTGACTTATTCTTCACATTTCTGTGTAAGATACCGTGCATCCTCTTATCGAGGAGCTGTTCACGAAAGTTTTTCTCTTGTGCTTTCTTAATCCGGTCTTTCAGGAGTGAGTACTCCAGATAGATAAGATTTGATGCATGTTTCACACCCATAATATTGAAGTTAAGTCTGAGTGTTTCAGGAGCCTCCTTCTCTGCTTTGTACACAAACGCTCCTTTGCCCACTTCTTCATGCTTCCTGACCATTTTAAGAAGAGGGTCTCTTCCATTTGCGACTCTATGCGCTGTACCCAGAATAATCCTGTTGTGAAGACATTCAAGACTCAATATTTCGCGACCACCTTGTCGGCGTGAGATGTACAGTCGCGGAACAAAGGACTTAAGATACATGCTTTTGTTCATGTGCATAACCTTTCTTGTCCCGAAATTAAGGGATGTGAGCTTGTTCTTCGTCTATAGAAACACTCCAAATGAATAGCGTACTACCGGGACCGCAAGCATGTTCGTTGCAGATACTTTGTTCCTTGCTAACAGTTTGGAAGACCAAATCTGCCGGATGAGACGTTTGTATCTGCTTCGGACAGTATCCTTTATAGATGTCACGTCCTAAATGCGGCTCCGTGGCACGCCCAGGTATTCATAAGTCTCTTCAGCGCAAAGATGTCGTATAGCGCTTCTATTGACGAGCTCAAAGTCTTCAGGGATGCCATTAAGTTTTCCTTGCTTTAAATAAACCTTGGCGCATTTGTCTAACCCAAATTCCATTCCAATTTCCTTAGTATATCGTTTGACAATCCCTAGAGCTAGATGTAGTTGCTCTTTGTTTTTAGCATAGATCTTAAGATTGCTCGTGTAAAATACATGAGTGACCTTGTACTTTCGATCTGCAGGTTTGCCGCAAAAGTACAAGTCGGAATGGCGAAGTGCTAGAGATAGTGGCAATAATGTAAGGCAAAAGAAGAGTGGGCTTATGGTGTCGCCCGGAAAGACACCTCTCTGAAAGGTGACCTTGTTAGTTGTCACACGATTTTTTCCAGATGAGACAGTAAATCTGGTTTTCCAAAGCGGCACCTATCTCTCTATGCAACTAACGATTTGCGGATAAACCTTTAAGATTTCCAAAAGACAGATGATAAGTCTATGGGATGTAGAATCGAAAGCTTTCCGATAATCAATCCAGGCCATCGATAGGTCACGCTGGTAGAATGCTGCATCTTTGCAGACACATCTATCGATGAGCAGGTTCTCCCGACATCCGCCTACGCCTTTCTTTGAGCCTCATTGTTCATACATTTCTTGCCACACAGGTTCAATTGCTCGAACAATCATATCATGTAGGATAGCTGTAAATATCTTATACAGTGTGTTCAGACAAGTGATTGGCGGGGAATTTTTCGGGTCAGCTAAGTTGCCTATTTTCGGCAGGAGTATTGTGCGCCCTTCCATCAACAACATATATGAGTGTGTATTTGGTAAGCATAAAATTAGGTCAGACCTGCGGTATATGTTTTTTCTCACTTATTGCACACTTTTCATGATTTTTTAATTTGCTCTAGAGGAAGTGTTGGCAGACAGCACCTCCAACTGAAAAGTGTGTTATTTGTAGAAAAATAAGAGAGCCTAAAAATCGGCATAGGTGCCCAAAAGAGACCAAAAAAAGCCCAGAATTATGTCATCAATAAAATACTGAAATTCCGTTCTGGAGGTGCAAGCGTAACGCAATTCCGTGTTTCTAGTTTTTGAAAAACCCATTTTAATCTTAAAATCCCGGTGGTACGGGTTACATAAAAAAACAGAATTTCTTTGTTAGAAAAAATACAAAATGGGACGAGGGTCCAACACTAAAAACGAAAGTTCAATTTTTCAAGGTATAAATTTGGATAACCTTTCTTATGTAATCCCATGATGTACTCTATTACATCATGTTCTCTCTATTACATCATGTTTAATCCTTTATATGCGAGCCATAAGTTTAGTCTCAAGTTGTCTCGGATTTGATAAATATGTAAATCATTAAATTCAATTATGAATAAATAATCATTTAAATTCCTCTCTAATGTTCAAACTTACACACGAAACGAAAATATTTACAAATTAAAAATTTAATTTTAATCGTAAGACCAAAACGATCTAAGTTGGGCAAGCACTATTGCAAACATTTCTTACCGAATAAAAAAGAACACCAAGAGTCACACAAATGAGCATATGGCGTACTCGAAGCCTAATATCGTTCTCCTTGACATCTTCATACATAGAAACGAATTATATTAATCATACAACTATTTGCACCAACCAACATGAATATGGCTTCCTGCGAGAAAAAAGGGAGTGATGCAGATATCTGGAAGAGAATTTTCGGCGACTATGCTAGGGGTATCACGTTAAAATGATATTCCTAATTGTCGATGCTCTTAGCGATGTTAAGACTTTACAGGATTTAAGGTTTTGTTTTATATCTTTTTATGGTAAATATGACTTTAAGCCTTCGTGTTGTTCATACAATATTGATCGAGTGGTTGCACGTAAGCGTTTAATTTAGGAACTTCTACCAGGAGACAGGATTCCTATGGAACAGAGTGTGGAAAACAACTAATGACCGCAATCGCCTGTTCTTAGATTTTCATTTACTTCCAAATGAGAGCGCTAGATACGAGAAATTGAGGAATCACAATGCTTATAGTAGCAGTTAAAAATTTGGTTAAAAATTTTGTTTAGAGGATCACTCTCATTTGGGAATAAATAGCTGCATGGAGAAAATCCGAAGAAAAGCCATCGCGAACAGGCACCAGGTGCTGGTGTGCTGTTTCTTTGTACATAGTACTTAGTGGTTTAATAACAGTTTATAACACCTCGGGGAAGCTTTTACAATTTATATCAAAATTAAACGATTAATTGAATTTTTAATACTTCAGGGTACTTAAAGTGTGAAGAAAGACCGTTCCAATTTTTTTTCTCAAAAAATTAGGAGAATCGTTTTTCATCAAATACAAGAAAGCGAGAGAGTAAGACCTTACAATTAAAAAAAAATTTTATAGCGCGTTCGTCAGCAAGCATTGAATTCTATACATTATTAAATTAAAGGATATAAGGAAACTTTCTACGAACTCGCAATCAAATAGAGATAGAACACGAAAAACAAACAAATATAATTTTTAGACAAAATTTCTTAAAAACGGTGCCAATTGTAAACAGTTGATATCTACACTGAGATAAGTCTTTTGCTTAAGCAACACAAATTTTACTAACTCAACTAAATAACGTTGTTCCTCTTCATACAACAAAATTGTTTAGTTGGACCACCAAAATTTTATTGATAGGTAGTTTTTCTGACTAACAAAATTGTTTTATCAATCTAACAAAGCTGCTTTTTTAGCTATACACGAGTAGCCAATCATATGAAAAATATTGGACTAGGCATCCACAATTTCGAGAAGTATAATGAATTGATTTATACAATTCATTCAGAATATTCGTCCGGAATGGAGCGGAAATTAGCTCTTCAAATTGAGGAAAACTCTGACATAAAAAGGTGCGTTATGAACTTACGCGATAACACTAGTCATCAAGTGAGACTCTTAAATCCCAAAAGTTTGAACGAAGCTTCACAAGAAGCCCTTGAAGCAGAAGTGTGGTTCAGTGAACCTTCGCGAACGAAAGTTTTCATAACACCTTGGCCAGTACGATTAAGTGTTCTCAGACTGCCCATGAGGAACATACCAGTACCTGTGGCCCAAATATCAACAACCACAACTGCGAAAGCAACCCTCCGATAGTCCGAACCACGGACTACCTTTACAAAATGGGATGCAAATGACTTGTAACTTCTGTAAGAAACCGAGCCACTTGGAGAAACAATGCAATGCGAAATCAAAGCAACAGAATTTTTGCAATAGAACATCTCAGAGAAGAACGCCAGAAATCAGAAATATACAGGAGATCGAGGATCTACTAGACCCATTAGAATGTTACGAAGTGACACCAGAGGAGCGGGCCGAAATCGAACGCTACGAAGAATCTGCAGAGTTTCTTCAATCAGCGGACGATTGAAATCCATACATGGAAAGCATTTTGATGGACGCACCTATAGATTACTAGTAAATTCCGGAGCCTTTATTTATCTCATTTAACATTCTGGAATACCTGTACAAAGAGCCCCATTTGAAATAAGAAAACGCTTTGCCATAAGGAGAGATGTTATTTATTCTTATCAAGCAATAAGAATACCGTACTTAGAGAAGGTGCATTTATTTCACATAAATGATATTCCTTTACCAGACAAGTTATCATCGGCCGACAATTCTTTAATGTATTAGATAAATATAATATAACTAAAGATATTCTTTGTCTTGATAACAAAAAATTACCCCTGTATGAGGACAGTTTGGAGTATGATAAAATAGATCAAATTAAAGAAACAAATAGAGTCAGTGTCACTAGTTCAGAAGGAAATAAGAAAAAGGATACAAAATCTATTAGACAAAACCAAATTGGCATACATCGAAAAAAAAGAACTTCCTTATTTGTGGAAAATGTTAGCAGGATACAGTGACATTTTTAATCTTGAAGGAGACCCTTCTCCGCGTACCGATTTAGTAGAACATGATATAATTTTGAAAACCGGCAAAATAGTAAATGTTAAATCTTATCTTCCTCCCCAATGTCACAAAGAAAAAAGCAAAAACAAATACATGACATGAAAAAAGATGGTGTCATACGAGATTCAAATTCACTCTTTAATTTGCCGATTTGGGTGGTCTAAAAAAGGAAGAGATGTCGGGCAAGAAGAGCATGTAATCATAGAATCTAATACAGTCTGTCAAGTTAAAGCGTGGGTGGCTTTACTCGCAGTCGGTAAGGTGTATCGACATGATTTTGGTGTCAAAATATTAAGAAGAGCTCCCT
>NC_046657.1:138348411-138350471 GCF_010883055.1 Belonocnema kinseyi | reverse complement strand
AAAGCACATCGAAAAGCGACTTGCGTGGGCCCAGGAAAATGTTGATCGAGATTGGGACGAGGTAATATTCACCGACGAGGCTTCTGTTTGGAGTTACGTGACACATTCAACATTTAACCTCAAGATTAGTGCAGCGGACTGTAAAACATCCGGTAAAAGTGCATCTCTGGGGTTGTTTCTCGAAACATGGGTTTGGGAGATTGCAGCTACATATACGGAACTCATTTTTTGTAACGTGGTAACAAGATGAGAATTGAAAGCAAACTGAATGTTAAATCAAAAAGCATGAAAGAGGGAGCTTTTCTTAATATTTTGACACCAAAATCATGTCGATACACCTTACCGACTGCGAGTAAAGCCACCCACGCTTTAACTTGACAGACTGTATTTTCAGTACTTGACTTAACTATAATATTATCGTGTCCTCATACATTTTTTTAGTTAATTAAACTCCCTTAACTTTAATTCAAGATTCAACAGGGAAACGTAAATACAACTACACGAAAAGCAGCCAGAGTACTCATTTTTCGACGTGGTTTCGGCTTGAATTTTCTCCAATCAACACATGCTGAATTTGAGAAGTTCGACTTCAGCATGTCGCACATGGTTATTTTTTTTAAAGTGCTCTTTTTGCGATTCAATAGAGCGTCTAATACTTTGAGGAATGCTTCAGGCAGGTGTATTCAAAGTGAAGTTAGTGTCATCTGGGGCACTTTGGGTAGGTGAGGCAATGGCAGCCACTTTCACAGGTAAAAAAAAAAGTTTTTAATGATTTCCTTCGACTTGAGACTTCGTGAGATGATAGATAATTTAATATCTAAACGAAAAACTACCGTCAGCTGGCTGTACGTTGATGGGAAAACCGTCGGCTGGTCATGCAAAAATGTAAAAAAAAATTAATTCAATGATTTTCTTCCGCTTAAAACTTCGTCAGATGATAATCTACATGATATTTTTTATAAAAATAATCGTCAGTTGGCTGTATGTGGTTGTAAACTCTCTCAGCTTTCTCGAAGTCAAGAAGAAACATGTCAGGCCTCGAGTGAGCAACAGAAACAATTGTGGAGAATACAAAGTTCCAGTATATGCGGCACTTCCCATTCTCGACAATTGACTTAATTTCCCTAGGAGCATTTAGAGGAGCGATATTAAGGTGAATGCCGTAGGAGTGACAGAGATGGTAATAGAGCACTCTTAGTGCCGCATTGTGCCTTTACATGTAGGTCGTTCCCTCGTGAGTTGGACAACTAGATAGTATGTGAGCAAAATGCTTGGGGTGTGCATGTGGACGCCCTGCAGCTATCATCAGGAATGTCTTGGCTCAAAATGTGGCGAAGGTATGTTAAGGTGGAATGACACCGTCCTGGCATGCAAAAATGAAGCCATGTGTACCAGACTTCAATCCGGGCGATTTAAGGAAAGCAAACTTGAGCTCACAAGACATTGACTAATCCTTCACATTTCTGTGGAAGATACCGTGCATCCTCTTATGGAGAAGCTGTTCACGAAAGTTTTTCTCTTGTGCTTTCTTAATCCGGGCTTTCAGAAGTGAGTACTCGAGATAGATAAGATTTGATGCATTTTGCTCACCCCTAATACTGAAGTCAAGTCCGAGTGTTTCAGCAGCCTCCTCCACTGCTTTGTACAGAAATGATCCTTTGCGCACTTCTTCGTGATTCCTGACCATTTTAAGCAGAGGGTCTCTTCCATTTGCAACTCTATGTGCTGCACCCAGAATAATCCTGTTGTTCAATTTTGTAGCTGGAATTTCACATAGGGTTTATCGAGAGTAAGAAGCAAGTGCGTGGTATTCAAAACTATATATTCGCCATACTGATTAATACATCAAGAAGATAGACAGGCGGCGCTGAGTGCTGTGCGTAAGATTCAAGATTCAAAAGTAGAAAAATTAAAGTTCATACATACTCCCCGGCTTTGAAAGATCTATCTTTCAATGATACATGTTTTAATAGTAGCAGCACGAGCGATACTATCATTTCCATGATGGAGTTTGAGAATCCTTCCTAATTTCCATCTCAACGGGGAAAGATCCTTTTCCT
>NC_046657.1:138344292-138348311 GCF_010883055.1 Belonocnema kinseyi | reverse complement strand
GCTTTGTAGACTTCACTCCAGCTTCCCAAATTCCGCCAAAGTGGGGAGAATAAGCTGGAATGAAATGCCATAGTATACCCATGTTTTCAATAGCTTCCGACATTCTTTAATCAAAAATTTTCCAAGTTGTTCAAGCTCATTGTTTGCTCCCACGAAACAGGTACCATTATCTGAGTGTATGTGAGCAGGCTTTTCACGTCTAGAGATAAACCGTCTGAGAGTAGCAATAAAAGCCTCTACCGTAAGATCAAAGACAAGCTCGAGGTGCAATGCCTTTGTAGCAAAAAATACAAAAACGCTTACGTAACATTTGCTAGTCTTAGCGCCTCGACCTTTTCTATCCCTTTGAGGAAGGGCCCAGCATTGTCTACGCCAGTAGTATAGAAAGGTGGTGAAGGAGATACTCTCTGTTTGGGCAAATTACCCATCATCGGAGTACTTCCTCTTGGATTGACTCTAAAGCACATGACGCAATTCCTAACCACCTTTCTAGCCAAATTTCCTCCTCCCAAAGGCCAAAAATGTTCACGGATCGAGGAAAAAAAGTAATTGAGGACCAGCATGGAGCCACCGACTTTCAAAATTCCGCGATCATCCAAAAAAGGATTCAGCGACGCTAGTTTCCCCTTTGTTATCGGGGTCATTCGAGAAAGCATTTTTATTTCCTCTGGGAAAGAATTTCTTTGTGATAGCTTCGCAAGAGCAATTTTAGATTCAGCAAGTTCAAATGAACGTAGATGTCCACTTAATTTATTTTCCTTAGGTTTACAGTTATTTGAAAATCTTTTACAATAAGCTATAACTCTTATCAGCTGAGGCAAGCTTTGGTATCGTTCAAAAATCGAAAAGTCTACGTTTTCTACTTTGACTGCTATATTGCACCGTTTCCTGAGCCCTGGCACATCATGAGAAAGAGATGGCATTGAAGGCCAATCTGATTTATCCTTAAAAAGAAATGGTGGACCTTTCCACCATAACTTAGCACCTTCAAGAAGACTTGGTGCGATACCACGGGAAATGCAATCTGCTGGATTATCTTCGCTACGAACATGTTTCCAGAATTCGATATCAGTTAATTCCTGAATCCGACCAACTCTATTTGCAATAAAAGTTTCAAGGGTCTTAGATTGCGTTCTAAGCCAGAACAAAACTATTGTGGAAACAGACCAATAATAAATATCATCAACGGATAGATCCAGAGCAGTTTTAACTTTGGAAACCAATTTGGCCAATTCAAGAGCCCCGCAAAGTTCTAATCGAGCTATAGTTTGTGTTTTTAATGGTGCGACCCTAGATTTAGAACAAATAAGTTGAATGCAAACATTTCCTTCTTTGTCCTCTGATCTGAGATAAACACAAGCTCCGTATGCATTGAGTGCAACATCGGAGAATCCATGCAATTGAATGTTTACAGCACTTGAACAAATAATATGTCTAGGAACCTTGATCGAGTTCAGAGTCGGAAGTTGATTCCTGTACTCTGTCCATTGCGAATGAACTTCGGCAAGTAGACTTTCGTCCCACGAGAGTTTTTCAAGCCAAAGTTTTTGTAGTTGAATTTGGGCCAAGATGATGCAAGGACCTAAAAGACCTAAAGGATCGAAAATCAGCGATATATCTGACAAAATTTGTCTTTTTGTGATTTTGTTATTGTCCGAAACAGTTACCGAATAAGTCAGATGATCAGAATGAGCTAGCCACTTTAAGCTACGTTTGGAAGTTCTTGTTCGCAATCAAAAGCTAGTTGATGCAAGCATCTAATAGCAAGATATGAGGCTGCAGCTGTCCCGTAAGTAACCGTGTTCATGTTGAAAATCTCTATTTGCTGGTTTGGATCAGGACGCCATAATATTCTTTGAAGAGGACGCTGCTCTGGTGTAACTAATACCTGACGGTACATTTTCTCAATGTCTGCGCCTAAAAAGTACGCATGTTTTCTAAAGCGAATTAAAATCGAGAACAAATCATCTTGTAGCAAGGGTCCGACCATTTGAAGGTCGTTGAGAGATACACCACTTGCTGTGGGTGCAGACGCATCAAATACTACACGAACTCTCGTTGAGAGACTATCGTTTCTAACCACACAATGATGAGGCATGTAATAAGACACAGGAGAATAGGATTCGTCCAGTTCTTTCGAAATGTGACCTAGTTTTTCGTATTCAGTCATGAAGGCAGTATACTCTTTTTTGAGTTCAGGTTTTCTTTCTAATTTTCTTTCTAAATTCAAGAAACAACGCTCAGCTTGTTCTTTGGATTCACCCAACTGATCAAGGTTACCCTTCAAGGGGATTGTGACAATGAATCTGCCATTTGCATCTCTCTTTACAGTTTTGCTAAAAAGAGATTCGCACAAGTTCTCATCAATGGACTTCGATTTTTTATCCAAATGCTCTTCTAACTCTCAAAATTTTGCAATTTGTTTTTCTATGTTTATATTCTAAATCAAGTTGCAACGAACTGTATTGAATCGAGAAATTAGAGAAGAATTTGGCATTGGACCCGCCAAGATCCAACCCAATCTAGTTTTTTGTAAAAGCAAACTTTGACCATTTAATTTTACTTGACCTATACAAATCAAAGTCCAAAAGATGTTATTTCCTATTAATATATCAATTTTTCCGGCCTTGTCAAATTCAGGATCTGCTAAATTGAGATGAGAAGGAATCTTTGCGGCGATTGTGCTAATTTTCGAATTTGGACAATGAGTTGTGATCTCCGGAACGACAAGACAGGGAAGCTTAAACTCAAAATTATTTTGTCTTGAGAGAATTTGAACGTTGCATCTATACTTGACACTGGAAGAAAGATTGTTTACTACGCTTAACGTCACATCTATTGGAATTTTCTGAAGATTGAGGGAGTCACAGAGTTTTTCTGTAATAAGGCCGATTTGAGAACCATTGTCTAAAACAATGCGAGCTGTCTTCAATTGTTTATCCGAATTTGCTACCAGCACGGATGCTGTGGACAAGACTCCATCGTTTTTTACATTAACGCAACAAGAAGATAGAGTTTTTGACTCTTGAGGTGCCGCAGCACTTGTTTCACTGCTCGATTCACCTTTTTCGAAATGTAACATTGTGTTGTGTTTACTATGGCACTTCTTGCAATTAATACCTCTACACTGTTTCACATAATCGCCCGGTCTAAAACAATTCAAACAAATCTTGAAGCTCTTGATTTTCTCTGCCCTTTGTTGCGGCACGAGTTCAATAAATTTGGAACAATCTTGAATGAAGTGTTCCCCATCACAAAACAAACAATTCAATTTTTTAGCAAAAAGGACTTGACTTTGAACTGATTACTATTATTGTTATTGTTAGACTTTGATTTAGCATTTTTGTCTATTTGCAAGTTATTTATTTCTAGAGTCTCAAGCATATCCGACCTAGCCTTTAAAAAATTCTTTAGATCTTCCAATGTACGAAATTCGTTCTCTGTTTTTTCTTTCTCCCAAGCACGTGCGGTTATTTTATCAAGTTTGGTCGTGACGATATATATCAACAGCACGTCCCACTGGTCAGTCGGCTGATTCAGTGCGTTCAGAGCTCTCAAATGTTTGTTTAAAGTGTCATAGACCTTGCGAATCTGAGCAGCACTTTCCTGCTGTACGGCCTCTATACTAAATATAGCTTTTATATGGTTATGTATCAAAAGGTTTGTATTATGGAAACGATTACACAAAGCCTCCCAAGCCACCGTATAATTGGCTGCAGAAAATTCGAGAGATTTAATTATTTGCTCAGCACTTCCTTCCAATGCTGCCCTCAAATAATGAAATTTTTGAATCGCACTAATTTGATTGTTTTGGTGAATGAGAGATGTGAACGTATCTCTAAAACCCAACCATTCCTCGAGCTCTCCTCTGAACTTAGGCAACTCAATTGTGGGTAATCTAACGCCCTGTGCTCGTAGCAGGTCGTTTTGATTTTCTACGTTTTGCGCTTGTAAATTTTGAACAATAGGAGGTTGAGCTGGAGCTTGAGCAACTGGTACCCCCCGAGACAAAAGAGTTG
>NC_046657.1:138342629-138344192 GCF_010883055.1 Belonocnema kinseyi | reverse complement strand
TGTTCAGACAAGTTATTGGCCTGTAGTTCTTCGGGTCAGCTAAGTTGCCTATTTTCGGCAGGAGTATTGTGCGCCCTTTCACCAACCACTCTGGAATCGGCTATTCCGACTTCAAATGTGAGGTGAAAATACGGGCCAAATGCTGATGGGTTGAAGAAAACTTCTCTCACCAGAAGGTTTTGATACAATCTGGTCCCGGTGCGGAATAGTTCTTCATCCCTCTTAATACTTTTTTCACCTCCTCGGTAGTGATGGGTAGGCATTCTTTATCAGGTGTTATGAGGGCAACACATAAGTCCTTGAAGCTATTTATATTTTCTGAGTCTTCGTCCAGTCTATGCTGAACTTCCTAAACTTCTCTCCAAAATACTTTGACCTCCTCTGGTTTGGGTGGGTGTTCGACAGTAACTGGAGGGTCTTGGAAGAATCGAGATGGGTCAGAGAGAAACTGCTGATTTTCTCTGACCCATCTCTACCTCCGCTCTAGACTTCTCTTAGCGTCAGATAGTATCCGTATTCTCTCAACAATATGCTGCCTGATGGTCAGAATCTTTGACTTGTTAAGTGTGTGATAACGGGTCCGAAGTACGCGCGCGAACTTTCGAACCTTGGCGGTAAAATTCCTGCCAGATGTGATATAGTCAATCACACATTGAATGCGGGACGCGTACTATCTTGCCTAGCCTATCTTTATAGCAAGTTGATGCATTCGTCTTTTGGTCTTATAATCAGCCGTTGGTTTTGTTTTACGGTTCGAATCGGCCAAAGCTGTCGCTGCATTATACACACAATAATTGATAGCCCAGAGGTCGGATTTACCGGAAAAATGTCCGCGAAGCTCGTCATCCATTTCAGCCAGATCTTTAGGCTTGAGAGAAACCTTAGTGTTGATGTTTCTCCGGGTCGTAAATCATCGCTCTTCATCTATTGGATGCCTGCCCGCGGTTGGTCTTAGTGTCGCCTCTCTTTCTTTGTTGCCAGCTTGTTCTAGCTGTGGTAGAGCAGGCGTTCCGCTCACATAGCCCCTTTTTCGGAGTAGTTCAGCATGGTTTCGCAGACGTTGCTGCGAAAAGTGCGATAGCTCCGGGTGTTTCTCGCACCACAGAGCATGCAGCCGTGCCATGTAACCCCGTTCACGGGCCACACTCGCAACGTAGCACTCTAGCAAGTCGTAATTCAGTTGCTCCGTCCACCCAAGGGTCGCGAGATCCCGCCGATCCGTCGCATTGAATCCATTTTCATTGGCTGCCCCAGCTCTAGATTGGTCGGCATTGTTGGCCGACCCATTGTCGGGAGCCCTGCGCGTTCTTTTGTTTTGAACCGCACTTACTACAAATATGTTTGGTGTTATCATTGTTGTTCCCACGAGAAGCTAGGGAAAGAGGTCCGTCCATCCTTGTAGAGCCCCGCATGCAAGGATAAGGCTGCGTACTCTGAGAAATCGCCCGGTATCCCAGAGTAACCGTTCTAGACACCTCACCCAGGTGCCATTCAGCTTTCGGCACTGTTTTCACACCTCCGCTTGGGGGTTAATTCCTTCGGGACCACCCCTGGACAATTGTC
>NC_046657.1:138333478-138342529 GCF_010883055.1 Belonocnema kinseyi | reverse complement strand
AGTACAGCGAAACTTGTTCGAAATTACATAAAAACATGGCAAATTGCGTCATTTTCTCAGTAATACATGTAACATGACACGATTTTTAAAACAATTCTCAGAATTTCATGTAACGTGATACCATTGTGGTTTAGATTAAATTGCTTAATACCTATAACATATGACATAGGAAACTCGCGTTCTCCTACATTTACAGTTTATATCCAAGGGTGATACCATGACTCACCTCTCTGGTATTTTCTTATTATGTAAGAAAAAGCATGAACATCTTCATACAAGTGGAAGGTCTCTTTCAATCTGAATCCCTTTCTTTACTTAATGGCGAAAATATTTTTTTCAATACTTTTATATACCCCAATTCAACCATAAAATATAAAAAATTAATCCCTTTTTCGTTGGTGATTTCGCTAGTCTTATTTACTATTTTTCTATTAATAATAAGAATAAAATCATTCAAAAACACAGTTAGAGTTTTTAGTAATCAAGATTGATTACTACGTAGGTAGCTGTGATGAAAATCGATTTTTAAATTTGTTTATTGATTTTATATTTCTTTGGTTGAACACATTTGATTAAAGCGAGAGTTATTTGATAAAGTGATGTATTGTCATGCACAGCTCTACTAGATATTGCAAGTTGTATCCTTATGAAGTGCCTTCTCATGCGTTAAACAAAAATGGTGTTTTTTACTCATTTCAGGTTACGTTTGACAGTTCCGATCGGTTTTAAAAGGGACTGAAATCTCAACAATTTTACTACTTGATAGGGGATTCAAAACAGAAGGACAGAAACGGCATTCCCAGGTATTGAAATTTGTATTACCTTTGAAGGCAAGCCTTTATACGAGGATTTGCAGCCATCTGATCTTTAAACTTACCACAGTCATTAATGTACACTTTATATCCGCCATATTAAGAACTAACAAAAACAGTTCAGCAAAATTTTTTTTTGACATAAGTAAATTTTTGAGTGTACAATGACTAATTCATTTACAATTAAAACCACATTAAAGGATTTTGATGTAGTTTTTAACTTTCTACATTGCTTTTCGCTAATATTACACTGAAAAAAAGGATTACTGGTACAAAGTGAATTTTACTTGACTGAAGTAAGCGAAAGTCTTGTTTATTTTCAAAGAAACATTTACTTGAGGAAAATAAATACGATATGTTGGTTGAAGCGAAATATTTCTTTGAATGAAAGAAATATTATTTAAAGACAAAAAATATACATTTTACACCAAATGAATGACTGATTGTTCCAAATGAATATACCATGAATTGGAATTAATATTTCTTTGAGATAAGGAAATATGAATTAAAGGAAAGAAATATATTGTAACGTCAAGCAAATTTTTTATAGGCTCAAAAAACTATTTCCCCACCGAAAATTTTTGAATACATATTTCTGAGTACATATTTTCCTAAATAAGCACCTGGATTTCTTTTAGCCTAAATTATAATTACCATTGTTATTAATATACATATTTATTTTCAACACAAATCACATGATTTAAAATCTTGATGAACCCGAAACAGAAAAATTCGATGAAAAGTCCACCCCCAGCAGGAATTTAACTTGGGTCCATCGAGTGTAAAGTCCACAGCCTTGACCACGACGCTAACGTAACATTGAAATTTAAAGGCGCCAAACCGAATTTAAGCCTCACCATAAATCCCAAAGAAATATTTCTTCAAATCAAAAACATGGATATTAAATTTAACAATATATTTCTTTAATCCAAAGAAGTATTCGTTTGAAACAAATGACGCCAAATTATTAAATTTTTGATTTAAAAAAATATTGCTTCCTTGGAATAAGTGTTTATTTGTTATGAATAATTTAATTCTAGTAATTAAATAAAATATTTTCTTCCACCGAAGAAATAAGAATTTACGAAAACAAAATACCTTGTTCATATAAATAAATGCTCCATTGCTATAAATGCATGAACCTCTTGTGACAAAAAATATATACTGTAATTTAATAAATATTATTTTAAATTAAATTATTATTTCTTTCATTTGAATAAACCTAAATTTTTTATTCAAGTATGGAAAAATTATGGATTTAAATGTGTCCCCAATCAGTTCAAAGAATCGAACTCCTTGAATGAAGTATATATTTCTTTGAACGACAAATCACATTTCAACGAATCTAGACCTTTTGAATTAAGGAAATCATTTTCTTGAATGTAAGAAATATGTATCTCAATCAAAGAATTCATTTTTTTAAATCAACAAAATATATATACCTGGTTTAAATAAAAATTACCTCTGTTAAAGAATATTTTCTTGATGCTAATAAATAGGATTCAAGTAAATAAATTTACTTGGTGCTATGGATGATTTTTTCCAGTGTATGGTAATAAAATGTTTACGATTTACTGTGGAGCTATTTTATACATAATTTTTTGAAATAATCAGTTTTTCAAAGAAAGTTATTTTTAAGCCCACCCTATCCTTTATTGTGTTGAAAAAAATGTCACTGCTTTCGAGTCTCTTTTTTATGAGCGTGTATTTGTGTGTGTAGATATAAGGAAAACTATTTGAAATGTGTCAGTATAATAAGAAGAATAAAGCGGTTGGGACAACGGAAAAGGTCTTGCTCAGTTTATTAGATCAAACGGACTGTGATCAAGCTATATGATCGAGTTGACTCGGTCACTCGGCTCCTGTCCGAACGAATAAATGTCTCCTCTTATTTGAACATCCCTTCGGCGGCTACCCTCGTGCACTTTTTACGCCACCAAACCACGTCCAGCATATAATTTCATACTTTTTCAAAAATTTATTCCTGTTTATTATTTTAACAACAATAGAAATATCAGTTTGAAAATATGAGTAAGCTAGGACTATACCCTGAGTTAAACTGCTAGAAATTTTGAAAATTTACAAATTTATTGGTGATACTAAATCTTTTAAACTTTCCATTATACCTATTTGCGTGAAGTTTAATAAAATATTGAATTAAGAATATTATATTCTCAAGATAAGTAACTAAAACTCTAACCAAATGTTTCTTGATCCAAATAAATTCATATACTTATTTTGACTACTATTTTAATTTAAACAATGTTCGTGTTCTTGAGACAAGAAAATGAATGCATTTAGCGAAGAAATAATTTGATTCAGAATAATGCTTGAATATTTTCCTTCAAATAATTAATAATTTGAAATGAATGGAGATTTACTTCGAAGATACCTATGTTATCAAGATAGAATCACATCAGTTTTCTAGATATAATATGCAAAAGACATTGCACACATATTATGAAAATGAATATATTATTTTAAATTAATTTACTTCTTACTGCATAAGTACCTTATTAAATATAATAATTGACAAGTTTACACGGTATGAAGTTTTTTCTCTTCGTCGCTAATACATTCTGTTCGCAGCATGATGTTGGTTCGTAGTGAAAACTCTTTTTCATTATTTGATTATTAAATACAATTATATCAAAATTCAATAATATTTATAAAATTCGAAACATTGGGGCACATGATCAATTTTAATTATGCAAATGTAGATAGGAATTTGCAACTTTAGCAAAAACTACTAACTTTAGGTTAACACATAAATCAAATCACTCATAAAACTATTTAAAAGAATTATAAGTTTATTGCGTTTCATCGGTAAGTTTTTGGCGGTAAGAATTAAAAATTTTTTAATAGATGTGAAGAAAGTGTGTTTAAATTTGAAATAATTATGCAAGACTCAAAAGTAATTTCATTTCTAAAATTATTAAAAGGTTATAAATGTATATTGCGTCTATAATTTTTTTCGCTAATTATTTGAATTTATAAATTTATTTAAAATTAAACTATTTAGCATTTTTTTAACTGTGAAACATTTTAGTGAATCGGAAAATGACTGGGAATTTTTTCCTTCGATTAAAACAGCCATCCTAAAATTATTTTTGTCTAGTGTTCAAGGTAACAAAACATCATCGAAATTTAAAAATAATGCTAAATTTCCCTGCTTAATGCAGGACTTCTTTCTTCAATAAAGAAATATTACTTTTTTGGATTCGGCTAGGTTAAAATTTATTTTTTGAAAGTTAAAAATGTTATTATGTGAACCCTATTTAATTCAAATTAGATATGCAAGACATAATTGTATTTTGTTTACACGCAATTTTTGTGTTCGATAATAGCAGTTTAAAAATCACAAAAGTGGCAAAATTCATGCAAGTTATAAGTATAAAATATTAGTTTTGAAAATATAAAATGATCATGTGTTATTCTAATTTAAATTGCATAAGTCTTAGGCAACATTTTTTTTAAATTGCAAAAATGTCAATCTAGCCGAATGCAAAAAATTAATTTTTCCTTAATTAAAACCTAATTCCTTTATTAGGCAGGATTTTTTTTCATAATTTCATATGTTTACTTGCTATCTGAAATAGTACAAAAAATATCTACGATTTTTACAGCTACACAGGAAATTTCTAGCTTTAAAAAATTTTTAAAGTTTTTAAAACTTCCCGGCAGCACTAAAACTTTTTTTTTTAATTTAAAAAAATTCCACTTAGTTTCTTTTACTGAGAGGAAAAATTGAGAAATTCAACTTTCAACGCTTGAGCGTCCCTAATTTACATTAGTACAATATTGTAGGCTTTCAATATTTTCAACAAAAAGCGTGCATTAATCAATTTTCTGATGTTAATTGAAAATGTCTAAATGAAACATTTAAACTTGTTAATTGAATACTGATACACCCGTGTGGAACAATCCCCGCTGAGCTTTCTTAGACTGAAGGCCCCCGGCAGGGGCCCGCATGGATGTTCCACGCGTGGAAATTCTACAAGGGCCCCCGCTGAGCGCCTAGCTCGGTTTCCCTCATGGGTTAACGATAAAATTTCTAAGGCTAAAGCGTGAATATTTTTTTGACACCACAAACTTGAAGCTTTCATGATTTTACACTTACAAACAGTGCATTTCTGACTAAAATTCGATGACACTTTTTTTAGATTTGAACCCTGATAGTATGGAAGCTCCAGAAGGGCCCTCGCAGGAGGCCCACCTCGGTTGCCCTCACGAAGCAGCGTTCAAAATTTCTAAGTCGGAAGGGTGAATATTTTGTATTCTAAAAATTGGACATAAAAAAACATTGAAGGTACTTTCTGAAATTAAAAAAAATACGAATACAACTGAATAAAACACCTAAAAACCAAACCTTACACGAAAGTTTGAAAATTTTTATAATTAAGAAATGGTCAAAATACACGATCAAGTTTCTGAGTTACGTCGTTAGAAATTTTGAAATGTTCATCAAAAATTGCATTTTTTGTGAGTGTAAACATTTGTAAAGTAGTCTACAATGCCAAAAAAAAAATCAAATATTACGTGAAGAAAAATAGTAATTGATTTAAATTATTTATTTAATTATTATTTTATTGATATTCCTGTTAACAGTTCGTGTATTTTACATTTACATAACGTCGTGTTATAATAAAAAAATAGAAAAAGAGACCTTAAAATTTGGCAATTTAACTTTTCTGAACTGTACCTTATGAGGATAGCTTTTTCACCGAGTTTCAACTACTATCGGCGAGCAAATTCGAGTCCTCTGGCTTTGAGTTTGAATAAGTATGTGAAGAAAAAATGGTAGGTTAATGAAAGAGGTATCATTTTGAAGAGGAAAATGTCGTACGTTAAGAAGCCGAAAAGTAATATTCCAAAAAATTATTTGTAGCTTACAAATCTGAAAATCTGATGGAAAGTAAGGAAATTTGGTAGCTTTTAAAAATAGTGAACTTTGAAGCATAGTTTTTTATTGAAAAAATAATAGGGAAAATCTAAAAATGCATGGTGGTACATTAAACATTTCCGAACAGATCGCTGGGCTCACGCACTTGCTTTCCTTTATAAAAAACTGACTTCAAATATCGCAATTTGCACCAAAATAATGAGAACCACATACTTCCTTCAAATTGTAAATTATTACAGATATTAATAACAAGTATTTATGTCCTTGTTAAATAAGTGAAACCTAATTCCTTTTTCACATATTTTAAATTATTGTTTAAGAAGTGTTATTCTCATTAAAAATTGACTAATAGAGTATTATATAAAAGAGTTAGATAAATTAAAAACTGCGCATTTTATGGCGATGTTTGTACAGCTAAAAATCGTTTTAGTTCATGATGGTTATTAAAGCATCTTTGAACTTACATTTTTTTGTTTATTAATTTTAGATGTTTTATAAAACATTTCAATATATTATAAAGAAATAGAATCAAGCCTTTTTTGAAATAAGTAAAATTAAATTCTAAAATCATTCTAAATAAAAAATGGTATATTAAAGTCTTTCGAAAATTTTCAAGTAGCATCGGAAAGATGTTTTCTTAAAAGAAACAGTAGGTTAAATAACTTTTAATTTGATGATGGTTGATGCTCACCATATGACGTAGTACGACGCTGCCTTAAAATTCTTAGCCGAGATTTTGTCATCGAAATCCAAGTGCTTCATTAGAGAAGTGCTTAGATTGCGCGGTTAGGACACACTAGTTTAGGTAGTTTAGGTAGGGTCGAATCCTCGGCGAGTGAGATTTTTCAAAGCGTTTAGGCGTAAGATTATACAGGGTGTCTAAAAAGTCGCGGGACGGTTGGATATTTCTTGAGGTAAAATATTTTTCAAAAAAGTGAAGGTCATTCTTAAAGTAAATTTCTACGAGGGATTCAATGGTTGAAGTTGAATGCTTGAAGTTGACCTTCACGGCTTTTTGTAGGTCAACTTTGTTTTTTTTAAATGGAAACCCCCCTTTTTTATATCTGCAAACGATAGAGCGGAAAATTCTACGTTCAGGTACGTACCCAAGTCATAGGTCAATTGTAACTTTCAATGTTAGATAGAGGTTATTTAAAATTAACCAAGTTTTCCAAGAGGTCAGTGCAATTCCTGAAGTAAATTGTAACGGGGAATTCAATGGTGACCTTCATTTTGACCTTGAAGTTGACCTCCATGGCCTTTTGAAGGTCAACTTTGTTTTTTTTTAATGAAAACCCTCCTTTTTACATCTGTAATCGATAGAGCGGAAAATTCTACCTTCAGGTATGTACCCAAGTTATAGGTCAATTGTAACGGTCAAGGTCAGTTAGAGGTTATTTGAAATTAACAAAGTATTTCGAAAGGTCAGTGTAATTCCTGAAGTAAATTTCAACGATAAATTTATTGGTGAGCTCTGTATTGATCTTGGTTACAGCATTTTGAATATTGAAAAATCATAAGGAAATTTTTCATTAAAAGTTTCAGGTGTTCTGGTGAGAGTTCTGTTCCTCCCCGAAGAGTTATACAGTCCTATACCATTTTTCGATACCTAAGTCAATACCTAAGGCGATACAATAAGTCCTATACCGTTTTTCCATACGAATATTATAAATCGAAACTAAATTTACGTATTACGAGTACATACATACTATCTTTCGCTAAAATATTATTATGGCGCAAGCTAAACTTTCGGAACGAGAGAGGGTATCTGTATTAATGATGCGTGGTTGGGGAGATCGAGTTCGATCTTATGATCAAGTTCGTTTGCTTTTTAATCGCACTTTTCGTAATCGAGAAGGGTTAACTCCTGTCTTAAAATCAACAATTGAAAGAACTGTACGGCGCTTTATGAATCATGGATCTATCAAGGACCCTCAGAGAACTGTTCGGCCAAAATCTTCAGGATTTGAGGAGATTCAGATAGACATAGCCGAAGCATTTGTTGAAAACCCACACCTTAGTTTACGTCGAGCTAGTGATGAGCGTGACGTTGCTCTTGAGACATTGCGAAATGATTTTAAAAGCGTTAATTTCCATCCTTACAAAGTTATCTGGTACAAGAGCTCAATGAAGATGATCCTGATCGTCGAGTTGAATTTTGTGAAATTATGATGGACAGAATTGATAGAGATCCTCTTTTCTTGTACAATACAGTATTTTCAGATGAATCTACTTTCACTTTAAAAGGTGAAGTTAACAGCCAAAATTGTAGATATTGGTCCGACACAAATCCTGATTGAATGTTGGAGAGTCACAATCAATATCGACAAAAGATTAATGTTTGGGCCGGTATCTGGAATGATACATTGATAGGTCCTTTCTTCATCTATGGTAATCTGAATGCCCGTGCATAAGAAGAACTTTTTAGAAACCAAATTGTACCAAGAATAAGGGAGATTACAGGTGATAATTTTTAAAATATTTGATTCCAGCAGGACGAAGCAGCGGGTCATTACGGTAGGGAGGTTCGAGCATATTTGGATACTTAGTTCTCTCAAAGGTGGATTGGAAGAAGGGATGAAATTGAGTGGCCTGCTAGATCTCTAGATATGACGCCTCTCTACTATTTTCTTTGGGTTTATTTAAAGAGCAAAGTATACTCCACGCAACCGCAAAGCTTAGACGAATTGCAGAATCGGATTCTGCAACAGGCTACTTTGATTGATAAGGAGATGATTCGTAATGCTGTAACTCATTTTTATAATCTCATAGCTTTTTGTCAAGAAGCTCAAGGTTTCCAGTTCGAACATCTTCACTGAAGCATGAGAGACAAGGGGACTGACGCTAATCAAGCACCCCGAAACGTGAGAGGCAAGAGGACTCACGCTAATCAAGCACCTTGAAACGTGAGAGGCAAAAGGACTCACGCTAATCAAGCACCTCAAAGGGAACAGAATTTACTGCGTCCACGTCCTTGTTCCTGGGTAATGATAAACGTAAACGTAAAATGCTTGGAAAAAACCTTTAAAAAACCTTGAAGATTATCACCAAGATCAATACAGAGCTCACCAATGAATTTCTCGTTGAAATTTACTTCTGGAATTAGACTAACCTCTTTGAAAACTTTGTTAATTTCAAATAACCTCTAACTGACCTTGAAGCTTACAATTGAACTATGACTTGGATACGTACCTGAACGTAGAATTTTCCGGTCCATCGATTGCATATGTAAAGAAGGGGGTTTTTCCATTTTAAAAAACAAAGTTGACCTTCAAAAAGCCATGAAGGTGAACTTTAAGGTTAAAATGAGGGTCACTCTTGAATTCCTTGTTGAAA
>NC_046657.1:138308276-138333378 GCF_010883055.1 Belonocnema kinseyi | reverse complement strand
TAACCTCTAACTGACCTTGAACGTTACTAATAACTTATGATTTGTGTACGTACCTAAACGTAGAATTTTCCGCTCTATCGATTGCAGATGTAAAAAAGGGGGGTTCTTATCTAAAAAAACGAAGTTGTCCTTCAAAAAGCCATGAAGGTCAACTTCTAGGTCAAAATGAAGGTCACCATTGAATTCCTCGTTGAAATATATTTCAGGGATGACCTTCACTTTTTAAAAAAATATTTTACCTGAGGAAATATCCAACCGTCTCGGGACTTTTTAGACATCCGGTATGTTTAAGTAACAGTGTGCTCAAATTACATATTTTAATCATTTAAAATATGAAGATTATATAAAAATAATTTCCAAAACAAAATTTTTTTCGTTGAGAAATAGTGTTTTGAATTTTAATAATCTGACGCTTAGAATTCAGATTTCTGGTCTAATAGAATCTTCTCAAGTACAAATTTCGTTCACTTGAGACACTAGTCTATTCCTCCGATACTTCCTATTCTTAAATTTGGAAAATATATTCTTGAAGTGTGTCAGAAATGATTTCTTGAAAGTGAACTATGTTCTGCAGTTGAATACACCTCTATATGAAGTAATACGATAAAGTTTTAGAATAACTAAATGCGATATTCTATCTAAGAATACATTTTCTCAGATTAAGGAAATATCCACTTGTTCCCAGCATACACTGTTAGAAAAATCTGTACGAGGTTTATTATGCATGTGTGTGAAGCAAATATGCACTACTGCTACTGAAATGTAACAAACATTGGTGTAGTGAATTTAACATTTATGTTTATTAAATTTATTATACTATATACTTTTCCCTAATTTCTCTCGAAATAGTCCAAGTTTAAGGCCAAGACAGTTAATTGTAGGTTAGGTCTGTTATTTATTTGCTTCATTAAACTTTTCGACTGGAAATTCAATTTTATTTCTAGTTAACAGGAAGAAGGTATCATGTTTTATTACTTACAATCGAAAATTACTGCTAAACTTATTTTGAATTTGTGAAAAATGGAATGATCTGATTTTTTCGTAAGTGATTAACATGAATTTATATGAAATTTGATCCAAGAACAATTTTTTTTAGTGCAGTAGTATTCCGAAGATAGAATCGAATCAGTCTACACGGAACAAGAAAGGGATCTGCAAATAACATACTTGATATTCCGAAAGGAAAAATTATATCTGGTACCTTTTGCATACTGAATAAAAATTCTCAGACATAAAGAAACGCATTTTACAAACTAGTGTATTGATTGACATAAATCATTTATATGAGCGTCATTTCTTTGAAAGAAAGAAATATTTCTTGGCCTGGGAGTGTGAGGTAATTTACTGAAGATATCTTTAAAACTACGAAGCTATTTCGTTGAGCCTCGTTCTCACATCGAAAAAGATATGTATCTAATTAAAAAGGATGTTATTGTATTTTTTTTCTGGCCGTAGAGATATATAAATTAAAATGGACACCAGTTTTTTCCGTCCACATTGGTCCTCATCAGTTTAAAATATCTAAAATTTGATTAAAATATCGATAGCATGCAGTGCTTATAAGTTAAGGTACTTTAAGTTTTCTGAAATATAATTATAATGCATAAATTCATTATACATATTATAATTAATATAAAATTAATCTGGATTATTAAAAAATTTGCTATATGTGTTACATAAGAGCAAACTTTTTTAAACAGCCGTTAAATAAAAATCATTGTTAAAAATACAGTTTGTATAATAATATTTCAATTACGTTTAATAATTATTGTTCAATATATTAAATGTATAATGCATTGCATTTAATTATTATTTTATCAATTATGCAATTATGTTTTGTAATTTTCTCATTCTTTTATTTTAAAATCATTCTTTTCTAAATTCACTTCTGCAATTTTTGAGGAAGTCCAAAAAGTAACTCTTTCTAGAAATTAGCTAAAATCTGGACAGTCTTCACATATTCAAAATCCTAGCGAAATCGTAAATAGCTCTAAGACTGGGGCTAGACACTAGAAAATTCAAATGCGTAGAAAAAAAATAGCGCCAGTATAGTGCCAGGGTAGTATTTCGTGAATGGAAGTCTTGTATATAACACATTTCACATTCTAAGCAATCAATTTTATACACTACATTAGTCAAATTTAAAATTTTTCTAAAACATCTTTACCTAATGTTATAAATTTGTCAAAACAATTTTAAAAGATTTTTATATTAAAACAATTTTTAGAGCTTACTCTTAATTTAACAAATTTATAAAATTAGGTAAAGATGTTTTAGAAACTTCAAATTTGACTAATGTAGTGTATAAAATTGATTGTTTAGAATGTTAAATGTGTTATAAAGGGCAAACTGGTAGATTACTTAGTTCTATAATTAACGAACATCATGACAACTTTAGACAAGAGTCCAAAAAATCATAAAGTGATAGCTCAACATCAAGTTCAGAAAAGTCATGAGATTGACTGGAGACATGTCAAATTTCTACACCATGAGCCTGATAAATTTAAATGATTGATAGCGGAAATGTTTTTATTAAGAAGAGTGGAGATAGATGTCTTAATGTAGTCACTGATCTTGTAGATTATAGTCCTTTATTTAACATTATTTTAGATTGTTTAATTTGATTTCTAATGTTTTGGCTCTTTTTCCTGTTAGTTAAATTAATAAAAGAATGTGAAATCATCAAGCATATCTTACTTCATCAGGTATCATTATGGAAGCTATACGACCAATTCATTGTTACGTTACTGACATTCTACCCTTGTACCCCATCTCTTTCTATTTCACTTTCTCGATTTGATACACAAAAATGGAATAGTACACAAGTTCTTTCTGTTATTTTAAATTTGAACTTTTATACTACAATTGATTATAATTCCTAAACATTATTTTCAAGATGAAGACTCTTATTTAAAAATAAAAAATAAATCTTTTTAATAACATATTAAATTGCACACAGGTAATTACAATTGATTATTTACTTTTATAACCTCACTTTCTTACAATGGTATAATTTTATACAAATAAAATTAATTTATTATATATTTTTTTCTTTTTTCCATACTAATCATAACTATAATTTTATTATAATATATAAAAAAGTAACTATTGTTTCCAGATGAGGAGAGCGTTTTGACTCTTAAAACTTAGAAATTTTAATAAAGGATCTATAACATCATAAGATCTTAATTGTCTGAAGTATCCCGTGTGGATATAATTTATGGCGCTATACTGTATCAGTCTAGACCGCCACGAGTCTATACTGGTGCTATCGCGAGAAAATATACTGGGGCGGTGCGCAAATGTAACGCGACAATCGACAAGCTGCTATCTACACCAGCGGTACTGGTGCGTTCTAGTGAATCTAGTAAAATCTAGTAGATCTAGATGTGACCTAGATTGCAAATTTAATACTTATTTTTATAATTAAATCATTCCTTACATAACAGCACTATCAGCTACATTGAGAATATAAAAAAATTCCAGATTTCTGTAAGAAAAATAGAATATAGCTAGTAAGTGCTTTTTTGGCAGAATATTTCTCAATATTATTGATAAAAAAGAAAATATTAATTGTACATAAATTTTGTGGAACCAGGAGCCAACCTTAAAATTGAATTCTCATTTTACTCCATAATTACTAGAATTACATATATTATAAATCATTAAAGCCTATTCCTGCATTGAATCAAATTTTTATTCGGAGTGAAAAATTGTTCAATTTCAAAAGCTTTTATGGCAGATGATTTTTTTTCAAATGCTTGGGTTAGAATAAAAAAAACACCTTATACAAAAACTATTGGAATTAGCCAATGTTCTACTCCGAATAAAGATTTATTTGAAAAGAGGACTAAGCCCTGATTATCTAGAGAAGATGTAATTCTAGTGTTTATGGAGTACAATAAGAAAATCCAGTTTTGAGGTTGGGTCTTGATTCCAACGCCCTTACGTCGCTTACGTCGAAAAAGAATGTGGAAAACTTCAAACCCCGTGGCCGCGAAACGAAACGTTTCTGAAACACTGAATGGTGGCATGGCGAACATCTGATTTTTGCAATCCAGTTCCGGTTATTGTTGCCAACTTTTTGGTATCAGTTTTAAAATTATATTGCATGATTAAAGTTGAGTGCTGTTGGTAGCAGTGAATAATATTTGGGGTTAGAAAATATGTCATTTTAATGTATATGAGTACTGCGATACATGTTATACGAAAAGGGAAATTACTTTCCTAGAAAACCTAACGATAAAATGTCTTTATTCAGTTATAATTTTTTATATTAGCTTTGTCTTCCATTCAATATTTTACCAATAAACAATGTATAGTTCGTCAGATCAATCGATACTTAGTGATGAACTAAAATAACAAATCTGCGCTATGAGACAGCACTGACAGCACAGGCAACTTTATTTCTTCTATTTCCTTTGATTTGAGCACTGCGGCAACTTTACGGAAGACTGGCGAAACTTTAAAAGTGCCGTGATTATATGCAATAAATGTAATTGGTTCTCTTTTATTAATTAATTTTTTAATGTTGTCTTCTTTCAAAGTCCAAATAGAAGTACTTTCTAGAGCCACGATAGATTTTATACGGAATTTTTATATTAATGTGATGTCAAATTCTGGCTAGCGACATTAGCGAGTCTACATAGAACTGCGTGATGGATTTTTCTATCTAGTAGGTATAGATAGCGCCAAAAGATCGCCAATCTAATTCGGCGTGAACAGATAGCCACGAATAATCCAGTACTGGCGCTAAAATAATTCTAGTCTTCCAGGAATTATTTCCAAACGTGTATGTCAATTTCTTTCAACAACATTACTGGTATCTGTTCTTAAAAATAGATAAGGATGCCCGGCTCACCCTGAAAAAGTAGCTCTCTCTATATTCACTGAATGAAACTGTATGAAACGCGTATAAGAGTGGGGACAAAATTACGTATTTAAATGCCCCCTCATAGCGACTTTGTCTCTTGCTAAAAAAATCTGTTCCTTTTGCCAACATTATTTTTCATACCGAATGGACGAAATAATGAAGAATAACTACTTTTTTTCTTTACATTATACAGTTTTTATAGTAAATTTTCAAATTGTTAATAAATAATATTCATAAACCTTGACTTACAAAAGCACTAGAATTTCTGTATGAAAATACACATAAGTTTTACTTTTTCTGAAATTAAAATTTGATTTAGAGCATATTACTTTAACTCAATTGTGTATACTTTTTAAGTACAACTATATTTGATATATTACAAAGTTTTAAAAGTTTTCATATAATTGTAAAATGTCTTTCTGTTAATTGCATAATACTTTAAACCATAAAAATGTGTGGATTACTTATCAATATTCTTATTTGTATACGAATTTTTTTCTCTAAAATAAATAATCATTTTAACCTGATAATAGAATATGCAGATGTCTTAACATTTCGTTTCTGTCCCAGGTACTGTAGATCTTATAGTATAAGCTTTTGATCGTATTCGAAAGCGCCATTCGTTGTACACGGAAAGAATTAGTCGCTTAAAAATGCCTCGACTTTGCGTATTAGTCTCGGATACGAGAAGAAGACAAATAAAGTTTTGAAACCTCCTTGTTGAAGAATGTGGTCAATAATTATCTGGAAATTATGGAATATTTTAGAAGAATTCAAACATTTTAATTGCAGAGTTCATACAATAATAAAAGAATCTGAATTTCAGTAAAGAAGGCGGTTGACTTTCAGATGTAACCAAAAGGATCATTCGCCAGTTAAAAGTCAACTGATGATTATAACGTGACTTTAAGGAACGCGCATGCTTGAACGTCAACTGCTTTATATACGTAAAATGTACCTTATAGGTGAATTTAAGGAAACAAGATTGTTGACTTTCCGTCAACGCGTGCGTGTGAAATGATACTTATATGTTAACTTAAGTCAGCTGATTGATGAAATGCATAAAATGTATAGGCTATCGTTCAGTTATTGGAAACATGAAAATAACATAAAATTTAAAATTAAATAATTTTACGAAATAAATATTTGTTGTTAAATGTGAGCATTGAATAAATTATTGATTTATGCCTAATCAATGAAGTTATTTTATCCTCCAAGTGAAGGAGATGAGTAGAAGGAAAAAAGAACTTAATTTATTTATAATTATAGACATAGATAAATCACAATTAACAAAGCACCTATATTGATTTCAAGCCACCAGGTACAGAACGTAAATCTTCAATCCTATTTTATATCTCTTTTATCACCCATGTACGATTATTCTATTCATAATCAAAATCCGTTAGAGATCTGAGTACATGTATCAAAATAGGAAAAGTTGACGAAACGACTACCATGCGCGAAGTGTTCATCGATACTATCCAGCGCTATCGACGCCATATTGGCTACTCTCAGCTGTTCTCTTGGCACTTCTTCCAAAATCACCGAAATCCATCTTGAGTGTTTGCGCATCACCACATCGCATTTCGCGCACGCCTATCTGTCAGCACAAATTGAATTTAGAGCACGCGAATGAAAATCATCCTAAACTCAACATACCTTTCAGTTAATCATCATATTACTCGCATATCAGATAAGATACACTGCACTTAAGTTCCATTTCTGTTTGAAATTAAGTGACTTACTTAATTTAATGCAAAAATGAAATTCATCTTCATTTAAAATTCATCATCTTGTATTACTGTGTAAATCAAGAGTGGTATAAAATTTGATCGACGGCCGCTAAAAATGTAGAACGCAAGGGCGTTATATTCTCTAACCCAGTTGACGAGAGTCTCCGCGAAAGTAAAAAAAAAACCTGGAAGAAAAGAAAGAAAAAGAATTATATTCGTAGCGTTGCAATTTCAACACAAACCCACGCTTCTATGCATACACAGACACACACACACACAAATGCACACCCAATTTTTTTGCAGTATACCCGAATTTTGTACTTAAAATGTACTAAAACCTATACTAAACTAATTTCGTACTACCCCATATATCGCTGTATAGACGAGCAGACTAACGCAGTTTCGCACGCTTAATGTTAATATTCGAACGGCCCTTATATACTCACTATAGTCCGGAAGCCAAGAACCGTTCGGTTCGCGGAAATAGGTCTCCGGAATTTTTTTAATGGATATTGTGCAGAATGGTCTCCTGAATCCAACTGTTAAGTCTTATTGAAATAAACAATTTTTGTCATGTGCAATTTTTTGTCTGCTTCATAGTTTTTGCAAAAAAAGCAAAAAAAGTATAATATAATAATCTATTTTTATGCATTGTTCATTGGTCTTTTGAAGATTTGTTTTCAGAATTAGTTTGATCCTTTTAAGACGCATGAAATTTATTTGGCACATTTTCGCATCTGAGTGATAGTTTATATAAAAAAACCGCAAAAAAGATTTGCAACATGGTTTCTTTGAACCCGATTGTAGCCGACATTTATTAACATTTTCACACTTTGTTTTCTCATTCTGCTAAAAAAAACCATAGAGCGAAAAAGTTTCTCTAAAACTTTTTTCCTTATCTCGAATAGTTTATTTAAAAATAAAAAAAGAAAGTTAAAGTAAAACATATCGTTAAATATCAACAGGGGGAGTAAATATTAACCGATTTTTGTCAATCTTTTTTTGATTTTCTCGAAATAATATAACTAGGCTAATCCCGTGTAGAAATTATGCCCGGGTTCGGGTCGGATTCCAGCAGGGTTGCCCTGCTTGTATCCGGAATCTGGTCAGGCTGCCCGGTCGGATTCTGGTTGGTTTCGTCACGCTGCGCTGGTCGGATCCGGGCCGGGTGTACCCAGTCGGCTCCCGGCCGGGTTACCCGATCGGATCCCGGATACAAATAGGATAACCCGGTCGGAATCCGACCGGTTTTTGACTGGGGTCCTCGATCGCATATTACTGGAGCCTTTTTACCACAGCGAACATATTTTACCAACTGGCAGAGATAAGAATTTTTGTCACCACTTATTTCCATCTGTAAAAAGATGTTGGATTTTCAATTTAAGAACTGCATTCATAATAATAAATATATTAACTACAATCATTGCTTCAATGTAAGTACTAAAATATAGGTTATGATCCTCTAAGTTTCTGTAAGAAATTTCATTGTAAGAAATTAAAGTTACATTGCATAACAAATTTACCTTAAGCGTAATTTAGTTTACATAGGTTTCTTTACAAGAGATAAAATAAATTTCATGAAATTAAAATATAAAATAAATAAAATAATTTTCACGTGACATCCTAACCTATGAAACCGGTTTAGAAAATTGATTCAACATCAACGTTGAGGAATATTAATAATGCTTACTTATTAACAAAATAACTCACTTACCTTTATAAATAATCCGCTAGCTCCAGAATTGGCTACAATTTTGTGAAATTTAACAAATTTCTTAACGGATGACCTGGCGTCAACTGACGTTTAATTGCGTTTCTAGCATCAAAGACTCCGGAAGTGGCCGAATCGTTATTACGTGCAAGCATGATAACGTAATACAAAACCTCGTTCGGAAAAAGTTATTTCTCTTCTTATTACGTTTTTTGGTTATTCAAGATAATACATAGATACATTAAAAATAAGCAAATATCGTATCAAAAAAAAAAAAATAAGTATAATTTCACTGGGAAACTATATGTTTGAAAATAAAAAAGAAGTTGGTCTACGATTTCGCAGTCACGGCGAGTCTAGGAATCGCAGAACCAAAAGTGGGAAACCATACAATTAAGATTAGTTTAATTTTTCTTTCATAATTAATAAAAAAAACACCTAAAGCACAAAAAATTAGTCTTTTACCTGTCAGATATTCACAAACGACCCACTTACGGCAGTCGTTTGTGGATATTTCTTTAGATGTTTTTATGGTTATGATACTTCTATTATGCACCATTTTTGGCCCGACTGGGTCCCGGTGGGAACTCGGTCTGATCCCGGCCGGGCGATTAACAAAATAGTATCCCGGTTTGACCCGGTCAGATTCTGGCCAGAAACCTTCTTCTGGTCGGGTCAAACAGGGCTATTTCTACACGGGATTCAGCCTATTGAAATTAAATTAATTAATATTATACAAAACTTTGATTTTCTTCGCTGGCTCCATATTTTAAACAATGGAAAGGGTTCCTCGTTATATTATTTCGAGAAAATTAAAAAAAAGATTGAAGAAAATCGGTTAATATTTACTCCCCCTGTTGATATTTAACTATATATTTTCTATTAACTTAATTTTTTTATTTTTAAATAAACTATTCGAGATACGGAAAAAAGTCTTAGACAAACTTTTTCCCTCTATGGTTTCTTTAGAAGAATGAGAAAACAAAATTTGAAAATTTTAATAAATGTTGGCTACAATCGGGTTCAAAGAAACCTTGTTGCAAATCTTTTTTGCGGTTTTTTTTTATATAAACTATCAATCAGATGCAAAAATGTGCCTAAGAAATTTCATGTGTCTTAACACATGCAAACTAATTCTAAAGAAGAATCTTCAAAAGACCCATAAACAATGCATAAAAATAGATTATTATATTAGACTTTTTTTGCATTTTTTGTAAAAACTATGAGGCAGGCAAAAAATTGTTCATGACAGAAATTGTTTATTTCAATAATATCTAACTCTTTCGAAAAAAATTCTTAATATGTCGATAATTTTAGAAGATAAAGCATAAGTTATGTAAAAATGTTTCATTAACAATATCTCGAGAACGACCGTCAGTTTGTGAAAGCACCTCATATCGTTGGATTCAGGAGACCATTCTGCACAATACCCATTTGAAAAATTCCGGGGACGTTTAAGTTCATACCACCTCTTCGATGTGGCTCCCGAACTACTAGTCGTTTCTTTCACCACTTGTGAGAGTCAGAGCCGTATCTGTAGTATGAAAGCCCCCGAGAATGTTTCACTGTTCAGAAAGCTTGTATAAACAAAATGTTTTATTCATTTCAGATATAATTTATAATATTATTATCAAATATATATATATATATATATATATATATTTGTATCTTTATAATAGTATTATTATTAATTTTTTTACACGAAGCAACATGAAAGTAAGCTTAATAAAAAATTTAATTTCACTTCCTAAACTATTTTTGTTGAAAATTTTTCGTCTGTTAAACAATATGATTATCAAGATAATGTCTATTATGCTATTTAAATTATTATTATGGATATTTCTAAAACTAGTGGGTTCTTGGGAAACTAATTTCTCTTTTTTAAGAGTAAATTAAACTCGATTTATTGATATATGGAATACACTCTATTGATTTATATATTGACCATTTTATTCCACAATCTTCAAACATACGAAAAGATCTCGTGGTTCGAAGTAGCGTCAAATATAGGGAAACACGGCTTCATATACGTCTTCATAAGAAGCGAAATTACTTTCTGAACAACTCAGATTTTTGACAAAAATCCTTTGAAAAGTATTAAGACTTTGAAATAAATAATTTTATTGTTTGTTTTACTAAATGAATTTGTCACATTTAGTAAGTTCTCAAATTATTTATTTGAATTATGAGCTTTGAGGATGAAAAGATTTCAAATCTTCAGTCCATCAAAATTGAGTGCTCATAAAATTCGAGCCTTTGAAAGTAAAAAACTAGGAAATTTTATGAAAAATTGCATCAATTTCATTAAATTATTTTTTGAATATAGATAGCTTTAATATATTCTATTTAAAATTTCTAATTTTTTAACTTAAAAACTTTTAGACTTCTCAAATGTGTATGTTTTTCAAGTAATAAATTTTTTAAGTTGTAATTCAATTGAAGAGACGGTACATTTTAAAGTTTTCATTACTTTCGAAATTCCCAAAATTAGAAATATGCATATTTAAAATCTGCTGCCTATAAAATTAAATTCTATTTCAGTTTGTTAATGTAAAAGATCAGAACTTTCGAAATTTAAAAAAGTAGACATTTAAAATGAAAACAATTATAATTTACCGTCTTCACAATGAAACTTAGTTTTAGAAACTTGCAGCACTAAACACTCAGAAATTTCCAAACAAAAATTTGAACATTTACCGTCTCTAAAGTTAAATTTTAATTGAGTAATCTTCAAACTTGAATGTTAAACTTTATTAAGCGCCGCAATTAAAATTAAACATGTTTTCAAGGTTATGAAAAGAAGAATAGTTCAGTTGACAGGAAATTGCAGTTTATTCATAATAATATTTCTTATTTTCCACCTTCTTTAAAATTACATCTAATTTTTTGGTATGTACCCATATTCGTCAGGTAGTTTGTTTCTGTTGGTGATGATTACACCCGAAGAAAGGTCCTTTTAGTCTAAAATACAATATTTATAAGAATTTGCGCCAAACACTTTGTATGAGTGCAAATGCTCAACCAAGAAACAGTCTAACCGCTTTCGGCAAAAACTTTTTAATTCACCTTTTAGAACGAGATTTGTGTGAATAAGAAAAAATTCTGGACCATCCTTGCAAACTTCCACGATCTGCGTAACACTAGTGCGCATTACCTCTCGTTTTCTGAGACTATCGACAAAGTTCTATAAGCTGAGGTGTCTCACTTCTTTGATTTCTCGTCTCTTAAATTATATTTAGCAAGAGATGTAAAAGTCCGTTGAAAATCAAATCAAATCTGATTAACTTTATACTATAATGTATAAAATTATGTTTTTAATCCTATTTCTTTCAAATACCTCTATTTTCATTTAAACTCTAGAGAAACTCTTTCAAATATTGTTAACCTTTAGAGTATTTCTCAGAGAAGACAACTGAGTTTATAAAATACTTTTACATAAGAATTACTCGACTTTTTTCCGTGAGACAGTTTTTAAATATTAGTCGACTTTATTCTACATCTCATAAATAGTTTTCTGTTATTTCTTCAAAGTCATTGAAACATTTAAAGACTTTTCTCTCTATCCAAGATTCTTCAAATAATCGCCTCAATTTTAAGCGACTAAATTTTCCCGCTTATATAGAGTCGGTACTATCAAAACGAAAAAGCTTTCTTTGGCGGAAATAATTTTCTCTATAAATTAAAAAGAAACATTGTCAAATAATTTGCTTCATATAATCATCAATCCTTCAATATACAGTGCTGTATGTTTAATTTAAATACAAGAATTATTTGAGTAGAAGCAAAATTTATTGGATTATTCACATACACTTTTGTCTAAATAATGCGGAATTCAATAGCAACGGCACTTTTGATTCAACCGTTCTTTTTTTCAGCTTACGTATATTTACGATTATATTTCTAAACTTTCGAAAATTTCAGGGATTTTTAATGATCTGTTAGAAATTTTAATTGAGGAATAGGCGAAAAAATAACAAGGGAATCGGTAAGATGAAGGAAGGGTACACAGGCAGCTGTGGAGGAAAAAACGATCGCCCTATAAAACCGATCGTGAAAGTCTCGACAAAGAGGATGGAAAACTTCTGGATAAGTCCTGTTTGTCCGTCGGCAAGTTTGTGAGACAGCTTAGAGTTTAATTACATACCAATTTTAAACTTATTATGATTAAATTGGAAATTCAAATGCAACTACAATTCCTAGGCAATTTGTGAAATAAGCAATTCAATGTCAAATCATGAAATTCACCATGTATATCATACTATTGATAGTTAGATATTTAAATAAATTATTTGAAATATTCATTAATGTTTTTAGCAATCTTTTCTCAGTGTCGAGATAGAGCTAGAAAGCCGAAGTTTTTTCCGAAATTTCCGACTTATTATCAACTTTTCACTTGAAGCGAACCAATAATCAATTAAATTCAACATAAAAAGTACTTTCAACAACTTTTTATTTATAAAAATATTCTCTTAGAATAAAGCTGGAAAGTTGCAGCTTTTCTATAATTTTTTACTTTTAAGCACTTTAAATTAGTGTGCTGTAATAATCGATGCAATTCCACAAACGTAATTGTTTAGACAAATTATTATTGTTTATAACTATCTTCTTTAATACTGCTAGATATTTGCAGTTTTTGCTAGATTTTCAAACTTTTTGTCCACTTTTCACATTTGCATAAAGTATTACCCCACTCTAAGTACAAAGTAGACAACAAGTTGGAAATTTCAGAAAAAAGCCGCAACTATCTAGAAAGATTTTAAGGACAGATAGTTATAAACAATGGTAATTTGTTTCAGTTTTTTTTTTTAATTGCATCTATTATTACCTCACACTAATTGAAAAGTAGACAAAATGTTATATATTGTAGAAAAAATGAAACACTCTTGCATCATTCAAAGACAATATTATTAACAAGAATACCGAATTATTCAAAGAATTATGTTTCTCAATGAAAATTATTCATTAAAGAAGAATATGATGTTTATTTAACAAAATTCAGACCTAGAAAAAGAATCTGGATGTTGTTGAAGATCCTTTATTTTTTGTCGATGTTTCGAGCACAAATGTTCTCCTCATCAGGACAGTCATTTGTTAAAAAGTTTCATTAAAATCAAAGGTTTATAAAAAATCTCATATGATTCTCTTCTTCTCGTGAGTCTGTGAATAAAATAAAATACAATTTAATTTTTATATGTGAAATTAAGTGAAGATACAAATGTTCAATTTTACACATAATACAAAAGTGCGCTTAAGAATTTTAATATAGCATATATTTACCTAATTATTGTTCATCTATTAAATGACAATACAACATATCAAAAACTAGATTTGAACCCTGAGAAAGAACTCAAAAACGAAACTTTCAAGTTGTTGGATTCATGGCAAACTGAAGGTTAATTGACTGATAATATTTGACGTTTCGATGTTCTAGTTCATGATACTAATATACCGAGAATATATGGTTTACCGAAGGTTGATAAACGTAATAAGCCGCTTTGACCTGTGGTCTCTTTAAAAAATTTTGCGACATATAAAACGGCAGATTTATTTAATAATATTCTAAAAAACTCTTTAACAGTACTTAAAACTCAAGAAAAAAATTCATTTGAATTTAAAAATATAATGATTCAAAAAACAATATTACCTGATCACATTATGGTTTCTCTAGATCTATCATCTTCACTCACTAATATTCTAATTAATTTAATAATTAATAGTATCTTAAGTAGATGAATTAACATAAAAAATTTCACAGATTTATCTTTAATTAAATTTGAATATTAACAACAAAATAAAAAAATAAAGATTCTCTAACGAAAGAAAGAAATACAAAATACTGATTGTAATTTTATTTTCAAATCTTCTATTTCTATTCCCCTCCATGGTAAATTATCTTCCGAAATTAAAAGAATATTGCATGATTTTAATATTACAACAACTTTTAGAATTGATTCAAAACTAGATAAATTTGTAAAATTAGGCAAAAATTCTCTATAGATAATTTTCAACTTACTGATATAGTATATAAAATACAATGCTTAATTTGTCAAAAATGTTACAAAGGTCAGGCTGGTAGATTACTTTCTACTAAAGTAAAAGAACACTGTGATAATATTAGGCTAATCACTAAGAACCATAAACTCAAAGCTAAACACGAGGTTGAAACTGGGCATCAAATTGATTGGAAAAATGTTACAATTTTACACAATGCACCTAACAAGTTTAAAATATTTAGTAGCAGAACTTTTATTTATTAAGAAGAATGGTAATAAATGTTTAAATATAATCTCAGATATACATAATTATGGTCCTGTATATAATATAATTTTAAATGCCTTAATTTAAAAAGCAATTATTATTTTTTATTGATTTTTTATTACAATTTATTAAATACAAGTTAAAATATAAAACTAAATAAATATATCATTTGTTAATTTCATATAACTTTTATGATTAAAAATTTATTTTTTAACTTGTACATATCCTTATTGTTTATTTATTGATTTTTATTATTTTTACATAATCAAATCTAAATGCAATTAATGAATCAATTAATAATTTTATTATTTAATAACCTAACTTCAATTAAATTGAATTCAATTAAATAAAATAAATTAACTTATATTAAATTAACTTTTTTAAATTGTATTTGAAATAAGAACTAATATTTTTAAAATTGTGATTAATTAAATTTGCATTTCAAGTTAATTTACTTTAATTTCATATCTTGATCTTAGTTAACTTCAAACCTAATTTAATCCGTTTTTAAAGTTGTTTTTTAATATAAATTTTGTTGTTTTGTAGCAGCTAACCTTTGATAAAGTTTTAAATTGATGAAATTTTATTTATTAGAAAAAATCAAACTAAATAATGTTAAATCATATTATTATATGGTCTATACATACAGGAACCTTGTTCTAGATGCAAGTATACGTCATTGCTTAGTTTTTTTCCGTTATATCATTGTTACTCTTTCTCTCTCTCCCTCTCCCTCTCCCTCTCCCTCTCCCTCTCTCTCTCTCCTCCCCTCTCTTTCTCTGTTCTCGAATTGTATGTGAAAAATGGAGCAAAACGGAAGTTTTGTCTCCTTTTCACTTAATTTTCCTATTTATTTAAATGATTATTTTTATATTTATTATCATCAAGCGCGGATCCATGGTGGGGCGATAGGGGCGCTCGCCCCCACTAAAAGCACTTGAATTGCATAAACTATCAGCAAATATAACCCATGCATGCATGTAATACAAAGTAGCCCCTCCATAAGATTTCGAATCGCCCCAAACAAATTCAGTTTCGGCGTCCGCCCTTGATTATAATAAAATCAGTTAAGTTGATTGATTTTAAAGAACAACAATTAAATAGAAGTGATGTCAATAATAAGATAAATATGTGTTATTTTTAAATTCTTAGCCTCACTTTTGTATTATATATAAAATTAAATAATTGTATTTTGACTTCATTTCACATTTCAAAATTAAATTTCATTTTATTCACAGACTCACGAGAAAAAGAGAATGAGATGAGCTTTTGATAAACCCTTGATTCTAATGAAACTTTTTAATAATTAACTGTCCTAATGAGGAGAACATTTGTACTTAGAACGTCGACAAACAATAAAGAATCTTCAATAACATCCAGATTCTTTTCTTTGGTCTGAAGTATGTTAAACAGACATCATATTTTTATTTGATAAATTATTATATTACTCAGACAAATAACATCGCTCAAGTAACATCTTTTTACAAGACAAACAATGTGAATAAATAGTAAACGAATATTGGTGAGAGTAATAATCAATTGTTATAGCTAGGTGAAAAAGTTATAGATAATTTATATAAAGTGGACAAAACCCCATGTGGAAATAGCCCGGGTTAGCCCTAGTACAACAAGGTTTCTGGTCGGGTACTGGCCACGCTATGTTTGCTTTTTAAGAGCCTAGCCGTGCGCTGGCCGGCGACTCGCTAGGCAAAATTTATGTCAAAACTCCAGTCGGGAGCTGACTGGGCGCTAGTCGGGCAAATCTTATGATTGAATGCTCAGACGGTAGCTGGCCGGGCACTTATTGTCAATAATAACATTTTTAAACTTTGTTTATAACTTAAGTTTTTTTCTGATTTCATTAAGAAATGGATGTGTATACAAATCTCGAAAAGTGATAAATATTTAGTAAAAATTTTCAAATAGAGATTATAATAAAACTAAAAACTAATGACGGCAAAAAACATACAAATATGAAATTTATAATTTTTTTAACTTTTGTAAACGATTAGTAATAAATTTAAAATAATATGATACCTACTTTACAATATAAAAAGCAAATGACAAAAGCCTCAAAACAACGAGTTTTTTGGCGTGATTTTAAAATTACCTTATGCAAATTTCAAAATTTGTGAAAAATATATGATTTACATTTTTTTAAGCGAAAAATTATAAGTTCCATCTGCATGAAAAATTGCAAATGTTCAGATAAAATTTAAATTTTGTATAAATCTTAAAAATTGTAAATTAGTATAAAACACTAAAACCCAAACCTTACACGAAAGTTCAACAAATTTTATTATTAAGAAATTTTCAACATTCACGATCAAATTTCTGATTTCCGTCGTTCAAAATTTTTAGTGTTCATAAAAAATTACATTTGCTGTCATTGCAAAAAGTTGTCAAGTAGTCTATAACCGAAAAAAAAACAAAATAATATAATGTTTAGAAATGTAATATATGTATTTACTTTAAACAGGACTATTAATATTTAAAGTCAAAATACTCGCAATCATTTAATCTCGTCTTGAAGTCGAGAGTCGAGACGATATCGAGACGATAATCGTATAAAGTCTCGATCACGAGATTAAAAAGGGATTGGACGAGATATCGATCTCGACCAGAATTCTCGAACCTTTTTTTTTTGCATTTTTACACGACAGTACATCTACAATCACGAAATAATTCATACATTAAAAATTCAATAAAAAATAATTGATTAATAATCTACTCTTATTAGAATTATATATACACAGGTAATATTTGCTAAAATTAAATGATTTTAGTCATATATAATCTTTATTTGTATAAGAATCACTTAATTATTCAAAAAAGTTGGAGCTTAAAATAGTATTAATTATCAAGTACATAAATTCCCAACTGTTTTCACTTATAAACCTTCGAAGATCTTAATTATAAATATATTTGCCTTTCTAATATCGCTAGCTTTAGGATTATCCAGAATTTTATACCAGGCATTTCTCAGTTCCTCCACAGCCATACCTTCACTTATATGTAATCGTCTTTCGGCAGTAAAAACATGACATTCTATTAATAAATGATACACATATTCGGACATGGAAATATACTGATAGCAGTAATTACAATAATCCCTCAAATCTATTCTGTGGGCGTTATTTTTTATTATAATTGTTATAATAATAAGTGTGTATTTCTGTATTTAAAAATTTCCGCGAACTTCTCATTGGTTATTCAAGTAGCCCCAGTACTCAATGTACTACGCATGCTGGAGATATCCGCGTTCTCTTAACATTGAACGACAGTCTGCTATGAACTGTGGCGCTTTTGTTTTACAGTTAAACTATTTGAATTATTGCACGATTCTTCCGCGCATGTTTTTTCACGTATATCGCTGAACTACAGATCGTCTGCTTCGCTCAGTATTAAAAACAGTTTATCGTGCATGGGATGAATAATAACTATTTAATATGTGATAAATATAATAATATCATACAGATCCTTCTCTCGCTATTTCTTTCACCTATTTCTCTTTCTCTCTTGATTGATCGCATACTATACATTGACAAATAAAAGAGAGAAGAAAGAAAAAATAAACGTAACATAATTGGAGCCTAGAATCCCAATATTTAAGGGGTTTATTATTGATTTGCATGAAAATTGTTTAATTTTGCTTGTATGAGTGAAAACTATAATTCTGAGAATCGATACAATAATGTTTATAACACACTAAAAAAAGATTCTCGTCGAGAGTCTCGATTCAAGACGAGAGTTTCTTGCTTGGACATAGAGATGAGAGTCTAATTTTCGATCTCTCACAAGATCAAGGTCGAGAGTTGAGTCAAATCTCGTATGGTCTCGCTCTCGTGAAGCTCTATCCAAGCGCTTCAAAAGTTCAAAATAGTATATCAAATATTTGTATAGGTTTTGTGATTGCTCTAAAATATTGAATAATAACTTTATTTTACACATTAATATAAATTAAAAATATTGTTAAATTGAATTTTGATCGAACTTAATATTAGACTATTCCACGGTCCGTTTCAATTCCGCAGTTATTCCCGGCCGCCTTGCTCTTGTCAGGGATCGTCCACAAATTACGTAAGACGTTTTTCTTTTGTTTTAATAAAGACGAGCATAAAATTGCTGTGAAGTTGAGAAGGACACAACGATATAAACAAAAGAAAAACGTCTTACGTAATTTGTGGACGATCCCTCATGACAAATCACACGGCCGGTTGGAGGGCTAAAGCCTCTGTCGGCCGTATCTTCTTTTGCCAAGTGATCATGAAAAAAAAATTTCACGAATTAATGAAGAAATGTAGAATGCATCTATAAAACTTATTACAACACTTCGCGAATTATACTCTGTTCTTCTAAAAATAAAAATCGCGAGCTAGGCATTAACTTTAGGTAAAGGTAAGTTCGTCATTGTATCAATAATTAAATAATTCTGCTCTGAATAAGCTTGGGTTATAACAAAAAACATCGCAGAAGGTGAAAAACGGGAAGAACGATGGCAATGCTAAAATGTAAGCAATCGTTTAAACCAGTAGATGATTTAAGTAATGATGAAGAGTCAAGTTCTAGTCGTACACGATAAGATGAAACTCACTTACAAGGCGATGTATGTTTGATTTGTTTTCACCTCGGTTTTCTCACAAGGTAAGTACCTAGAAGTCGATAATGTATGTGCTATTTGAGCAAAAGTAAGTAACATCATCACTATTCACCGTGTAAAAAGGTGGTGTCATACTCGTGATAATCAGGTAATCTAAGCAATCCACTTGCAATCCTAATAATTTACAGAATCGAAAAAATTTTTTTTTTTTGATCCGGTTCAAAAATTGCGGGAGTTAGGTTTCCGGCCGTGAACACTTTGAATAAAAGCGCCGACGGAGAAATGCTGTGCAGCAGCCATTTTGTCATTAAAGTATTTTAAAAAAATATTATCTATACTTTATTATTAGTATTGAAAATCTCATTTTACAAAATTACGATTGATCCTTTTATTGAGCCTAAAAAATTCCCGAAATATGCTTATTTTTCTGTGCTCTACACTGGTTTAATCCCTTCAATTAAATTATATTTAGAAATATTATAATTTAATTACTAAAAAGTAAATTAGAAAATTGGATGCGCTGAGAATCAAACATGCGACCTACAGGTTATGAAGCCGAAGCGATGCTGCTTGAGCTATCGAAAAATTGAAAATATTTCTCGCTAGGCTCTGTATGGCCTTTGGCGAATATTTCAAACTTGACTTTCGCGAAAACGATGGGAAAATTGACAGTGGCGATCTACCCTTGTCAGTGTGTTTTAGTTTTTGTCTTTCTTGACTGTATGACAGTTTCTGTGTGTATTTTCTAATTATTATTCCTAATTTATTGATAAAATAGTAAAATTTAGCTAAAGTAAAAAAATGTTTTGCTAGAAAAGAAAGTTCCTTGATGCTAAAACTGGCCAAACTAGAAAATTGACGTCCAGCAAAAAATTTCGGATCTGCATACACAACAGAAATTTAAATCAAAGTCAATATTCTACAATGGGCTACTTGTACAGAATTCTGGTCAAATTGGCACTCTGTTAAGGAAAATAAATATCCGAATCGTATCCGGAGCATAAAAATCTATAAAATGCATTATCTTATTCACTTTTGTCTTTGTAAGCAAGACATAGCATTCTTTTGACATTTCTCTTTATGTTTTAAATTATAATAGGGTCAACTGCACGCCAAGTCTGCTACTGTTCTATATGAAAGAGCCTCCTCACAAAGTCACGTCGCGTCGCTTATTGCTGCGATGATGGCTTTCGAGAAACTCGATTTTGCGTTCCATCTGAGATGCTGAAAGAAAGTCTCCTGGGGCGACCACTTTGGCCGTCAATAAGGCAATTCGCTGACCCGAATTGACCCATTGCCTTCAAAGAATGGCTTGGACATTATCTTCTCTTTTAGCACCAAGAAATATCAATCCTGTTTCTACCAGCGGAGCACAAGAGTTAGACCGTTTTTTATAACAAAAAAAGAATATATTTTGTTCTTTTCCCAATCAGTAAATATATGTGTAATACTTAAGAAAGTTTTCATTTCGTAAAATATCTGAAATTTTATCTGATAAGTAAGTCGAAAATTCTATTTCTTTAAGTTTTTTTTATCCTTAGTAACCTACAAAAGTTAAAATGCACAGTTTAATCAGAGAAAAAACTTTAAGAAGACCCTTAAATGTTTTTCGTCACTACACTGAAAGAAATAGTTTGAGGGTAATAGCAATCCGAGTTTTTTCGAGAATTTCTAACTGAATTAGAAAGAAAATTATGCTGTCCCAGCCATACGAATTTGAGATTTAGTGGCTACGTATAAGAAAATCACCATGCCTAATATGACAAGGCAAGTTACAAGAATACAAGAATTTGATGCCTCGCTATCATAGCTATATTGAACGAATACTTTTATCAACTATCTATTTGAAAGAACACTGCGTTTAAGTGTTGCATTGGGCATCTGGCTATTTCCTTGATACAGCCATACTAATCGATGTATTGTACCGTGCATGTTATGCGAGATTGATGAGACGGTGAGGTGCGCGTCAACTCAGCATTAGTCGCCGTCTTCAGGCTAGTTTTATAGCAAATGAGGTTATTGAAGAAGCTTTTGAACACCTAACTCCAAAATTTGTACAAGATTAAAATTTATAAAATATTCTATCAACCAATTTCTAAATAAATTACGTATTTAATATTTATTTTCCTTTCATTTTGCATGTCAAAAAGGTTTAAGGATCTTCATGTAATTTAAAAATATACTTAAGTTTAAAACAGATTTTCAGGACTTATTTGATTTCAGATTTCTAGAAGTTTATGATTGAATTTCAAAAGATTTCATAATATTTGAAGGTGTTCAAGATATTTTAAAAGAATTTAAGAGATTTTATGTAGTTTTGAAGAATTTGTAAGGAATTTCAGTAGAATTTAAATGAGTTTTAAGATTTCAGAGTAATTTTAAAATATAAATAATGTTCTTGAATTCTTTAAAGTCTGTTAAATCTCTTGAAATCTTCGTAAATTTTTATAAATCTTTTAAAATCGATTAATTTACAAAAAATATATATATTGATTTCTCTGAAATCTTTTAAAATATCTTAAAATATTTTTTAATATATTTACAATCTTCTTTAATTACATAAAATATTCAATAATAATTTGTAATATTTCAAAAATTTTTATATTATAAATATATTAGTATAAGCTTCGCAACTTTTTTTATAGAATGGATTGCAAAAATTTGCACACGGTCCTGCACAGCTGTTGGATATATTTCACATTTTTTTCTTTATACTCGAAGCTAGGTTAGCCGCCAGGCTTTAGGCGTTAGGGATGCTATTCATTTAGGGTTCGAACCCGCGACAAATAAAAATTTTCATAGCATGCAATTATAAATAGTGTAGTGATTGTAAAATACAAAATAATTGTTTACTCGACAATGTGAACAAATATTAAAGCATAAAGTAATAATGCAAAAGATTAAATTTTTTTCGGCGAAAAATTGGTTTCAAAACTTCTTCGATGTGGACTGTATTTTAGCTACAAGTTTAGATTTTATAGAACTATTTTACGTGTTTCGTATACCCTAACTTTCAATCGAGGTTACGTCACCCCAGCCTTTAAATTTTATAGAACTTTGTAACACATTTCGTTGAATAGTTCAACGCAATGTAGAATTAGACGATTTATATTTTTTCCGTGTATCTTTAAAACATAATTTATAACGAAATGACGGGAGGTGCAGCTGTGAGCCATGCGTATGGTGGATTTACTCCAACCAAATTCTGTCTGACACAGTCATGTTATGTTGAGAAATATCTGTTAGAACATATGACTGAGGCAGTAAATTTGCTTCAATAATTATGGTATGGGTAAAATACGCAAACCGTATCGCTGAAGCTGAGCGAGCAATACGTTGTGATTGGAATAACCAGAATTATGCGTGTATCGTCGTATGATTTCTTTCAATGTAATTAATTAAGATAGGATTAACCTATACTTATACTTTTTAACTGTTTTTATTTTTATAACCACCTGCAAAAATGTTAGTTGGCTCGTGAAAGTTTTAAAATCTACGCTTGTTAACATGTATAATTTAATAACTGTATATTATATAACTGCATAACTGCACTGTTCTTCATACCTTTAATAGTCATCACAAAATCATGTTGCATATTTTTGAAATCTGATTTGACACTCATATACTTGATAAAGTTGAGGATTGAGAAAAAAAATTGTATGTACTTATAATGGAAATCATCAATAAACAATTAATAGAATCTCTTAAAGATAAGATCGATTCTGGTTACTATGTGAATGGTAAAATTTTGGGTTTTTGTAATTAAAATATGCCTAATAATTTGTTTATAAAAGTATTTATTGTAAATAAAGTCATTATTCTAGACTTTTCAGAGAATTGAACTCAAGGTTTCAAAATATTGATTAGAAATTTTTTTTTACTTCCCAGGTGAAAAAATGATATATAGTTTATACATAATGTGAAGTTTTATATATAACATTAATTTGTTTTATACAAAAAATATATAAAACAAATGAATATTATATATAGTTCTTCACACTATACATAAACTATATATAATATTTTCCCCTGGCTTGAAATACAAATAATTATTTAATCGTTTATTTTTAAAAATCTACGTAGGCGGATTCAACGGGAAATATTCCAATCTTTTAAATGATTCTACTCACCACGTCGTAGATACAGTTTATGCGAAGATTTAACCTTGGAAACGAATTATTAATTTTCAATTGGTAAAAGGAAATGTACCCAAACCTTTTTGTCGTTAGTGCAAAAAATGTCTACTTAACGTATAGCTTATTACCCGGTTATCAATAAGCACACAAATAAATTTAATTATGTGTCCTAAGTTCTTTCAAAATGAATCAATTTCTTTAAATTTAAGTACGCCACATAAGGGGCCGCTTCCGTATAGGTCCCGATAGATGGCTTGAGAAATGTTGTTTTTTTTGTATTTTTTGCGGGAAAATCGTACAAATTCTTCATGCAAATAAATTTGGTTCAATATTACAAAAAATATAGTAAAAAGGATGTTCAAAAATAAATTTTCAGTTATAAGTGCACGATACTTAAATTCAGTTACTTGTTTATAAAGTTTAGGCTACAATTGTAATTTAAAAGTGCTTAAAGTTTACAGAATTTTTGAACCTAATAATTTGAACTATTCACTATTTGTTAGAATAGGCAATATTTTCCTACTCTTACGCAAATGTTGATAAAAAACATGAGTGTAAAGAGGAAATGCCGTTTGATAAAAGAATCGTGTGTCCACAGCCAGGAGAGTCAATCCTCGACACCTGATCCCCCTTAAGATGCTATCGGTAAAATTGGATTCGACCGAGGTGACCACTGGATCGTATAAGCAGCTCATAAAATATTTTTTAGCTCCCGAGCAAGCCGATAGGATTTATTTTATGGGCAGATAAGGATCTGACCCAGGCGACCCTTTCGAATCACGTCCCCCAAAAGTATAATCGTGACAGTGTTGTGGTTGACTACCCTAATCCCTACAATAATTTCTATCTATAATTTCATATTGTGCTATCATGATTTTTATATCATTCCAATCCTGCTATTAATATTACATTATCATCAGAGAAGAGATTAAGATTTGTGTAAAATTTGAGCACCACAGTTTTCGTCAAATGTCCAAGTTTTGCGACCCTTGAATCCGAAAAATATGTTTTTACGAATGTGTCCGTATGTATGCATGTATGTATGAATGTATGTATGTATGTATGTATGTTTGTATGAATGTATGTATGTATGTATGTATGTATGTAAGTATGGATGCATGAATGTATGCATGTGTGTATTTATGTATGTAAACTTGATAACTTCATCAAAAATTAATCTATTAGATTGGCCTTTGGTACACTCCTTAAGAGTCCTAAACTAAATGTCAAGTTCGTTAGCTAGCCATTTTTTATAAAAATTTAAAAAGTGGGCACATTTTGATTATTTTTTAGACGACTTTTTTCAAAATTCCAAAATTCTCGACCAAATTATGCAAAATAGATAAAAGATGAGTATACAATGCAAGTTAAGAATTATAATAAGATACATTTATGGGAATGTGTTCGTTAAGGTGAAACGGTAACTTCCTCCAAATAGTTTCAGCAAAACTACTCGCAAATTAATGCATTAATTCAATTTTTGTTTTTTGCACTGTTAAAAGTATATCGAAATCTATTGCGGGCTTCTCTTCAAAATTAATTTTTTTCATTTTTAAAAATTTCTATTAACAAAATCTGAGATTATCGAATTCCGAAAATGTTGGATGTTAAAAATGGGAGAAGCCCGCCATGCGGAAAGCACTAATAAACATAATATCAATAAAAAAAGATTAAATTATTCATTTATTAAAACAAGGTTTTGCTGAAAACAAAGTAAAATAAACCAGGAAAAATTCTGCGGAAAACCGGTTTTTTAGTTCCCGGCTTTACCGCCAGTGGTCACTACTGATC
>NC_046657.1:138305533-138308176 GCF_010883055.1 Belonocnema kinseyi | reverse complement strand
ATCAAAATTTCTTAAATTTTCAATTGAAATTTTTTCTTTCGCTAGTAGATGCAAATGCCGCACTATGTGTGGGAATCGTCATAATAACGGCAATGACTAATAGAACTATGTCATCTTGTGTGCACCAGATACTTTTATTGAAGTATAACCTTCTAATGAACTTTTATTTTTTGATCCCTTTGAAAAATCGAAACTAATTTTTTTGGTACCTGAATGCTAGTTTTGAAACAAAGTACAGACTCACAAAACATTAGAGATATATGTGATGGATCGAAAGTGCCAAACAATTTCTTTTTCATGTTTTCATGGACCCAAATAATTAAAGTTTATTAAGGAGGAATATTAAAAAGTGATTATTTTTTACAGAATAGTATCCTGAAATTAAAAAAAAATTGAAAACAGCAGCATCTTTTACTCTTCTACTTCTATTGTACAATTTTCCTTATTTTTTTTGCTGGCGTGTTTAAAAATTTGTGGGAAATATGTGTTATTAATAATTCTTTGTTTTGTAATATAATTGTAATATTAATATAAGTTCAAGTGAAATAAATACTAAGATAAGCAACAAATTTCCCTTCCGCTCGTATACTATTCATTTCACTTTTTTATGCAACTATATTCTAATACTGCGAAATCGTGAAGTAATAATATTTCATGTGCAGAGTTGGCTAAAAGTCTTCGCTTGTCTCTTTTTTGATGACCGATAAAGTTGTCTTAATTTTAATTATGCCGGAACTAAAAAAATTTCTCTTTAAAGGATTGATTGCTTTTAAACTTCTGTATAAAGTGAGGCCAGGGTGAAGAAAATTTGTCTATTTTTTAAGTATATATTGTAGAAATAGTGTACATTTCAAGATTTTTCTGAATGTTCAATAACTTCCGAGATAATCAACATCTTTCAATGTTCTTAGGCTCATTTTTAATTTATTTTTTCAACGTATGACAACAGCTGTTAGAAAATTGTAAAAACATCTAATCTGTAGGCAAATTATAGTCAAAATTAAATGAATATATATTTTGAGAAATTTAATAGAAACTTCATGATTATATGGTTCATATATTCTACTAATATACTTTTGTTACCACAAAGAATATTGCAATTTTCCCAACTTGTTTGTCACAATTACAAGTTATTTCAATTCGATGACAACACTTTTACGACTGATACCCATAAGCTCTTGTAGAACGGAAAAATTGCTTGAAAATGAGCCAAAAAACAGTAAAAAATATTGAGTATTTCGGAAGTTATTGATCATTTAAGAAAACATTGAAATTTACACAATTTTTGCAATTTCAGCTTAAAAAAACGACAAAGTGGCTTCATGTATAAAATTAGTACAAAATGTACAAGCTAAAAATAGATATATATATAATTAAAAGATTCTCATAAGGGCGACCGCAAAATTTCGTCGGGAACGGGTGCTAATCTGAAAAACTGCACTCGCTCCCAGCGAAATCGCGTTAAAATTTCAGCCATAACCACGTCTCACGACCGTGATTTTTGATTATCGCTGTATTAAACTTTCATGTTCATACGACTTTCCTACCGTTAAAAATCCAGATATTTAGTGCCAATAAGCTATTTTTGTCCGAAAGTTTATTTTGTGTCATTTCAATGGATTTAATATGGTTTGAAAAGTGAATAAATCAATTTAAAATTAAGAAAGCATTTTAAATCATTTTAAAAAAATCGAGAGTTCAAGAGTTTTTCATGTAATTTAAAAATATTTTTAATTATTCAAACAGACTTTCGGCAATTTCATGGGATTGAACCGTAGTTATTTGATTACAAATTTCTTCAAACTTATAAACGAATTTTAAAAGATTTCAAAATATTTAAAAGAGTTCAAGATATTTTTAATGAATTTATGAGATTTTAACTCATTTTAAAAAATTTTTGACTATAAGTAATGTTTTTGAATTCTTCTGTTAAATATCTTGAAATCTTCGGAAATTTTTATAGATCCTTGGAATTCTAGTAAATTTCTTAATATATATATATTGATTTTTTAAAATCTTTTATATCCTAAAATATTTTTGAATATAGTTGAAATCTTGTTCAATCACATAAAATATTCAATAATAATTTGAACAATAATTCCAACTGACTGACAATTAGATATCTAATATAGAATATTTTAGAATGGAAATAAATTTTTCAAAATGCAAAAATTCCAATTTAAACATTGTTTTTACCCCCTCCACTCTGACTGGAAAAATCCATTGAAAATGATTTTTAAAATTGGGAACTATAGCTAGAACGAACTAATTGTCCCAAAAAAACCTGAAGGTATCGTTGAAGGCCTCTCATCCATACCCCTAGGTGATTTTTGAATCATTAAAAAAATTATTATTTAAGCAATGATATTGTTTATAATACCTATAATTTGTTTAAACAATCAGTGAAAAGCAATTCCAACTGACTGACAACTAGATATCTAATATGAATATTTTAGAATGGAAATAAATTTTTCAAAATGAAAAAATTCCAATTTAAACATTGTTTTTACCCCCTCCACTCTGACTCGAAAAATCCATTGCAAATGATTTTTAAAATTAAGAACTATAGCTGGAACCAACTAGTCGTCCCAGAAAAAAACTGAAGGTATCGTTGAAGGCCTCTCATCCATATTTCTAGGTGAT
>NC_046657.1:138304205-138305433 GCF_010883055.1 Belonocnema kinseyi | reverse complement strand
TGGAAATAAATTTTTCAAAATGCAAAAATTCCAATTTAAACATTGTTTTTGCCACCTCCACTCTGACTCGAAAAATCCATTAAAAATGATTTTTAAAATGGGGAGCAATAATTTTTGCATTTTGAAAAATTTATTTCTATTCTAAAATATTCCATATTAGATATCTAGTTGTCAGTCAGTTTGAATTGTTGTTCACTGATTGTTTAAACAAATTATAAGTTTTATAAACAATATCATTGTTTAAATAATAATTTTTTAATGATTCAAAAATCACCTAGAGATGTGGATGAGAGGCCTTCAACGATACCTTCAGTTTTTTTCTGGGACGATTATTTCGTTCTAGCTATAGTTCCCACTTTTATAAATCATTTTCAATGGATTTTTCAATAGCATATGCTTTTGAATAATAGTGTGTGAGGGACTATCTAGATTCTATAAAGACCCTATTAATAGGTCCTTATTGGGTTGCCTACTTATAACCTGGCTAGCTGAGCGTGACGCTTTCGTTTGCGCCCTCGATAGATTGCCACTTTAGGGTCTCGGTAGGAAATAGGAAATCTAGACAGGGCCTCTTACGAACCAAGTTATAACTTCTACCCGGGGGTGAGTTTACCCGAGTCGTAACGAATCTACTGACGTTTACTCCACTTCGTTAATTACCTGTCATATCTCATGCCATGATTATATGTTTCATCTATTCTACAAAAATGTTTTGTTACGGAAAAAAAAATATTTGCAATTTTCACAAATTTGTCATTGCTAATTCAACTTCTTGCAATGTGGTAAGAAATTTTTAAAGATTTATACTATTAGCTGCTGTGATACGGTGAAAAATTAGCTTTAAAATGAACCCACGGACATTGAAAAATGTTGATTATCTCTAAAGTTATTATACATTTTAGAAAACATGTAAATTTATACCATTTTTGCAATATCTACATATAAAATAGATTAACTGGCTTATTCTTTCATTATCGAAAAAATAATTAATATTACAGAGAATTTCCCAAATTTTACGAATCCGACTTAAATGATTTTAAAAAACGCTTTTTTAATTATTGGAAATACGTGTCAAACTCCATGAGGCTTGCACCACCTCTACATACAACTTGTTTACAACAATATTACATGAGCATTTCCTGGAGAAATTAAAAATTCCCTAATACTCTACTTGAACGAAAATTAAATTTTATGATCAGGTGAAAAATTCCCCAAAACCCAACTTAAA
>NC_046657.1:138292325-138304105 GCF_010883055.1 Belonocnema kinseyi | reverse complement strand
AGTGACCACTGGCGGTAAAGCCGGGAACTAAAAAACCGGTTTTCCGCAGAATTTTTCCTGGTTTATTTTACTTTGTTTTCAGCAAAACCTTGTTTAAATAAAGGAATAATGTAATCTTTTTTTATTGATATGTTTATTAGTACTTTCCGCATGGCGGGCTTCTCCCATTTTTAACATCCATAATTTTCGGAATTCGATAATCTCAGATTTTGTTAATAAAAATTTTTAAAAATGAAAAAAATTAATTTTGAAGAGAAGCCCGCAATAGATTTCGATATACTTTTAACAGTGCAAAAAAAACAAAATTTGAATTAATGCATTATTTTGCGAGTGGGTTTGCTGAAACTATTTGGAGGAAGTTACAGTTTCACCTTAAAGCCGAAGGAACTTCAACAAAATACAGTTCACAATCACCAAATTACTGTTGTTGATGCTTTCATCTACAGTTTTAAAAGTCTTTGCACAAAGTTTGAGCGCGAAGCGTGATATAATTATATTATCGAGCGCCAAGCGCGCGAAACAACAGTTGCGCCCTGGTCGCGCTCAAACTTGCGAACGAAGCGAGCTGCACGCACAGCACGCGATGAGGATGTGCCCCCGAAATGGGCAGATTAATTTTATTAAGCTTACAAGAAAAAATACATACTTTCTTTTCACATATTATAACACTGAAAATAAAAGAACACTATCTGACATTGTTAGATTTTTGTTCTCTTTTAATATATGCCAGGTGATTCTGATAAACATTTTCGGCAGGTTGATTGCTACGAAGATTAAAAAGTACCTGCCAATTTTGACAAGTCGATAGGTAATCGGAGATGATGAGATGTGCAGAATGGGTGTCGAAAGTTCGTACAGAGTAGCTTTCTGAATGACTAAAGACAATATTGGAAGAATCATCGAAGGCTATTAGCTAAAATCGGAAAAACCTGAAGAAAATGGGTCGGCTCTACTCAGGTTTTTTGGAAAGGTTGACTATCGTAGAACAATTAGGGAAGGTCGGAGATAGGAATAAATATATGAAATTCTGAAAAATCTTACAGACTTTGTTCAGAATTAAATCATAAAGTAGACATAAAAAGGAAAACGTACAATCAGCTAAACCTAAGGTCTGTTAGAATCTCTGGAGTTGACGAACATCTGCTCAGTTATAAATTTCACAGTCTTAACAGGAACCAAGGTTATTTCTGCAATTTACAACTTTGGGGAATTTAATTTAAAGTATTATAAATCTCTTCAACAAAATACCCTAAGCTACTTTGAAGAAGACAAACTACAATGAATAGATCAAATATTAGATTTCTTTCGTTTCAAAATAAAGATAGTAAAATAATTTTTTATCATTCTTCTTCAAAAGCATAAGTGATTCCCAAATAAAATTCGGTAAAATGATTAGAAATGTAAAGTGGAGAAATTCGAATGATGTGAATGATATATTAAACTAGTTTAAAAAATCGTACGCCAATATTTCAAACATACTTAAAATAAAGATTTCATATATAACAAGAGTTAATAATAAATGTGTTGTAATGCCAGAACGATAGTGTTTGAAAATAGGAACGTTTCTGAATTTCCTGAAATTAAAATAATTTAAATTACTAATTCTTAATTGAAAGCGGATATAAACATTTAAAAGCGCGCTTGTAGATGCCTAAAGGGCTTTGAAAAAGCACGTTTCTAATCACTCTCTCTTGATCGGGGTCTATTGCTGTAATTCGGCCAAGTTTCCAGACCATGGGTGGCAGGTTGTCTTCCTTGACAACTACAAGGGAGTCGATCTTGTGCCTTCTGTTTTTTAAAGATGTCTTCTATTAGCTACGGGAGAGTCCTTGGTACCTACAATTCTTGTAAAGTGTCTTTTAAACGATTTCAGCACCGCCTCCCACAGAGGACCCTTTCGCTGGCCCCACCATCCACACAAATTTAACTTTTTTCGGCCAAATGAGGTGCCCTGGGTGAAACAAAATCCCAATTATCCCCTTTCTTTAAAATGAATGATTGAATTCCTTTGTTGGTTTCTAGCGATTCAATCTATTGATAAATTTCGCGGAATTCTGGGCTAGCGCCAATAAAATTTATTGCGTTGTCCGAAGATATGAAGTGTGATATTCCTCTTTGCGCCAAAAAACGTTTTAAATAAGCCTGAAAATCTTCGGTTGTTAAATTTCCGGCTAATTCTAAGTAGGCTGCCTTAGTGGCTTAGCAGACAAAAACTGAAACGTATGTTTTCACCTTCGAAATATTTCTATGACCTTGTTCTTTAATTAAAAAGTACCACAATAGTCTATTGAAACGTTGACAAGAGGCCGAGAGAATGAAACTCTACTTTGCGGTAAATTTCCCCCAAGATATTCGGTTTCGCGGAGCTTCGCTCGAGAGCATTAAACACACAGACGAATTACATGTCTTGCGGTATTATGACCATCGATTGGCTCAACTTCGCGTGCATGCGATTTACGTGCTCTTATCAAATGATGGGCTTTGTGACAGGATGATTTCTTGGAAGGATAATTGACAGTTTTTCAAAATTGGGTAAATAAGCGTGAGTTAATCTTCTTCCAAATTTGAGAAGACCTGTCTCGAGAAAAGGGTTCAAATTTGAACGACTGCTTTTGAAAAGCGCAATTATATTAATTTGTAGAAAGTTCCTCGATTCTTTTAAGGGATTTGTCTTTGATTCTTGAGATGTGAATAAATCGGAAGCGGTTGTCTAAAATAGGTGTCAGTTTTTTGAGATTGCTAAATTTTCTAAGAATTTCGTTCTCCTTTTGTTTTTCTTTTAGATTAATTAAGCCCCAAGTCCAAAAACTATGTTCTAAGAACCCTTGAGGGTTTTTTCCTCTTCAAATCACATCAGCAGGGTTCTCAACGGTAGTTACATGTGGCCCATCTTGACTTAATGCTTAGATTTAAGCAAGTCAGTTTGCAACCGATGTTGTCAGGGTATGGGATTGCGTATTAATACAGTTGACAACAATTGTTTAATCAGACCCAAACTGAACCTACAGAATGACCAATTTTGGTTTTCTTCCCGCAGCCCATTGTTCAATTTTTTAAGAAAGAGCGATTTTTTTAGTTGTTTCAGCCAATCTGAAGTGAAGCTCTTTAATTTCATGAAAATTTTTTTCCTAGATTGATTTACGAGACTGACGAACAGTCTGGTAAAAATCATTCAAACTATTTGAAAAGGAAACCCAAGGAAAGTAATCAATATTAAATTGAGAACAAGGGACCAATGAAAAGAGATAATAAGAAACCACGTCTGAAAAGAAGGTTAAGAACACTCCTCCACCAAGAAACGACAACCTACATCCGTGTAGGGTCTTTTTTTAGGGAATAGACTATAGAAGGTTTGCCGCACACAATTCAAGACTCAGAAGGGTGGTCGCCTTTAGAGGAGCGACTCGAGACTTGACACAAATTAAAGCAAAGTGATGCCTGCCTTACTTATTAGCGGATCTCAAGTAAAGACACGCCCCATATGCCTTCTGGCTAGCATCAAAAAATAATTAAGAAGATGCAATTGTTTATAATTTATCCAAAAACTTTAAATTTCTTGAGGTATAGGAGTATCGCATGAGAACTGAACTTTCCAAAGTTGTTGAATAAAAACTTAAGCTAAAACCACGACTGGACCCATTAGACCTAAAAGGTAGAAGAGTTTTTAAATAACAGGTAGAATTGAGAGCTTGGTGGCAGACCCCTTAAAATGAATTAAATTTACTGTGTAAAAAATAAAATAATTTGCAGTATCCCAATGAAGTCCTAAAGCTTTTACGGCCTTAGTAAGAGTTAGACATAAAAACCTTTGAATTTCCACTGGGGAAGTTTTTTAAAATTCGGGATTGTTATCCACATAAATATCTCGTTTTTTAATTGTAGACGCAATTAGAAAAGATTCACGTTTGTCCTCAACTAAATTATGGAGGCTACGAATCGCGAGAAAGGCAGTGCAAACAGTTCCAAACGTTACAGTATTTAAACGATAATTTTGTCCTTGTTCTTGAGGAGAGTTACGGCACAAAACCTGTTAAATAAGACTATCTTCATCAGAAACTCGTATTTGCCTGTACATCTGCTTGATGTCGGCAGTAAGAGTGAACCAAAAGCATCGAAACCGCGTGACTATGGAAATTTTTTTTTCCTGAATCGTTGCGTTGGAGCGACCATTCAAGAGTCATTTAATAAAAGATCGAAAGTTGTTTTTGCAGAGCCGTCTAATACGACTCTGACCTTTGTAGTGATACTCGACGCTTTTACCACTGTATGATGTGGAAGATAGAATCCACGATTAAGAGGTTCGTTATTTAGAATTGGTATTTTTGGTATTTTCGATAAAAAAATTTCCGAGTCCAACGATATGCAATTTGTCTATAAAGTTTGAAAATTGGGAAAGTAAGCAATATCAAATTGAATATTGAGCTAAAGTTTCTGCGATTAAACTTCTTAAAATTTTCAACTTTCCTAGGCAAGCAATGTATTATTGGAATCGGAAAAATTCGTAGATGCGGATTATGCTATTTTCAAATCGCTAATTGCAAAGTTTAAATTCTGTACATTTCCTTACTTTGACATGCTCTCGTCCAAAGAGCCCTGCTGGGGTAGCCTTATCCACACTGAATTTGGTAAGCAAACAGACAAGTAGTAGAAAACATAAAGCCAGTGTCGTAAATCAATCAAAGAAAATAGTTTTCCATGAATTTCAAGAGGGTCACTCAGATTGGCTGAAACATCTCAACAAATTACTTCTTCTTGGCAACTTGAGCAATGGGTTGCGCAAAGAAAACCGAAATGGGTCATTCTAGAGGATCTTCTCTCAGGGAACAGAGTATAGATGGGACATGCGAGTTTCGTCGTACTTGTTTGGGATTCAACCGCAGTTTTCATGCAGGATTGTGATGGTTTGTAATCAGAATGAGACTGAGTTTACTTTTTATAAATCTTTATTTTGAAGTGAAGTCTGTTTTGGAACGAAATGAGATGCATCGATGAGTGCGCGTTGCTCGAGAAGTGAAATCATCTTATCAAAGGAAGGAACATTTATATCTTTAAAGGTTTCTTCCCATTTTTCTTTCGTGTAGGACCCGTTGTGCGATTTTCTAAACATTTTTTTACAAGTCTACTAATTGCATAAAAACGATTTCCAAAATTAAGCCTTCCTAAAAGATTTTCTGCTTCTTCTTCTGGAGTCGTAGTTGGATCGTCGATTTTATTTTAGACTACCTTAAATTCGTCCTAACATGTTATATGTGTAGCTAACCGTGCTCCTATATCAAGTACCTATACATCCGTTTCCACGTTGATAGCATTTGAAACAGCATCGAAGTGCGTTAATTGGCGTTGTATTGACCCGCGAAGCTTTCTCACTTTACCGAGCTCTTTAGCCAAGTTTATAGGCGGTATTTCTTTTTTTAAATACGTGAAATCTTCTTAATCGAGATTAGGACATGTTTGGAAAGGAAAAGAAAATCTTGAAAATTGATTAGAACTATTTGGAATAGTGGTTGTGTTTTGACTGACTAAAACAAGATCACTTTGTGACACACAATATATAACATTTATTTTCACGGTACCCGTGTAGAATTCGCCAAGTTACTTTCAGTGTCCATGCTTGGGCATGGACTTAGCCTGGTTCTAGCTCAGTGGTCGGCACGCTCTTGCCCTCGACAGGGTAGCCTGCCCTGGCTGCCCTGTGACCTACTCTCAGGGCAGTACCTGCGTGCTTGGCCAGATCATGCCTTTCCTCAGGGGTCCTTTGTTATAAAATGGGGAAAAAATGTGAGATTGAAAAATTCGTAATTTTGCGATCAGTGACTTAAAGTAATATATTTGGCATCTACGTATTGTTCCGATTCCAAAGACATGTAATTTGTCTATAAAGGTTGAAAATTTGAGAAGTATTTAGTATTAAATTGACTGTCAATCTGATGTTTCTTGATTATAAACTCTTTCAAATTTTTAACTCTTCTAGGTAACTAATATATTATTGGAATCGGAAAAATTCGTAGATGCTGATAAAGCTATTTTCAAATCGCTAATGAAAAAATTAAAAGTTTTAAAATTTCCTTAATTTGACATGTCTGTGGACAAAAGTCCCTTGCTGGAGTAAGCTCACTCACACTAAGGTACATGAATAGACCGAAAAGTAGTAGAAAAAATTAAGTCAAGTGCCTGACCATACCTGAAAATGAAGCAAAAAGTTTGCCGACCACTGTTCTAGCTTGTACTTCCTAGTGGCTATAGCGCGAGCCCGGCTAGATAGCAGTGCTCTCATTTCTGGTATTCTTTCGCACTACACATGAGTTGCGTCGACAATAGGATTGGTTACCGTTGTGGAAGCGATGCGAACCGAACACATCCGAAGTAGTCCGACTAATGGAGCGACAAGCGAGTGTCAACCAGTTTCACGTTTTGGTGTTTTCAATTAAAATACGTTTTCGTAATTAGTTTAAACTGCTCGTTGATATTTTTTAAATGCAAGGAGATGGGCTTGTATAAGATGAACATGGCGAATAGTGCTAATGAAGTTTTCCTTTTAGATTTTCCACGTCAAATGCATCCCTGCTTGACACTATGATTAGTCGCTTCTTCGAGTTGACGTTCTGGATGAACTTTTTTTCTAATTTCATCAAGTTTATACTGAAAAGGAGCAACGCGATGTGTGATACGAATAAAATGAATGGTTTCAGATTTGAACACTTTTTTTACAGAAGAAAAACAAATCTTTCTAAAAATAAAATGGCGCTCTGTGGAATCGATAATAACCTAGAGTCAAGCCAGGACCAGGCTCGGCGATCGAGCCTGGCGATTCACAGGCCCCGGCTATATTTAGCGTTTCATTCTAGCTTGACCCAGGCTTGACTACTAGGCCAGGGCCTAGTTCTTCCAGACTTGGGCCCGCTCAGGCCCATGAACAAATTTCCACACGGGTACAAGAGGAAAAGTGTTCGCTAGGAAGATTGCGAAAAATGTTGCCAGTTTTGACGAGTCCATCGGCATTCGGAGGTTATGAGATGTACAGAATGGGTGTCGACAATTTTTACAAAGTAGTTTTCTGATTGACTAAAGACAAGGTTGGAAGGATCGTCGAAGTCTATTGGCTAAAAATTGGAAAAACCAGAAGAAAATGGGTTGGCTCTAATCAGGTTTGTTGGAGGCTTGACTGTCGTAAAATAATTAAGAAAGGTCAGATACATAATTCTTATCACTGAATAAAGCATGAGCTTAAGAAATAAATATATAAAGTATGGAATTTTCAAAAAGTTTAAAGACATTGCTCAGGATTAAGCCATAAGGAGAACAAAAATGGTGTAATATACAATCAGCTAAACAAAACGTCTGTCAGAATCTCTGCAGTTAACGAACATCTGCTCAGTGATAAATTTCAGAAGCTTAACAGGAACCAATGTTATTTCTGCAATTCAAAAATGTTGGAAAGTGAATTTGACGGATTATAAAGCTCCTCTTAAGATTATGGCACACATGCTTAGTAAATTTAACGAAATACTCTAAACTACTTTGAAGATGACAAGCTATAGTAAATAGATCAAATAATGAATTTCTTTCGTTTAAAAGTAAAGATCAAATTAATTGTTGCGTCGGAACAGACGTCTTTTCATTTCTTTGGGATAATTTGAACTTTTTTTCAATATAATCGCACCCATAAGTTTTTTTAGGACAGTTTAGTTTTTCTATTTTTCTGAATCATAGAGAACTGTTTGACTCCGATTCTTTTTTATTTTTTTTCTAGATAGTTTGGACCTTCTGTTTTTGTTTCAATATAATCGTAAAATTTAACCCCTCGTTTTTCCATATAATCAGTTCTTTTAATCAGGTACTTTAGAGCAGTAGCCTTTCTGTTTTTCTTAATATTATGAGACAGTTTGACCCTTTTGGTATTTTACTCTGTTGGGGCGCAAATATACCTCTGTGACTGGTCACAGAAATATTGTAGGTCTTATACGGTGCGGGAAGAAACCCCTGTGATTGGACACAGAAATAATATAGGTCAATTAGATTCCTCTTTCCAACTTCCTATTAAGGAGTATTAGGGCAAATGAATTTTAACTAAAATGAAGTATTTCGGAATTTCAAATCTTTAATATACATTCGGAGTAAAAGAATGCATAAGTCTTACAAATAGGGAAAGTACATAATATTTTGTTTAAAGAAAGTTGAACATTAATCTTTAAAGCTAATAGTTTTATGGAAAATAGGTTTATTTTGGAAAAATTCTTAAAATGTCAAACCTTTATTCAAAAATCATTTGTAACAGGAGTTTTTCGGAATATAATTTTTCGATATAATCATTACAATCAATTTTGTGCATAAAATTTTGGGTAAAAATTGGTTACAATTTGAAAAAGAATACCTCGTTCCGACGCTTAATTTTATATTCTTATTTTGCATCCTGATATCTCAGTAGTAAGTTTATGTTTTCGTGAAAAACTAAAAATGTGTATATGAAGGTCGGTAAAACAGAGCGCATGAAAACTTAACATTCTGTGATGTACCGAAATGTTTTCAAATATTAAAAAGTAAATTTGAGAACCTAGAATTCGTCGACTATATTCTTATTTGTAATCAAAGTGTAATATCCAGGTGGAATTTTCATTCAAATTCATTTTTAAGCGATTACCCGGCTAATAGGTCAGGTATATAATTATTCGCTTAAATGAACTTTTTCACATAAAAACCATTACGGTGATCGTTTCAAACCAAGTTTAAGTGCGCGAATACGCATTATTACGTTAATATTGCATTACGACGATTCTCAAGGCTCAAACATGTGGTTTTTGAGTCAAACTTCCCTCTCTAGACATACCTGTCTTAGAGTAAGCCTTATCCTTGCATACGGCGCTCTGCAATGATGGACGAGCCCCTTTCAATAGCTTTTCCTGGGAACAAAAATGATAATGCCAAATATAGTTATAGTAAGTGCGGTTCAAAACAATGGAACGCGTAGGCTTCCCGACAATGGTTCGGATATCAATGCCTATTACGTTAGAGTCGGGGAAATCAATGAAAATATACTCAATGCGATAGACCGACGAAATCTCGAGACTTTTAAGTGGACGGATCGACTCAATGACAATCTGCAAGAATACCAGATTACTTAATGACAATAGTGCAAGGATACCAGCTTGCCCCTGAACGAGAAGGTTACATGGCACAACTGCATGCTCTGTGGTAAAGAGAAACATCTAAGATTCTTGCACTTTTCACATCAACGTCTGCGAAAGCATGCCAAACAACTCCGAATAAGGGACTATATTAGCGGAGCGCCTACTCTACCGTAGCCCAAACAAGCTGATAACACAGTGAAACTATTAATCCTCCTCCTCTCGCCGGCCATAGACTTTTTCCTCCAATCCATCTCTAAGTCTAATTATAATTTCTTCACTAGCCCATCCTTTCTTTTGCACTCTGATCACATTCTGGATCCATTACCCATATGCCTTGGCAGCTTTGTCTCATTTTTCTTCCATTCCTTTTCTCTCTACCGAAGTCTCTACCTATCATAAAACATCAAATTCCTGGAAATACCTACATAAATTCTCATATTTCTTCTTTACCCCTGTTACGGTCCAGTACAGCACCTTCACTACTCCTGTATCCTGTCTTCCCACCAAGGTTCACTTCCTACTAAATAAGTCCCCCTGCACTTCCTTCAAAACCTATTCCTCCTCAGCTCACGCCTAAATTTTCTCATCTGATCGCCAATTCTTTCTCCTTTTTCCCCTTCAGCCTAACTTTAATTTCCTTTTCCTGAAGCCTCTCTCCCTTCTATGCCATTTTGCAGCACTTCCGACCCCCTTTTTCCGCGGATCCTCTGTCTCCTTTGCCCATTCGTCATCTGCAATCCTCAATTCTTCGTGCATGCCTTTCATGCAAACCGTTAAAAAAAACAATGGCTGATCATAAGACCAAAAGACGAATGCATGAACTGACCACAAAGATAGGCCGGGTAAAATCGTACGCGTCTCGCATTCAGTGTGTGATTGAATACATAACATCTGGCAGAAATGTCATCGCCAAGGTTCGACAGTTCGCGCAGGAATTGCAAATTCGTTATCACATACTAAACAAGTAAAAGCTGCTGACTATTAGGCAACATATTGTTGACAGAATACGGGTACTATCTGACGCTAGGAGAAGTCTAGAGCGAAGAGAAAGGTGGGTTAGAGCTAACCAACAGTTTTTCTGTGACCTATCTCGAATTTTCTAAGAAAGTCCAGTTACTATGGAGCAACCTTATGAGGAAGTTGCGACTCATCCTTACTATCGGCGTTCTTGGAGGTGTAAGGCTTTCACTGATTAAAAGGCTGGAAAACATCATTGCGTGTCAACAAGACGCTAAGACACTTTCGAGCAAAATGCAGAAGGCGGTCGTCCTTTGATTCCTTTGTGCCCGCAAGGTGCATGAGAGTTTTGCCGAATCGTTATATTGGGACCTTAAAAAAATGCAACCACCTAGCTCATGATCGTGGGATGAGGCTGCGGCTGAAATTTTACCGCCATTTCTCTGGGGGCGGGTGCAGTTTGTCAGATTAGCACACGCTCTCGGCGAAATCCGTAATTTAAAAATGAGAGGCGCAATTATAAATCAGCCAGAATTACACATTCGGATTAAATAAAAATTCATGCTTTCACATGCATAACGATAATTATGCTTTAAAAAAAGCATTTTGTTAAGTCTCAGATAAGATTCGCTTATCTTGCCATAAAATAATTATATCTAAACTTACGATAGTTCCTCTTTTTTGACTCTAAATTGGTTACAAAATAGAAAACAGGGATTGAGGAACAAGCAAAAACTAACGGCTGAGACAATCGAATTATTGATTTGAAAATGGTTAAGATATAAAATTACAATTTATTAATATCAAGTTTACATGAGTGATTTGTGTCAGTTTTGTTTATCTTTATTTAATTAATTGGATATACGCAGCATGGAACTGTCAGAATATTCTGAGAAACCTCGTCTTGGTGTCCCCCCTTTAAAAAAAGGAAAAGACTTCAGTTCCGGGTTTAAAAATAATATTGAGAAAGAAATAAGGGATATAGCAATAGTATTTGTGGAAACTTACCAAAGATTTTAATTTATTCCCGCTTGGAATAAGGCTAAATGTTGTTTTTAAAAGTTCAAAAGTTCTGGAGAGTTCTTGAACAGCGGGGGGAGAAACAATAGTCCCTTGGTGGACTATTTTCTGACATTAATTTATGGCATGATGACAGAGATCTTGGGATATTGCGTAGGTGGGAGGCCACGCGCCGGTCTTTGCAATGCATTCTCTTGAGGGGTAGTCGAAGACCACATATCGTTACGACGTTTATGGCCTTTTCACCAATTGGGCCATAGTAGATGGGCCTTGCGTGTTACTTCGTTGGGTTTGCTCCCTTCAGATTAATTATGACGTCAATGACCGCGCATTCACATGATTCACATTGGTATTACTTGATATTTCTTAGAATTTGACATACAATTTATAATATGATTCAGAATATAAATAGTAAATTTTTATGACAATAATCATTGATAAGGATAGATGATATTGATAAATAATAAATGATAATAAAGATCAATTTATAAATAACTTAGTCTTCGTATATATAATAAGAAGTGGTTCATGTATCTATGGTTGGTATGGTAGCGTATTTCGGATAACCCTTTACTAATCGATAAGTGTGCCTCAGATAATATGTTCGAAGAATAATTTTATGGTAACGATAAATTATAGGTTCTGTGTATCTTATATAATTGATATTTACAATTGATT
>NC_046657.1:138289353-138292225 GCF_010883055.1 Belonocnema kinseyi | reverse complement strand
GTCACAGGCCGTGACAATATTATCAAGCTTATACGTTATTTTTTATAAAGGAAACTCAATTTTGAGTGTTCAAGAGTGAAAAAAGATTTTCTTCACTTAAAACAAATCTATAATTAATTCAAAATATATATATTTCATGTTCGGTAGAACTTTACTTCATTTAAAAAGGATATTTATTTGAACTAAGCAAAAATTTGTTCAAAACAAATAAATAAGGACAAACAAATTTCTTTAAATCGGACAAGCATTTGTTTGTGACCCTATATCAAAGAAATAATTTGTTTGATGCAAACGCAATTTGTTTGATTTTGTTACCAATTTTTTGTGGATTTTATATTTTTTCATATGAGAGATCCCACAAATATCACATTAATGTGACAAAAAAATTTATAAAGTTATTATTTTTAATGATTAATACACCAAAAATGATATTCTATATTTCAGGATTTGAGTGTCATTTATACAAAATGTTTATATGAAATGTCATTTTCTTCAGCTGTATTTACTTTAAACAAAATAGCTGATGAGATTAATATACGTTAGTCGAAAAAAACTTTTAATTCATTTACATTAAAATTTAGTCAGATTTTTCTAACAGTGAATATAATATTCTCATTTTATTAATTGAACGAAGCATCGAAACACATTTCTGGTTAAATGTTGTCAAAGGGACAGACAGTGGATATCTTCCGGACTTATTACCATATTTAATATTTCTGAGACTTACTCCCATAGCAGATAAAATGCTTTACGACGTCAAGGAATTAACCCTTGATTTCCGCGCATTACTCTTCGCGGAGCTTTTCGAGATAAAGGGGTTGCTTCTTACTATCTCAAAGACGTAATGGCCGAGGAAGAAGGGCACTGTTCATCGCGAAATATAATGGAACACCACGTTAAGACTATGGCGACTGCAAGATTTATGCTTTCCTTTATTTAGAAAAGTAATGAGCTGGTACCAAAGCGTTGTGTCATAATTCATCAAGGATGCTTCAAAAGCGTTAGTATGGCTGTGTTTGCTAAGATGAAGATAAAACTTGGATCACACTCATCAAAAAAATCTTCCTGCTGCACGGGCACATTCTGATCTCACGCTGGGCGCGCGGCTCGCTTAGCTCGAGAGTTTGAGCGCACCTAGGGTGCCCGACTGTTTATCTTGCGCTTCACGCTCAAGAATGGGTCTCCTCCAGCTTCGTGCTCAGATATTTATTCTTTGCACTTTTATTACATGTGTATGGTTAAAGATTCGGTTGCTTAAAGCTCTATAGGCTTTAAGGTACACATTCCCATCGTGACAATCGCGGTACGCGCTCAATTTTTGACACATATTTGTAAAAGTATGTTTATTTTCTGAATTTCATTATAATAAAATACTAAAATCCTTTCTTTAGAAATTCTTCCCTATCTCATATTGATATGCTTGAAAAATAAGATTAGAGTTAGTTTTATCAAAAAATGGTAGAAAGAAATGGTGTAGGAATCTTTAAACGCTAAAATGTCTCCAAAAACTTTTCCCCATATTTTGCATATTTTATTGGCTCAAAATTTAAATTTCCAATTTTCAGCATAGTAATTTCGATACATAAAACCAAACTCACTTTTTTTGTGTTTTGCGTCATTTGGTTCGAAACTTAATTACTGTGGTATCACATTTCGGACAATTATAATACTTCCACAATCATAAACGATGAGAATGTAATAAATTATCAAAAATAGCCCCCTGAAGTTGACATTTTTTAAATTATCTTTTTACATACCTTTGTACGTCGGTTCGCACTGTTTGTACGTCCAATATTTTCATTTGTACCCTCCTGGTTACGAAATCACGAGAGAAATTGATTTGGGGGGGGGGGGGCTAACTTCACGCTTTCACCCTTTGGCTACAAACAACAATATTAACTGTATAAACAGTACATACAACGTAAATGCGTATACAAAATGAAAATTGAAGAAATTTTAATTTGGGGGGGTGGTCCGAAATTTTTATTTTCCCCAGCCGGGCAACCAAGTGGGTACAAAGGAAAATATGAAATGTAAAACCAGTACATACGACGTACGAACGTATACAAAAAGAAAATTTCAGAAATTTCAATTTAGGGGGGATGCTTGAGCTAGCCCTCGCAAGTAAACTTCGCTCCTAATCTCGTAACCAGGAGGGTGCAAACAAAAATATTGGATGTCGAAATAGTACAAACGACATACAAACGTATGTAAAACGACAAATTTAAAAATGTGAACTTCGGGGGGGCCAACTTTACGGGGGTTTTATTTTCAATGTCATTTTTTATGATTACGGCCAAAATGATGTATCCTGTCATAAAGTGATTTATGAAAAATTGGCAAATGTATTTTTGGTGCACAATGTTTTTTACTATTTATTTTCGTAGCTTGTGTCCAACAGAAGGAAAGAGATGATCTGCGAGATCAGCGGAGTTTCGCAGTACAGCCGCCACAAAGCGGTCAATGCCCGGGTACTCACGATCATCTTTCGTTAAGTAGTAGGTATTCCTACTAGAAATAGTCCATACGACGCTGACTTGTTTACATTTGAGAGACTCGAGTTACACCAAGGCCATGTAGGCCATGCCCGAAACCGATTATAACTCGCGAGAAAAGTGTATTAGCGTATATGCATTTGAGACTACATACTATTCCTGCACTCATAGCAGTTTTTCCTTTTTTTAAAGTTGTTAATATTTTGAACATTTATCTTTCTGCAGTTTTAAGAAATGTGTGATATATATCCTAAAAATGACCTGGCTTTGTTTCGGCCGGGCGTTGTCATCTGATCTGCAGTTACAGAAGCATGTTTTGAATTTTAGTCTACATCTCAAGCACTCAGCGTTTGGTCTGTTAGATCCAACACGCGATA
>NC_046657.1:138285964-138289253 GCF_010883055.1 Belonocnema kinseyi | reverse complement strand
GTACTCAGGGAATCATCTTTTAATTAAAGCAAGTGCTCAAAATGATGACCTTCGATTTCAATGCACTTTTTAATCCGTAATTCAAATTAATTTACACAACGGAGAAGTGTATCTTCTTGAATTTCAGCACATGAACTTTTAAATCGTTCAATCATATTTTCACGTTTTGTTGGTTTTTCTTTGTACACTTTGACTTTCAGATGGCCCCAAAAAAATAAATCTGGTGAAGTAAGAAATGATCAAGAACTTCTCGTGGTACCGCTGAATAGGGTGCCGGACAACTATCATGTTGATACCACATGTTCTGCCGTATTTCTAAGCTCATGAATTCAAGCAATATCGGCAGTTCATTTTCCAAAATTTCTTGATATTTTGGACCATTTAAGCTGCCTTCGAGAATGTGGGGACCGATCAGTTTAGTTGCCAATTATTCCACACCATATATTGACAGTCCATGGAAGCTGGTGTTCGACTTCTCAAAGCCACTGCGAATTTCCAATACTTCAGTAGTTGCATATTGTGTCGATTAACTATTCCATAGTTCGTAAAAGATGATTCGTCAGAGAATAATACATAACGAAAAAAGTTAGGATTCTTATGTATTTGTTCACGTACCCACTGACAAAAAGGTGCCCGATTTAGAAAATCAATGCCATGAAGTTCTTGATGTAAAGAGACATGATACGGATGAAATTTATTACGTTTTAAAATTTTCCAATCACTGCTATGAGACATTCCGAAATCACAAGTAATTTCTCGTGTACTAACGTGAGGATTATTGGCCACTTCAGCTAATACAGCAATTTTATTATTTTCTCCAGTGACTTTCGTTGTATGGGTCTTTTTTCTAGGTTGAACACTTCCATCGGTAGTAAATTTTTTAATAGTATGATAAAATGAAGCACGTGAGACAATTCCATTTGGAAAAGGCTGAGCCTAGAGATTGACAGCATTATCAAGATTTCATCCAGCTTTTCCATACACCAGAACCATTTTAATTTTTTCTCATAGGGTTAGATACTTCATTGTAAAGTAGTATTTGAAATAATCTTTGATCTAACTAAAATGAGTTTTGTCTCAAATGTATTCTTTCTAATTTACTGTATTTAAGGAAAGAAAAAAGCAAACACTTTCTGAATATTTCGATAGCCTTTGCTGACCTCAATCTACAATAATGCCAGAGCTAAAATTAAGGAATATTCAGCAAACACTGTTAATGTAAACGTATTACTTAATAATTACTTCTCAAGAACGGACATACGTTTTAGCATGTTTTTCATTGCCCTTATTTTTAACCGACTTCAAAAAGAAGGAGGTATGTTCGTCGCGATGTATTTTTTTATGTACGAGTTTTTATGGTACTCGTTCAACGAGTCTGCAGCGCTTTGAAAAATCTTTTTTCCGTGGTCAGTCATGTCACAATAAAAATCGATTCTAACGCCATCTATCGAGAAACAAGAAAAATGTTTTAGACAAATTATACGTATTTTTATCCAAAGAATCCGAATATGCAATAAAAAGTAAAGATTCCCATTTAAAATTCCGAACTTGCCCCCACCCCCAGGTTGCGGTTTGGGGGAACCGACTTTACATCAGTGTATGTACTCCTCAGAGTAATTACATTTTAATTCATAACAGTTTTATATAGACTACCTATTTTTCGAGATATTTGAAAGTTTAAAGTTTCAAAAATCACCCTGTATATGCTTACCAATTTGTTCCTTTATTTCATTATTTAGGATAATATTACAGATTGTTTTTTCACACTTTTGTTTCAAACACAATACTTGTTTACAGTATACTTAAAATTCTTTGTAATTCTGCCATTGTCTCTGTCATTATAACCTTTCCTCACTATCCCGAGACTAGCATCTTCTTTGTCAAAGAGGGCCATTTTTAGACATTTTCCTATAAATATAAAACATAAAGAGCTATGAGGGCATAGCACACCCCTGACAACACTTTGCGTATTATCGAACCAGTCACTCAGTTTCCAAATCGGAAACTGAGTGACTGGTTTGATAATACGCAAGGTGTTGTTTTTATTGCTTGTAGAATCCATCCATTGACTTTGCAATCGTTCAAGACTTCCCAAAGTTTACTTATATTCATTTTGTCAGCCGCTTTTCCTAGGTCACCAAATTCGCAAAAAAACTTTTTTTATTACTGTCAAGCATTTTTCTGTGATCTGCCTAAAGCTGAATATATGGTTTATACATGATTTTTCTGGCATAAATCAATTTCTTTTGTAGATTTCTACGATAAACGTCTTCTTCCAGTTATCTGGAACTTCTCTTATTTCGATATATGAATTTATCAACTTACAAGACCTGTAAGGTATGCACTAGTCAACGTATTTAGGCATTTGAGCGTTAACACTGTCAACACTATTCTTTATGTTCTTAATTATATCCCTAATCTCAGAGACACATACTCCCTACCGGGTTTTCTAACGTATCGTGTTCTATGTGACATTTTTGTTGTGGTATTGTTTCACCTCCCAATAATTTCTTAAAGGAGTTTCTTGAAGCGTCTAGTATCACTTCTGTATCACCTAAAATTTAACTCTTGCTCTTTCTAATGTTAACTAACTCTGTGCTTCGACTTGCGTTCATAATAGTCAAGGCCAATTTATAAAACACTTTCCTGTTTCCTTCAAAATCGATTTACATTTTCTTCTTTTCTCGGTTTCGATTTTATCTTGACTGCTAAATTATTATAAAGTATCGATATATTAACAGAAATTACCGAAATTTTAAAATGTTTGAAAATTTTTCAGGATCCCGCACCAAATGTATGGAAAATGCCTTTTGATGGAGTTGGCTGAAACTTCGCAAGTAAATAGATTATAAGGGCCAAATGCAAAATATTGTAAGAAGATGATTATTACAATTATATATATATATAATTGTAATAATCATCTTCTTACAGTATTTTGAATTTGGCCCTTATAATCTATTTACATGCCAAGTTTCAGCCAACTCCATCAAAAGGCATTTTCCATACATTTGGTGCGGGATCCTGAAAAATTTTCAAACATTTTAAAATTTCGGTAATTTCTGTTAATATATCGGTACTTTATAATAATTTAGCAGTCAAGATAAAATCGAAACCGAGAAAAGAAGAAAATGTAAATCGAATGTAAATTAATAAATATAAATTAATTAATTAAATTAATATAATATAAATTAATAAATAATAAATAAAATGTAAAAAAAATGTAACCACCTATCTCACGGTTGTGAGACGTGGTTATGGCTGAAATTTTACCGCGATTTCGCTGGAAGCG
>NC_046657.1:138272829-138285864 GCF_010883055.1 Belonocnema kinseyi | reverse complement strand
GGTCCCTGTACCAAGGGTTTCTGCTGAATATGGTTACAAAAATAAATAGCCAGTCGCGGACAATTGTCCAGGGGTGGTCCCGAAGGAATTAACCCCCAAGCGAAGGTGTGAAAACCGTGCCGAAAGCTGAATGGCATCTGGGTGAGTGGTCTAGAACGGTGACTCTGGGATACCGGGCGACCTCTCAGAGTACGCAGCCTTATCCTTGCATGCGGGGCTCTACAAGGATGGACGAACCCCTTTCCCTAGCTTCTCGTGGGAACAACAATGCCAACACCAAAAATAGTTGTACTAACTGCGCTTCAAAACAACAGAACGCGCAGGGCTCCCGACAATGGGTCTACCAACAATGCCGACCAATCTAGAGCTGGGGGAGCCAATGAAAATGGATTCAATGCGATGAATCGGCGGGATCTCGTGACCTTTGAATGGACGGAGCGACTGAATCATGACTTGCTGGACTGCTACGATGCGAGTGTGCCCCGTGAACGGGGTTACATGGCACGGCTGCATGCTCTGTGGTGTGAGAAATACCCTGAGCTATCGCACTTTTCGCAGCAACCTCTGCGAAACCATGCTGAACTACTCCGTAAAAGGGGCAATGTAAGCAGAACAAGGTCACCTTTCAGAGAGGTGTTTTTCAGGGTGACACCATGAGCCCACTCCTCTTTTGCCTTACATTATTTCCACTATCTCTAGCACTGCGCCATTCCGACGGGTACTTGTGTGGCAAACCTGCAGATCGAAAGTATAAGGTCACTCATGTATTTTACATGGACGATCTTAAGACCTATTATAAAAACAGAGAGCAACTGCATCTAGCTCTGGGGATTGTCGAACGATATACTAAGGAAATTGGAATGGAATTTAAGTTAGACAAATGCGCCAAGGCTTATTTGAAGCAAGGAAAACTTAATGGCATCCCTGAAGATCCTGAGCTCGTTGATAGAAGCGCCATACAACATATTTGCGCTGGAGAGACTTATACATATCTGGGCGTGCCACAGAGCCGCATTCAGGATATGACATCTATAAAGGATACTCTCCGAAGCAGATACAAGCGTCTCATCCGACAGATTTCGTCTTCCGAACTGTCGGCGAGGAACAAAGTATCTGCAACGAACATGCTAGCTGTCCCGGTAGAACTCTATTCATTTGGAGTAGTTCCATGGACGAAGAACGAGCTCAGATCTCTTGATATCGGGACAAGAAAGGTTATGCACATAAACAAAAGCATGCATCTTAAGTCTTCCGTTCCGCGACTGTACATCTCACGCCGTCAAGGGGGTTGCGGAATATTGAGTCTTGAATGTCTTCACAACAGGATTATTCTGGGTACAGCACATAGAGTTGTAAATGGAAGAGACCCTCTTCTTAAAATGGTCAGGAATCACGAAGAAGTGGGCAAAGGAGCATTTCTATACAAAGCAGCGTAGGAGGCTGCTGAAACAGCGGACTTGACTTCAGTATTAGGGGTGAGCAAAATGCATCAAATCTAATCTATCTCGAGTGCTCACTCCTGAAAGCCCGGATTAAGAAAGCACAAGAGAAAAACTTTCGTGAACAGCTTCCTCGATAAGAGGATGCACGGTATCTTCCACAGAAATGTGAAGGATCAGTCAATGTCTTGTGAGCTAACGTTTGCTTTCCTTAAATCGCCCGGATTGAAGTCTGGTACAGAGGGTTTCATTTTTGTATGCCAAGAAGGTGTGATTTCCACCTTAACATACCGTCGCCACATTTTGAGCCAAGACATTCCCGATGATAGCCGCAGGGCGTGCCATGAACACCCCGAGCATTTAGCTCACATACTATCTAGTTGTCCAACACACGCGGGAACGACCTATAATCAGAGGCACAATGCGGCACTAAGAGTGCTTTATTACCATCTCTGTCACTCCTACGGCATTCACCTTGATATCGCTCCTCTAAATACTCCTAGGGAAATTGAGTCAATTGTCGAATAATGGGAAGTGCCGCATTTACTGGAACTTTATATTCTCGACAATTGTTTCTGTTGCTCACTCGAGGCCTGACATGGTTCTTCTTGACTTCGAGAAGCGAACCATGTTCGTTATCGAATTTTCGTCACCAGCTGACAAAAACATCATAGCCAAGGAGAATAAAAAGAAAGAGAGGTATCGAGACCTTATAAGGGAGTTGCAACGATTGTAACCGGAATATTCTGTTAAACTGATCGTCCTTATCATCGGCGCTCTTGGTGGTGCCAAGCTTTTACTTGCTAATAGCCTAGAAAGCATTCCCTGCGTGTCAACAATATGCTAGAACACTTGCGGGAAAAATGCAGAAGGCGGTTGTCATTGGGTCGCTCCGTGTTCTTAGGGTGCACGAGGCTTTTGCTGGATCGTCTTATTGATTCCTTTTTAGACTGTAACCACCTATTTCACGGTTGTGAGACGTGGTTGTGGCTGAAATTTTACCGGGATTTCGCTGGAAGCGGGTGCAATTTTTCAGATTAGCACTCGCTCCCGGCGAAATCCTGCGGTTGTTCTTATGACAAATTTTTAATTATATATATCTGTGTGGGTGTATATATATTTACAAGATTATTCTTTCTATATATACAATTATTTACAACTATTTTCATAAAGTCTTATATCTAGATCCTTATCTTTATTTCCTGTGATAGCGCGATTTAGGACTTATTAACAAACGAGTGAGCGAATGAACGAAAGCGAGAGTGCAAGCAAAAGAGAGAGAATGAGAATGCAAACGCATCTTAGTCTACTTAACTTTTACATTACCATTACATACAATCTTTACGATTCTAATCTGAGCGATTTCCGTTTTCTTTTCCTTTCACTTTCTAATACGTCCATTTTCCATTTTTCACATGCATTCTTTCATTCTGTCTCATTCGCTCCTCTAGCACCCTCCAACTCCTTTATCGATTCTTCTCCTAATCCATCCTCGCCTAGAATCTAAACCACATTCTCTTGCCAGTATCCTTTATCTTTCATTCCTCTTCTTTATCCTTCCCATACATGCTCATATATTTCCTGCTTCCATTCACATACTCTGAACTTTATGTTCTCTTCTTTCTCCCAATACATCTCCTCCCATACCTCGTTTTACAATCTAAATCTTTCTAGCCTGGTTCATCTTCTCTTTCCTCATACCTTTTCTAAATACTTTGGTATTCTTAACTTTTTTTATCATCTTATAACACTCATTGAATTTTGATTGCTGAATCGTCCCCCATCTTTCTATTAATTGTCTTTACCTCTCCTTTTTTTGCAATTTTTCATAGTTAAGTCCAGTTCCGTCTTCTATTTCTCTACCATTAAAGAACTCCCTCCTTTCTTCTTCCCATCTCTTTTAATTCAATCGCCCTTCCTCTCCTCTCTTTTAACTCTATCAAACTCTTTCTCGCCAACTCTCCTCCCTTTCCCTCCCACAACTTCTTCTCAAATTTCTATGCCCTCTTTCCCGCTCTCATACTCAACTTATCTCGTCGCGCTTCTCCTCTTAGCGTATATCCTGGCTCCCTCCAGTCTTCCCCTAGTGTCCGCCTTATATGCCTTTCTAGTAAGCTCTTAATATCCTTCCTTTCTTTCCATCCTCATATCTGTGTTCCATACCCTAATACCGGCCATACCAGCGTATCAAAAAAACATTCTCCTTCTCCAATTTGTCCCTAAATTTAAATTCAGCTTTTTCCCATCTAAGTATTTCATATTCCTGTCATTAGGGCCGCTATCCCTTCTTCATCCTCTGCCATCAACACTCTGTCATCCGCGTATGCCAGTGTATATATCTTTACCTTCCCTATCCTAACTCATCCCCAACCATTTCTCCTCATTTCTTCTTCCAAGTCTGATATTACCTTTCATGAACCAGAAACTATATCCTACTTTCTCGCCTACCTTTACCCTGCTTTTTGTCTCTAAAAATTTGCTATACTCTTTTTATTAATCTCTCTCTAATCCCCTTTTTTACCATAACTTTTTCTATTTTGCCTCAATCTAATAAGTCAAACACTTCGTTTTTGGTTTGTGCACTTTAATCCTCCTTTTTTTTCTCCTATCATTTTTCCACCTCCTCGTTCACATTTTCCTTACTTATTGTTCCTCTAATGTCACTATTAAGGGGAAGTGATCCGAACCAATATAATCACCTACCTCTAGTTTCTTGATCTTCTCTCGTACCTCATCATCCACTATCACATAATCAATTACCGTTGCCATTTCAGCTACTGCGCGTGTTTACTCTCCTTTTTCATTTCCTACTATATTTCCGCTTAAGATAAATCATCCCAACTTCCTCAAGCTATTCAACAATTATTTCCCTCCCCATTTAGTACCTTATCTTTGTATTTTCTTCCTCTTACTTCGCTCTATTCCCTTTCGCTTCTATCTCCTGTTCTCGCATTGAAATTTCCACCTATTATCAACCTTATCTCTTCTTCATTTTCTTCAATAATTTCTTCCATCTCCTCTGCTTCCTCCTGCACATCACCGTTCACATAAACCTCCACTACCTACCACTTCTCTCCTCCTATCTTTACCTCTTCTACAATTAATCCTTCTTTCTTTTCTTTCATCTTTTTCTTATCTTTCCCTGTTGTACATTCATCCCTTACTCCCATCAAGATTCCTACCATTGCCCTGCCCTTCTTTTATTCGCCCTCTTTGCATTTTGCACTTGCCAATTCTAATCTCTTGGTAACCTTCCAATTATTCTTTTCTATCCCTTTTTATCCAGCCACGTCTCTATCATTATGATTAGATCCCATTGGGTCAAATTTCTCATAAACTTCCTATTCTTTCTCTGCAATCCTGCTAGATTCCAGTAACATATCGTTTATTTTTCCCTACGTTCGTTTCTCGTCTCTTTTTCCTTCTTACTATTTCTTATTTTCCTATCCCTCGTTCCTCCCTCTCGTAGTTTCCCTGCACCTCATTTCTTAATATCTGTTCTCTTTCTTCTTTTCAATCCTACCATACTCCGCCTATCTGTATTCTCCCGTACTAAACCCATGTTCTTCTTCCCTTTTGTCTTTCCTCTTCCGCTATTTTCTTTTCCTACACTTCTCACTTCCTCTATCTCTACGTTCGCATCAATCCTTTTTATTACTCCTTCCACTCCTTCCTTTGCATCACCCCAATCTTTTTATTATTATCTTTCTGCTTCTCTAGTTTTTGTTCCAATGAACTTCAATTTCATCTCCGCTTCCGTCAGCCTCCTTACGATTATCATCCTTCTCTACCAAATTCTGCTTTTCCGGCGGCGATCTTAACATTTTTTGATATTTCTAGCTCGCACTTCTCTTCACCGCTTCCCCTCTCCCCTCTCTTCCTTTTGATAAAAGCTTCATTCGAACCCACGCTGTTTGCTCTTAATCTCTACTTTTCTTCTGTTTTCTTGTACTTCCCCTTTGCGTTCCTTTCTTTGATCTCTTCTTTCGGCGTACTGAACACTTCCTGCTCTAAATCTGTTTTTTTCCGCATGATACTTGCCCCACTAGCCACGAATCCAATCCAAACGCTCCCGCCTTCTATCCTACTCTGCCTGTATCTATCGTCGCGATCTAGTACCTGTCTCGCCTTTCTTCGTCGCTACCCAACCCTGCTACTACCAACCCGATCAAACCAGTCCTGCCACCCTGTCACAAATCTTCAAACAACCTAATCACAACTGCCACATAAATCTGTTTCAACCCTCAAAAATATCTACCTCCCTTTTTCAATCTCACAATCCTTCAATTAATCTCTCACAGTCACACCCTTCTGTACACTTCCACACTCCACTCATCTCAGATTTCTATACAAATATCAGAAAAACACAGCATCAACAATTCCCATTACCTTACATTTTCATGCCGAAAACGAGAGTCTATTATGATACTTTAATAATAATTAGTACTAAGAATTACAAAGAATGTTATGTGTAGAAAAATGTGACCAATGACTTCGTTTTCAGGAAATTAAAATCCTTCGGGATCATCTAGTTCAGTCTTTAGGTACACATTTCGTTGGCATATGTAATTTTGAATTTGGTCAAGAAGGCTGCCGTGTGGCAGAGTGCATGAAGCTTCTTGTGCTATAAAAAGCCGTTACGTCATTCACTGTGCAATGGGGTACGCCTGCTTCCCGAAAGGTATATTTCTAGAACGTCGGAAAGAAGAAAATGCACCGAGATCTAATTTAGTAAAGGTCATGCTTAGACTCATTGTACTGTCTTGAGAAAAAACACGAGTGTGGCTTTATAATATAACCAACTAACCCTTGTTTTAAATGTGATGAAAGTAAATTCTATTACATGATCTACAACATATTAACAGAAATACACACGGAGAAAACTGGTTGGGAAAAGATTTCTTAACATTTGTTTAAGCTGGTATGAAGAAGCATTTGGGAAAAGTTTAACATGTTTTTGGTATAGTTTGAAACTATTAGGTTGCGTGATTATTGAATAATATATTTCAAAGGCTCCTATTAACCTTTTAAAGGCTAAACAAACTTTAGTAAATTGAGCGGTTACTTGAGGGAAGTGAGAAGGGGAAACGAAGCGCTTAATGGCTTGATTTTTATAAAGTTATATATTTGAAAAGGATAAAATAATTTTCAAGTTTTGTCGCGCAATGATCAGGTTCCAGCGTTACAGACCTAATAAATTAGGAAAATCAAAAATAAATTTAAGAATTCGTTTTAGTACACTGAATTTCAATTTTTCCTCAAATAAATCTATTTATCCTTTATATTCAACTTGTCAAGTAAGGCTTTCTCAACACATTTACCTGCATCTCTTATTAGCTACATTTTCAAGAGAAAAGTATGCTAGCCTTGCGTGTACATAGGCCTGAGGCGCATATCTGTTGGATATCGCACTTCACGCTCGGTCTTTATATTTGCCCCCATTTGTGTACAGACCTTTTAAAATTAAAAGTCAAAGCAACGATAACTGTATTTTGGGGATCTTAAATTCTTTTTTGTTAAAGCTCCTTCACTCTTAAGGAACATTTAACGTTCATGAACACGATTCCGTTCACGAACACGATCACATTCATGATGACGATCGTGTCCACGAAAACGATCATGCATCTCCAGATTCGCACTCAATTTTGTTCAAAATGCGAACTTTTCTACATTATGTTCAACTCTATTATGTCAAATGTATGTTATATTTATTTCTGTACCATTAATAATTTATCATTATCATCATTCATTTTTATGCTCAGCTACCCTAAAAAATGTATTATTTCAATAAATTCATACTTTTACAATTTATAATATATATTGATATTAAAAAAGACGTATTTTATTGTCTTGTTTTTATAATTCAAAAAAGTGCGGATCCTATAAAAAACACAATTATTTCATTGAATATTTTATCACTTCTTGTGTCTTCTTTTCAATCGATTTTATTTGTTTATTTTTTTTTTATTTTTTACAATTAGAAAAAATACGCATTGCAGCGTCATATGGTTCTAGGAAAATTTATAGATATTATTTAGGCGAAAAATGTTAGGGAATAAAATCTTAATGTAGATTTCTGTCATTTCTCCAAAAAGTTAATTTTTTTATTTATGATGCCAATTTTTCAAAAAAATGTATAACATATATGTAGATCATTTTTGGTTGAACAACTTTTTTCTATCAATTTTTTGTTTTCGTTACTTTTGTCGTTCAAAGATTTTTTTTCATTATTATTTTTAACGTTATTTTTTACGATTAGAACTCAAACTAAGCGTTCTTTGAAAAAACGATAAATAACCAATTTTTATCTATTCTTGGTGTGAACAAATTTTTTCTACTTATTCTGTTTCGTAGCTTGTGTCATTTTTCCCAAAATTTAATTTTTAATTTTAATTTTAAAGATCAAAACAAAAATCACGCCTTCTATCAAAAAATGACAATTAACAAATTTGTAGATCATTTTTGGTTGAACAAGTTTTGTCTATTTTTTTCGTACCTTATGTTGTTGTCTTAAATTTTTGTGCAATGTTATTTTCTCCGATAAAAACAAAAATTAAGCGTCCTATTAAAGAATGAATAATAAAAACTGTTGTAGTTCCTTTTTAAGTAATTATTTTTTATTTCTTTTTATCGCAGCTTGTATCGTTTGCCGAAAAATGTATTTTTTATTTTGTTTTGCACGAATAAGCGAAAACTAAGCGGGCGATTGAAAAATAATTAACATTTGTAACATTTGTAGATAATTTTTAGTTGCACATTTTTTTATTTATCTTTCTTCGCATCGTGTATAGTTTGAATGCAAAACACAATTTTTTAAAAAAAATTTTATAATTTTTCATGTGTTTTAAACTAGAAACGTTAATTTAAAAAGTGCTGGGTAACGAACTCGATCTTTTGTTTCTCTAAGAACATCTACCAAAAGAACAGATAGACGCAATAGTAAAACCTTTTTTTAATTCGTGTGGGCTTAAAACGTGGAGACTTAAAGAAATCCTAGATATTTAATTATCACACAAAACTAGTACCTTCTCATTATGATGAAAATGCAAAAATTACAAGAAAAAGTACGTACTTCCCTGAATTTCTAATTTGTAGGTTGAAATTTTCGTGTCTCAATTTTAGGTCACTATACTTATAAATCATATAATTCACAATATGTAAATAATTTTATTTTTCGCTTAACGACGTAACCAGCTATTTAAATATTTTCAATTTAAAATATAGGTTCATCATCCTCAGCTACCCGATGGACTTTCGTGATTGACAGTAAAGTTTGACTAGTGTTTTTTGTAATAGAATTCTATTGACCTAATTCAGTTCTAACTCAGTTCCTAAACATTTTTCGTGTAGTAGAAAACATATTTATTCACACGAAAATACCAGCAAGCAATGTATTCTTATCGCCACTTACTAATTTCTGTAGAAGAAAATTCTAAATTTTTTGTATTAATATCTACAGAAGATTGCAATATTTGCAAAGGACCATAGTAACGTCGAGAGAGAACGGCGTACTGATTTAGTGAGCGGCTTAGTAAAAATGGGTGCAGTCAGATTAGCAGACGAAAAAAAAGTAGCCCAACATGCGCCGTCGTCGCGTTAAAGGTTACGGCACACGTATCCATTACACGAGCATACGACGTAAATGCAGACTTATTTATTGTGGAATGTTGAACTCTTGCGCACTATTATATTTATTTAAATTGCAATTGTACATTACACATGATTATACATAGTTGGTATATTTTTATATACATGCTAAAATATTATATTACAAGCTGAAACAGAAAAATGTGTTTAAAATAAAGCTGGTGGGAATCGAACACGGATGTCCAATGCGGCAACACGGCTATATTCCATTCTGCTAAACTAGATAATGAGATCAAAAAAATTGGTCGCCCTTATGAAGTACATGCTAGCAGTGTATCTTAGCGTGATTAAATATCCTAATATCAAGGTTTAAAAATCATTTTTTTTGTCTCTGTGGAAAATTTGTTTTTCAATTGTAACTTTTCGAATTATCCTAATTTATTGTAATAAGGACCTTTGCATTAAACCAAATTGAGTGATTGATAAATTTAAAGAATTCCAGTAGAGCTAGGCTCGCTTACTAAGTCACTTACTAATATTCAAGAGCGATCTTCCGAATTTGTCTTACTCCATAATACAAAAAATAGAAAGTGTCATATTGTAATTCACATTCTTACAGACAATAGTAATTCCTCTTGCAAATTTAGTATTTTATGTTCTTTTAAGTACTTATTACTTCTCCTCTTTTAATATAATTTAATTATGTGTCTACTAATTTATCCTATCTAGGATTTTACTATAAAAAATACTAAGACTTCGTATTATCAATAGCAAAGTTTCATATAAAAATAGCATAGCCTACGATTATTGTATTAAAATATACGAATCATCGCCTTGGTCCCTCGATTGTAACCTAATTTAGTAACTTTTCCAGTACAAAGTTTCTCAGTGTATGTTCAACTTTGTATAAATAATCTTCATTTGACAATATGTGTAATAATCTTAATAAAATATGCACCAATGCGCAGTAGAAAATCGATCTCTGCGCTATTATTATTCCAAAATAAGTTTTGCAAAGTTTTTTCAAAATTTGTACAAGTAATTCAAAAATAGAAACATAGATGTATTATTTGAAGCTGTTGTTCAGCAAACTATAATGTACCATCTTGCATTTCTCACCCAATCCGGTAGACAGAGGACATCTATGTATCAATATTCATCAGGTTCCTATGTTCGGCTGGCTCAAATTCGAGGATTAGCCAGAAACTTCACACAGATCCCTACCGTATCCTAGCATGTACGGAAAGCCCTCTTCCCCGCCGTTCATTTGCTGCTCTCATCCAGCTCATGGAATTCTAATCCAGGACGATGTGACGTCATATTGCATAACAATTAATCAACGGGTGATAACAGCTAGCGCGAAACCAGTGGGCCTACGGAGTGGGAAACCCTGATAATCATTTCACCCAGCAGCTTAAAGTGCCACTAGTTAACGCTAAGCCGATTTAAAAGCGATTTAATATCCGGAATATTATACCCCTAGGTTTCTCACTGTCACCAAATATATGTTCTATACATGGGCGATTTCTATTTCATATATTTTGCTCATAGGATGACCAACAATGTTTGTGTTCAACTTTTTAAAAAGTGTATATGTTATATAGTGAAAAATCCTTTAATATAAAAATAATATAAGTTTAAAATATGTAAACTTAAATACATTGTAAACTACAAAAAATATGTAATGGAAACCATATATAATAGGAAGAAAAATATTAATCGGCTTTGGTTTTTCGTTTTTCTGCAATTTCTCACTGATTGAAGTGTTAGTGTACTTGCTATTTGGAAACTTCTTGTAAATTTATAACACTACATTATATAAAGAAACCCATGAAAAAGATTCTTTTCCCAATTCTATTCGATTTTAATGCAAATTATTAGAACAATAGAAATCCTAAGTTTCCTGTACATTTTTTTCCTGATTAGAGCTTGATGAGGTCAAAACTGTAAGGTTTTTACTGTTTCAAACTTTGTATGACAATGAAAACCCTTATTTCGGTTCTCTTACCTCTAATCACTGATAATGCAGATGTATGGTAAGCTTTTTCCGTGCAATTGAATTAAATTTTATTATAAAAATCTTTACTTCGGTCAACGTTAGTTACATTATGAATTAAATATAGGATGTTTGCACATAATAATAGATTTTTTGTGAGTCTCGTCGAAACAAATTCCATAATCTTAATCATCTATCCACTTTTCGAAAACCGTTTAGCGCCGCAATCCCGTTTGCAAACATCAGATTGACGAATATTTCATTACAATAAAAAGCCTGGCTGAAAATACACAATATTCGAATTTCGCTAAGCGTTTATTCGAAAACTCCCACCGACCAAAGCTCTTTTCAAAATAATCAATAGGTACCCCATTTATATGCGAACTTTGCTCTGAAAAAAATGTGCTTTACTTAGAATTTATTGAAAGCTTCGGTATTAACAGTTAACAGGTACAACTATAAAAACTATGTTCATTAATTAACGTACAGTTCGAAAGCGGTAACTTCCTACTTTTTATAATTAGTAATTACATTTTTCGCGACCCATTAATCGTCAAATTTTCATTAAATCTTACGACATTTCGTTTGCCAAATCTTTGAAAATCAAGTGCTAATTTCTACAAACGAATCTCTTATACGGAAGGACATCGCTATATACATTCAAATTCCTTGTGTGCTACAATATGAATTTTTAATGTCATAATGTCATGCACACAATTCCAGCTTAATGATTGGTCCAGTTCATCTAAGACTGCTCGTTGATTAGGTTGTTTGTAATTTTTGAGTAAATTATTTATCTTAAAATCGTGTGCTTTATGGCCGCGTAAGTAACAGTTTTTCTCTAATTCTCTTTCTTCATTCTTCCATGATTTAAAGGCCTTTTCTTGCTTACGGAGGTAGTCCAATTCTTTTTTTTTCGGCCATGGTCCTTTACTCCATACTTATTAATATAAGACAATATTGATTCTAATTACTTCAAGGAACATCACTTCATAGATCTTGAATTTAACAACTTTCAAAAACTCGCAACATTACTTTGCTCTTGAATCGCCTTCAGATGAATCTGTCTCTTTGGTCGGATGAGTAAGCCTTAGTAAATGAAGATGAACTCCTTCACCTTGTTTTTCAATAGCTTCGGCATGACATGGAGTGTTAGAAAAACTGCTTTAAAGAGTAGAGAAGGTCTCTTTTCTTTTTTGAAATTCTCCAAATCCTCTTTTGTCATCGATTTAGATAAGGGAAGTTCTTCTATGATGTAGTTGTTCAAATAAAAGAGTTTCACGTAGTTATTCGCATAAAGATTAAGTTTAATAGTCTCGAGTTTTCCGTCTTATTCATTAATGCATATTCTAGCTCAGATAATACGTTTTTCAACTATCTTCGAGTTTCCTGCCGTTCATCACAAATCATTTCAGAGTGTCAATGATTTGGGTTTCGAAAAAGGGTTCGTGGTGTCTGTCAAGGGCGGCCCTTCTGGTTTTCCTGTAGATAAGCGCACAGTTGGTTACCATGTTTTGCATCATCCTCCTCGATAGCTGCTGTTCTATTGACCAACTGGCTTAGGGCCGTTTCAGTCGATTAAATAAGTTCTGCCGAAGTGTCCGTTTTGTGAGCCTTTGCACCTAGCGTCATCAGGATCGCTTCCGGGAGTTGCCAGAGTTTTTCTCGCGCGAGCTAGGTATCGCCTATGGCAAGAGAGGTTCTTCTGTGGAATAAAATATTAGTAACTATCAGGGAACTAACCTCTTAATAGGATTTAATAATCAAATATTTGACATTTTTTAGTTTTTATTCAAAGAAATTATTCGAAATAATCCGGTGCTAACATTACTCAGTATCAACTTGCCCTCTTTGTACTAATGCAGTTTTTGATTAAATATAATACATATCGTATATACAGAGTGTACCAAACTCAAGCGTTCGGACTTTTATAGCTGTATAAAAATAAAAAATAAATTAACAGACATGCGAGCATAAGTGGGAGTTCATCGTCGTCTTATTGAAGCTAGCGCC
>NC_046657.1:138264595-138272729 GCF_010883055.1 Belonocnema kinseyi | reverse complement strand
TGAAACCTTTCTACAGCCCTTCCGAGAATTGACGTCGCGCCGCTGATAGGTGTAAAAGCATCTGCGCAAGGTGCGCGGGGTCTGCGGTTGCAACTCAGGCGAGCACTCAGGCGTGAACAAACAAAAGCGGAGCGGTCTATGATGAGTTAGTTCCCACCCATTGCCAGCCGTAAAATCGGTTTCTGATGGGTATAGTGAAAATAATTAATGAGCAGTCGCGGAAAATTGTCCAGGGATGATCCCGAGGGAATAAACCCTAAGCTGAGGCGAAACAACCGTACCGAATGCTGAATGGCACCTGGGCGAGGTGTCTTAAATGGTGAGCCTGGGATACCGGACGATCTTTCAGAATATGTAGCCCTATTCTTGCATGCGAGGTGCTACACGGTTAGAAGAACTCTTTTCTTAGCTGCTGGTGGGAAGAAAAATTACACCATCAAACCACCAAAAGGTTGTACATGCGGCTCAAACGAACTGGCGAACCGATCCTATTGAGAAGAATACAGGATGGACAAGGATGAGTCAGAGAGAATAAAACGTTTCTTGAAGACATTGAAATTAAAAGAAAACACTTGTAATAGCATTCACTTTGAGAAGTTTTGCGACAACCTCATAACATCTGAGAAGGAATGTCCTTCTACCACTGCCAAACATTTAAAAAAAGCACTTACAAGAAAGTACACGAGGTGTACTTCAACTATTTTCTTCAATTTTGTAATATGTTGTAGTACATACAAAAGTAGTGGAAACGCTTTTTTCTTACGCGTTAATTAATCGATTTATTTAAAAACACTCTAAAGTTTACACCTAAAATGAAAGTTTCTTTGATGTCTCGAAAGCCAATCCAAATTTTTTAACTAAGCAAATGGCAGAATATTTTTTACAACAAAACACTTATTGCAAAATATTTTTTACACCTAAGGGTTGCAGCGCACATTTTTCACAAGGGTGGATGTGATTTTTTTACATTTATTAAACAGAAATTTTAAAATCAACTGAATTTGTCTGTATATTTTACTGTTATAGAAAAAGCTCACATTTAATGCAGAAGTGCTTGGGGGTTACAAAATATATATTTGCAAGGTTTGATTTAGCCTTGCAGTTAATTTATTGCTTTTGAAAAATTACTCACTACATTCGTTTGAAATTATAATCTTGGAAGGCTTATATCGTCATTCGTTTTAGATTAAAAATAAAATAGTATAAGCACCCTTATTTTCAGAAGGTTTTACTACCCCTATGGAAATTTCTTATTATCAGATTGTGAATGGAAACAGTTTTTTTCACATTAACTTGTAGACTGATATTTCACCAATATAATATGACAATTTTTTTCTTTGCATGGTATTCAGAACCACCTTATTTTTAGGGTTCAGCCCTAAAATTATCATTTTTTTTATAAAGAGCAAGATTTGAATTTAAATACTTTAACAATTTAAAAATAATTATTTTCATTGGTAAACTTTAAGGTGTTTTTATTTCCTTAAATAGATGCAATAAGAAACGGCTGGTAAACTGCAGACATTTTTTCAGTATATTTATCAGTGAACCCATTATACATTTTCATTGAAAAGAAATGTCCCGAGGAGCCTATTTTTGGAAAGAATAAGCCAAACTTTTCCTAAATGAAAAATTTCGATTGATTTTTAAGATATAGAAAAAGCTGTTTTGCGGGGATTAAATTTAAGGGAGCTTTTACCCCTCAAACTGGCGCATTCCAGCATAGCCGCTAAAATGCAGATATTTTTCTCCAGTATGATGTGAAATTTTGAGTCTAATAAGCATAAATTTAATGAGGGGTAGTCAACTATCCTAAAAATAAGGGTACTTATGTTATTTAATTTTTCATGCAAAATATTTGAACGAATAAGCGTTCCGAAATTTGAATTTAGAACCTATGTAAATCACCCCTTGCGATGAATTTTTTTTCAAAATGCCGAAAGAAGATACCTTTATTCTTTAGTTTTCTGAAGACAGTACACTATACATTGAAACTCAGCTGCTTGAAAGCTTCTGTATACAAAAAATGTAAAGAAAAATCATATCCACGCTTGCAAGAAATAAGGGTTGTAACTTTTCGGCACAACACATATGTACCAATCAGCTTCTCACTGTAAAAAATATTTTGAAGTTTATTTGGTTAGAAAATCACGATTTCTTTTTGGAAATATTAAAGAAAAACTACACTTTTCCACTGCAGAACAAGGCGATATAAAAAACTTCTGATTAACTCTTCTTTATCTTTTTTTCTTTTCTGGTTTAACTAACTCCTCATATTTATAGTCAGAAACTTGCTTGAAACGAGTAACGAGTAACTTGCTTGAAAATGCTTTATAAGGTCTTTGCAGCTATCATGAACGACATAATTGTTCGAAGTGTTATGCCTGCGTGTAGAGAGCTGGATGAAAAACGTAGCTCGAAAAATGTTGTAGCAGGCTACCGAAAAAGCCTGTTAATTGACAGGTGCTGCAAAATCGCAGCAGTCCATCAGCGGAAAGCTTTCAATTAAACCTTTCATAGACTTGTCATCTGTCTATTGGAAAGCTTGAAACTTCATCCACACATGGTGAAAAGCATAAGAATATTCATAACACTTTGGAAAACTAGATTTACTATTTCATCTCAAAATTATCGTATGACAAAGAATAATGTGAGCTTCCGGAAGGGCGTCGTTCAGGGCGATACCATAAGCGCTCTGCTTTTTTGCATCAAACTTCTGCCATTATCTCGCACTACGAAATTCTCCTCGATACCTCTACGGCGACACCAATCATTGCGAGCACATGGTCACTCATTTATTTCATATTGATGACCTAAAGATCTATATTTTTGGTAAAAGCAAACTTCAGCTTGCTCTAAATATCGTCAAGAAGTACACAGGAGAGACTGACATACTTTGGATTGGAGAACTGTTCCAAGAATATTCTGAAGAAAGGAAAGATTACATGCGCTCTCAAAGACATATTCGTAGGTGCCTTAAAGCTGCATTTAGGTTAGAACATCTGTGGAGGAGTCTCTCCGAAGCAGATACAAGTATCCTCTTCGACATATTTGGTCTTTAAATCTGTCAACATTGAACAAGGTATCTGCGAATGACATGCTTGTCGTCGCAATTCTGCTGTACTCGTTTGGGGTGGCTTAATGAACGAAAAACGGGCTTATGGCATAAGCATAAAGTTATGCATATGCATAAGAGCTTGCATATCAATTCGTCTATTTCGCGATTGTACATCTAATGCTGTCAAGGCGGACGCAGACTTCCAAATTTGCAATGTCTTCATAATCGAATTGTTCTGAGTACGGCTTACATCGTTGAAAATCGCAGAGATCCTAATATAAAAATGGTCAGGAATCACGAGATTATTAGCAAAGAAGCGTTCTTTACAAACCCGCGTAGCAGGCGGCCGAGACCCTTGACTTAAATTTTAACATCAGAAGTGGGGAAAGTGCATACTCCATTTATCTTCCTCACTTCCCAAAGCTGAAGTAAAGAAAGCAGAGGTGCACACTTTCGATTTTCTAAGATCATCATGACTTAACTAAGGTACAGAGGGTTTCAATTTCACATTTCAAGATGGTGTCACTTCCAACTTAGTATACGGTAACTTCATTGTACGCAAGAAGCTTCTAGCGATAGGTGTAGAGCATAATATACGTATAAGCTTAGTGCCTAGAACACATACTCTGGGTATTTCCCGCACGCAGGGATAACATATCACTAGCGACATAATGCGGCGTAATCCGATGGAGATAGAGTCAATTGTCCAAAATGAGAAGTGCCCAATTTTTTGGGACCTTGATGTTTGGACAGCAGTCTTCGTTGGAGACTCCAGGTCAACAAGAATATCACTTCCAGGAAGAAGGAAAAGGATGAGACCAATGAAGACCTTAGAAGGAAGCTAAGGAAGTAATTGTTATTGTAAACGGTGCTCTCGGAGGTACAAAACTATTACTGATTCGTAACCTTGAAGCATAATCCGTGTGCCAAAAACATGCTGAGGCACTTGCGAGATGACTGCAGAAAGCCGTCGTACTTGAGCCGCTTAGTTTCATTTAAGACACAACAGGGTTTTGCCGGCCTGTCGTTGTGAGTTTGTCGTGCCCTGTGGCCACCCTTTTGACGTTCGTAAGATGCGGCCAAATGTATTATTCACCGTGGTCCAACTGGGAGCAGGTGGCAGCGCTTTTTTTGAAAGTCTATTATAATTTTCTTATTTTTTTTACTTTAAATATAATATCCTACTTCTCCAGTAAAAGCAGAGTAAAAAATTATTATAAATTTTTTTCTGATATGAGAATTGTATAAAAGTTACAAAGGTTTTTGTATAATTGAAAAACACCTTGTATAACAACAAAAGTTCTTGAAACATTTTTTAAATCACCTGTTCACATCAGGTTGTAATTAAACGATGTTTGCATGTTTTTAAAATTCAACACTTAAAATTTTGTAAAACAAAATTTGAACAAAATTTTGTATTGGATCTTTTGGGTGAATTAGTTGAGGTTCCCCGTACGGACATATCTCAACATGATTCCGTATTGTATGAATCAGTCGAATTAAAATATTTTCACTATCTTTCATTGCCTCCACTCTTCTTGACGGACTCAGTTTACCGAATTTATCAGCTTACTCTCTTATTTCTTTTTTATCGCGAGAACGAGAGCGGATTAAGTCAGATTGCATTCACAGTACCATGCTCTCGAACTTTTCTGATTACATCTGGCATTTGTGTCACGCCCTTGAGTACCCAGTCGATATGCCTCGACGAATTGGAAATTGGTATTCCGAATGTAGTTCGAACACCGGCCAGACGGATTTGCGAAGAACTAGCTTAGAGATAGAAGTAAGTCTGGCTGTGTTAGCCCTCGTATATGTTAAAGTTGGTCAAATCGCTTTTCGTTGGTCACCCTTCACTGGAATACTAAGATACAAACTTTTATGGAAAAGGTTAGAAAGGATACTCTATTCGAATATGCACATTGCCAAGTTATGAATAATCAAATTTTAAAATAATTGCCAAAAGTCTTTACTGTCTGATACAGATTCTAAGTATATATTATAATACGTTTGATGTATGGAAAAAAATTTGACCCGACTTAGCAAGTGGTTGGCTGTTTTTTCAAAGAAATTGTATAGTAGGTAAGTGCGTGTACGTTAAGTCAATCGCAGAATTCATTTAGCATCTGTATTCATTCATAATATTAACAAGAATAGAGGAAGTGTCAAATACTACAAACTTTGAAGGAGAAATCCAAACGTACTCTAGAAAAAGATGATTCACATTGAAAGTGTTTATTTTGAAAATTTTACATAGATTGTTGTGTTTTTGCACGGAGAAACCTTTTACTGCAATATTTGCTATAAATCAGACTAGATTTTACTATTTTCAGTTTGCAATGAAGGGACATAGCGGAGCTATTGTGATGTTTACTACTCCGAGTACTAACTAGTAACTACATGCCGAACTACAAAATTCAGTGGAAAAAAATTAAAAAATGTTACATTCATTTCTACAGAAGATTGCATTATTTGTAAAGGACTATATTTAACGTCGAGAGAGGCCGGCGCACTGATTTAGTAAGCGACTTAGTAAAAATGGGTGCAGTCAGATTAGCAGACGAAAAAAAATAAACCCAACATACGTCGCATCGCGTTGAATGTCACGATACGTATCCTTTACACGAGCATACGACGTAAATGCAGACGACGTAATATTTATTATGGGATATTGATCTCTTTCGCACTATTATAGTTATTTAAATTGCAATTGTACAGTAGACAACGATTATATTTAATTTATACATTATTATATATATGCAGGAATATTATTTTTCAAGCTGAAATAGAAAAATGTGATCAAAGTAAAGCTGGTGGGAAACGAACACGGGTTTCCCGTGCGGCAGCACAGCGATTGTCCATTCAGCTAAACTAGATAATAAGATCCAGAAATTTAACGCTCTTATCAAGTAAATGCTAGCAGTCAAATTTACTTCCATTAAATTTTTATTAATTGTTTACAGTGATGGCTTTTCTAAAATGCTAAGCACTACATCTTAACGTAATCAAATATCCTAATATCGAGGTTAAAAAATTATTTTTTGCTCTCTGTAGAAAATTTGTTTTTCAATTGTAACTTTTGGAATTATCCTAATTTATTTTAATAAGGATCTTTGCATCAACCCAAATTAAGTGATTGATAAATTTAAGGAATTTCAGTAGAGCGTTGGTCGGCTGAGATCGTTTACGCTAGGCTGCACTAGGTCCAACGCTAGGCTCGCTTACTAAGTCACTTAATAATATTCGAGAGCGATCTTCCGAATTTCTCTTACTCCATAATACAAAGAATAGAAAGTGTCGTACTATAATTCATATTCCTGCAGACAATAACAATTCCTCTTACAAATTTAGTCTTTTATCTTATTTTAAGTCTTATTACTTCTACTCTTTTTATATAATTTAATTATGTCTCTACTAATTTATCCTATCTAGGATTTTGCTATAAAAAATACTAAGACTTCGTATTATCAATAGAAAAATTTCATATAAAAATAGCATAGCTTACGATTATTGTATTCAAATATACAAATTATCGCCTTAGTCCCTCGATTGTAACCTAATTTAGTAATTTTTCCAGTACACAGTTTCTCATTGTGGTTTCAAATTTTGGTAAAAGCTCCAATGTTCATCCAATTCTAATAATCAAATGTTGATTTCGTTTCTTTACACATTCATGACAATCTTATTGGGTTGGCTTTTATGAGACAATATTTGTTTAGAAACCATGCAGTTATAATTTTTGTAGCCAAATTTTTTTTAATTGAACTTAACGGTAGAGATTGTGAAGAATCTGTCAAAGAATAAAATTAGTCCTTCATCGTTAGGATTTGTTAATAATTGCAGCTTTTACCTGAAATTGAAGTTTTCAACGTAACGGTGTATATAACTTTTGTTCCACATATGATTTTCATGATTAGATTTCTTGTTCAATATTCGCAGAACTTAAAATTTGGTCTATTTTATTCGATTTTACAAATCATTGTGCGAAAAGTTTAAAATTGGAAAGATAATGAATTTATGTTATCCATTGAATACAGCTCACGCTTGTTTCTATACCTCATTGTGGTACGATATTGACATCTCCCTCGAAGTTACTTAGGTAATATTGATATTCTCTAGAGCTTGTATAAAAATATATATTAGGCTTCTTGTAATCAGTCACTGCACGGTGAGTAATGGATGTGCAAAAGGAAAATCTAGATGTTAAGGGTTAATATATAATATGTTTAACTATAGGACAACAATCTAGATGTTCGAAGTTAGCATCTGTAGAGCTTAAAAAGTGAAATGTTACCCTCTAACATTTAAAATGTTCGACTGAAAAATTCGAGATATTACACGTATGGTTATGTCAAATTACGTCTGTAAATATTTGAGGAATTTACTTAGTTATGGTCATTTAAAGAATTAATTGATAACTTATTTGTGCATTCTAAATTAAACTTTAATGTTCGTATACGAACGAAAAACAGGTAAAGGGTATAATGTTAAGTGTCGATTGGTCCAAAACTGCGGCAGAGCTCCCCCTCATATCTTCACGCCTTTACCCCCCACCAAATATTATCATAACCTGTTTGGAAACACAAAGAATATATGTGCAAAATTTGGTGCCAATGGTCAGAAACTGGATTTTTAATAGCATTACACGTCTGAGGCCAAATAATTTTATATATTTCAAAAACTGTTCCCCCGCCCGACTCCATCATTCCCCGATATTCTTGCGACCATTCCGGGAGCCCAAGGAATATATGTGAAAAATCTTATGCCGATTGGTCAAAAACTGTGGTTGTGCTTCCCCCCTCCTCTGACCCATCCCTTTGAATGCCAACATACTCTTACGACCTGCCTGGGAACCCAAAGAATATTTGTGCAAAATTTAGTGTCGGTTGTCAAAAACTGTAGATCTTCATAAGCATTACGCGTTTTAGGCCACTTGATTTTATATATTTCAAAAACTGTGTACCCCCACTCCATCTCCCCACCAATACTCTTGCGACCTGTCCGGGAGCACAAGAAATAAGTGTGAAGCATCTTAGGCCGACTAGTAAAAAATTTTAAATTTAAATTTTAAATTTA
>NC_046657.1:138260883-138264495 GCF_010883055.1 Belonocnema kinseyi | reverse complement strand
CGTAATAATAAAAAATGAAACTTAAATACGCTCCATTTTTTATTAATTACTTCGTCAGCTTTTTCCAAATCACATCCGTATCTAGTTTCCTGCTTTGCGCATAGAGAAAATATTGATTTTGTTGGTAACGAACAAGAGCTGGCTGAAAAAGGAAGATGCGTCTTGATTTATATCGCGTCGATATTTTTCGCAAGGCTCAGTGTTTCTTAATTCGAGGTTTCCCTACACCTTCCTCGTTGAACATAATTTGATTTCTTGGTAAATCGGTTGGAAGTAAATCAGAGTACAGTCACTACCACAAGTACGTCTGTCACTGATTAGAACTGCACGAGACAGGAATATTTATGAATTTGGTATCCTCTCAGTACTCAGTGACATATTAGGAATATAGATATAAAGGCAGAGAGATTGAAATTCGAAAATATCGAGCTATTTCAACTGTTCTTTAAAACTCTTCTACCTATTCGAAATATCAAGATGATTGAAAGGAATAAAAAAATTATATAGTTAAAATACTCTAAACCTATCTGACCCTAATTAGAAGGTAAAATAGATATTTCACATCTTAGTGTAAAATATACTTGAAGAAGTTTTTGTTTGCAAATTTACAACAAATTTAAATCCGAAATGATGTAATTCTTGGTACCTTCAAAAAATGTATCAGGATGTACTTTGTACAGAGGGGAAGCTACTGATGAAAATGTACTAATTAGTAATTAGGCACTAAATCATGTTTTCAGTTAAAATAAATTATTATTGTGGTTTACAGTTTAAATTTTGTAGCTGTAGTAAGACAAAACTGTCGATGGAAATATTTAAAAGTCGTTTGATTGCTTTCTGAAAGATATAAAAACAATTGGATTATTAACGAAAAAAGTATGTTTGGACAAAATAAATTGAATGCAAATTTTACCTTCGAACAATTAAGATTTTTTATATTATATAGTAAAAAAACTAAAAACTATGTGTAAACAAATTTTGTAACATAATTAAATAGCACTTGTGTCACAAAAAAGTAATAGAAGAATTTTGTACAAACATTAATTTTAAAAATATTTTTTCCTATAATTGTATATTGCGCTACAAGTGCGGAAAGTAGACGGTTCCACACGAGTGTAAAGTTAGTTGTATGAGCCGATAGCAAGTACTGTAAACTTCACAAGAGTTTCAACTGCCTACTTTTAGCTCCTGTACAACACGACATTTTTTCTAACAAATGCGGAAAATTTTCGATTTGAGAAATAATAAAAACCTATTTTTTGAAAATTTATGGTAATTTTTGGAAATTTATGGTAAAATTACAAGCATTACCTAAAAATTCCGGAAATTTTTTGTAAATTTGTAAATTACCGAAAATGTATAGAAATGTAGCGTATCTGAAGCTTTTTGGTAGAAATTCAAAAATTTCAGAAATTTCTTAAAATTTGATAAATTTCAAAAATCTTCTAAAATTTATGAAAAATTGGCTAAATTTCCAAAACTTTCCGAAATTTATGAAAAATTATCAAATTACCAATAATTTCATATTTCTAAAAGTTACCAAAATTTTCGGTAATTCATCGTCAATTTATGGTAATTTATCAGTAATTTATGGTAAATTATCACTTTGAGTACGTCCAATAACTATTCACTACTCACAATCAGTCTCTCAAGCGTCAAATCATAATGAAGTGAGGTTATGATTCCCACAGTCCTGGAAAGTAATTCTGACTCGAAATGCACAAGCGCAAAATCAAGAAAAAGTAATCTTACTCAAAGAGCGCAAGCACAGTAGCCAGAAAAAATCTTTTTCTGACTACTTTTTACCACGGTTTCGGAATTGGTCACTTCCCGCACACAATACATACGTCGAAAACCGAACATTTCGGGCGTATAAAATCATTGTCAAGCCAATATTGTTTTCGCTCAGTGCTAAAAACTTCATAAAAACTTTTTTTCCTCTTATTTTTAACCAGCCTGGTAAATAAATTTTTAGAAGTTTCCATTTTCTGTAAAGGGCGTATAGATGGTTTCTTGAAGAGCGTGAAGTACCGCACTAGCACAAGAGATTGTTTTGTCACCCCCATGCGTTAACCAGGAGAAAAAGAACGACTCTGAAGTTTGTTATATATCCATAAATTTCTGCTTTTTGCAAAGAATCATAATAAAACTAACAGTCTGATCGAAAAACCGTAAACGGCATTGGATTCGTCTCAGAAATTCCAGGAGCGGACTCTTTTTACAAACGCAAGTAAAAATAGATTCTTGCGCCATGGGCACACATCATATTTTCTGTACTATCTCCTCTCAGAAACTCGAATTTTATGTTATTGATTCAAAAGCGACTCAGCTAAAGAATGAGCTCAGTTTTTTGCAGCTCAATTGTGATGGTCTCGAAATAAGATATTTTTCTCTTAAAATGAAATATGTTCATTGAAGCGTGAAACTGTAACACGAACATGGCTGCATTTTCATCTTCGGTGTCTCATTTTTGTTGCAAATCAAAACAGCACCGAATAGGTATACTTTAGAGGATCGACGTTTTTTGTTTACAAAATTGTCAAGTATTTGACGGACATAGGAAATATTTTTTATGAGCATTCTAATCGATTATAACATCTACCATATAAAGTTCGTAACACTAAAAACGTCAATAAATTAAATAACCCCGAAAATCTGCCAGTAATTTTTTTCACATAAACCACACTAACTTCTTGCATAGAATGTAAAAAGTAATGTCGGAGCAACGATACACTGAGAAAAAGATCCTTTTGATTGAAGCAAGAAGGTTTATTTGAATACACTTTTTTATTCAACACACCTTCTTTATTTAAATTAATAAAAATTTGTTTGATTTCAATATATGGAAATATCAAAACTTATTAAAGAAGGAAAATTGTTAATTTGATGTGATTTGTTTAATGAAAATAAATGATTTCATGAAGTCAAACAATAATTTTGTTTAAACTTCTTATACTTGAATTAAAGCACGTATTCATTTGATTCAAACACATTAAAAATGGTGGTTAAATCGTTGAATGTGGCAGCGTGTTCGCTCGCGGAATGTGTGAGCAGTGAGGTAAAGGCTATACCCAAACGAAGGCTTGAAAACTTGCAAGTAACATTAGGCGAGCTAGTAAAGGGTGGGGTTTTCACCAATGCCAGACTGTCGCTCCTTTTAATTTTGCGTAACTTCAGGCATCTGTAAAAGAAATGGAAGTGTTAGTTTTGCGAAAATTGCTAGAAAACAAGGACCTACCAAACGATTTAATTGAAACTTTAAAGACAAGTTATTTTGTTGCTATATTATTAACCCTATTAAAAATATTTAAGGCTTTATTTCGAGCTTTAAAATTTCCAGTGTCCTCAAACCTCTAGCCTATAGCGGTGCCTGTTACTATAGCGAAAAACATAGTTTGTTAAAAACAAGAAATTCCATTTTTAATCTACCATATAAAACTCAAATTTGTGCCGTTGAGGCTCGATACGGTCGACACCGTTGCGTACATCGACTTCAAAGTTTATACACTTGTAGATAAGGCACTGGAGATGGTTTCTAACGCAATTAAAGTCGCAAATGGACAATAGATTTTGTTTGATAAATAATGGAAAACATCATTGACTGTATATCCA
>NC_046657.1:138248066-138260783 GCF_010883055.1 Belonocnema kinseyi | reverse complement strand
GAGAAAAACAACATTCGAAAGTATTTAATAATAACAATAAGAGACTTAGAAACATATTATGCAGATGTTTTATTAGATCAGTTATAAGTTCAACGATTGATATAAACTTCTTTTGAAGTGGCTTTAGTGGATGAATAAATGGGTACTTATTTGTCAATAAGTACCTTGAAAATTTTATTTAACGGAAGGAAAGAATATCCAAACAGTCAAAAACTTGGCTTCACTACCCATAACATTTCTTCGTTCTGCATTATGTTTCAGAGTCACTTTAATGGACTTTATATATAGAATTTTACTACAACAGTATTGAGTTCTCAGTTTTTAAATATGCAGAGGGTATTGGGGTTTGTACGGTAAATGTTATGTCCAAGTACTACATTTTTTTTTAATACCGCAGAATTTGTAAAACGACTCTACAAAAAAAAGGGCTGGAGAATTTTCTTAGAATGAAAAGTATGCAGATTTTTAATAGAGTTATCAAAAGCAGACTGATTTTTTTCAAGAAAAATTAACCGTACAAACCAGATGTGACGAGATGATTAGAAATGAGTTACCATATAAGTTACTTAATATGAAATAATTTTAAAAAATGTGGACATGTTAGAAACTTTCCTTGACTGATTGTAAGTCAACCACGCTAGAATAGGGTTGGCCGGCCGAAAGTTCGTTAGAATTTGGTAGTGTCGAAGTCACAAGATTTGAAAGATAAGTGCCATCGAAATGCATTGAAATTTCATTCACAACACTTATTTATTCATAGCACTTATTTATTGAGGAAAAACAATTTTTAACATACTAAATACCAAATGAATTAACACGTACTAATGAAAAGTGAAGAAAACATTATTTTGATGATTAAATATGAATCCATTTTTCACAGAGTACCAATAATAATTCGACAATGTTAACATTACAATGAACAGTATCCTTACAAAGAATTGCAATGAATTTAAGCTGTTATCTAATTTTTTGATAATAACTTTCATAAAAATTAACTTTTGTTTTGAAAAAAAATCTTTCTCCTTTCGATCTACTGGAAATCGAACCACAGAACTTCCAATTTCCGGTCAGGTGCTTTTTCATTAGTCTATTAGAGGGATCAGATTAAGAACCTTAATTCAAGAAAATAATGCTCATTTTTAGCAAGGTGTTAATCATACAAATTTATTTCAAACTTTAATCAGTTCTTTGATTAATATTATTAAAAACTCGTATAACGAATAATTTCCGTTGAAAAACAACAGTTTAGTAGCCTGTTATTACGCATTATTCGTTCAAAATAAAAAAAATTGTATAGTGAAATTTTTAAAAATTTATTTTCAAAGTAAACAAAAAATATTGTGATCTTTGAAGATAATTGTAAAAAATACAAAAAAATTCTAATTTTTATAACAACTTCAAAAAATGATTTTATGAATAATAAATCAAAATTCATGTGACTAATAATTTAAGTTAAAAAATGTTTAATTGTATTTGTTTGCTGAGAATTATGATTTTTAACAAGATAAAGATTTTTATTTTTGTACTCGATGAAATACAAAATATTTCTTACAGTGCAAAACTTTTTTGTCGATTATGCTCAAATTGAACAAAAAATATTGCGAACATTAGAAAACATTGTAATAAATTAAAAATTAAAAAAAAATTTTATAACAACCCGCGTAGAAATCCATTCAAGGATCCGGGCTGCTCCCGTTTACATCGGATCGTTTACATCGATCGCTGGGCGAGAAAACTAGCCGGGATCTGGCTAAAAATGTCACGGTAAACTGTCCAGATCCCAGCTTCAATACCGCCCGGAATTCGCTCGGGTAATCCAGCCACAAAATGGTTAAAAATATTTCTTCAGGCGAGTGAAATAAATGCAATGGGCATCCTGGTTCGAAATGAAACTGACAATTACTGATTTTCTACGCAGACGCCATACGCAGTAGGCGTCATACATGACGGTAACTTTAAGAGTGTACAGACCAAAGATGGTATGAAAGTAGAGAAATTTATAAAAATTGTAACACTTCTGCTGTTGCGCATAACAAAATCGATAAAATTTTTAATTATTAAGTTAAAACATCCGAAAAAAGTTTCTTTTTAATTTAAAAAAGGTCATTTCTGTTTCACTGGTCGAATAAATCTTTAAATTATACTTTTCAAATAATAATTTATTTAGCATGGATAATTACGTGTTTGATATAACCAGGGTTGGCTTGGCTAGTGACGTTTCGGCTCCAGACTGCGTGAATCAAGAAAAATGTAGCCCGGCCAGCTCTTGCTCTGTTCCTGCCAAGGAAACCCAGTCCGGGATCCGATCGGGATCCAACCAGAACCCTTGTTGTTGTATTTTTCCTTATTATCACGTTGAAATTTTTAATTTTTTCTTATAAAGCAACACTTTTTCATTAATTGTTTTTAAAGTACACAAAATATATTACGATCATTAAGAACAATTGTAATGACTTTAAACTGTCTAAAAATTTTCTTATGACAACTTAAATAAATTGTCTTTTCAATATTTATTATTTTCTTTTCATTTGGTACGGTATGAGCTTGCAATTTCTTAGAGAAATTTGCATAATCAGAATTGCATCCATTAACAACAGATTTATACTCCATTCTTCCCATTCATCACAAAGTAAAACCTTGATAAATTTTCAGTATAAAGGCCTTAATATTTAATCATGAAGCAAAAAAATCTAAACAGTCTATTTTAATATTCTAAAAAGCCAAATTGTGAGCTCCGGAAAAGCTTTCCGTCCCTCGCAAATTTAAAAACTAATTTTTCAAATTTTTTCATTCGTGATTTTTTCATTCGTGAACACACTAGTGCTGCATTAGCACATCGGGAAGTATTTCTCAAATGCCTTAACTTAAAAGTCATGCTCTTCCTCTGCGAATATATTCGCCTGAACTAGGAAAAGTAACAATCTAAACAGTAATAAAATCTTGAAATTTCTAATATTGAAAGATGCTTTACAGGAAATTTAAATAAAATGATTTATTTAGAGAAATTGAGATATAAATTATTTGATCTTAAAGAATGAATCCTAAAATCTTCATAAGCAAACGGTGCAGATTGGAATGAATCATCAGTTTAGATTAAGAGTCTTTATTAAAAAATTTATTTAAGGCCGAAATTAAATCTACTTCCTTAAGAATAATTGTATGCAATGAAATCAAAGGGAGGAAAAAGAGGGAGAAAAAGAAAAAAGTCAATCAAGATCAACTTCTCACTTCTCCCTTCTTCTTACTTCATCTTTTGTATACTATAAGGTAACCGAAAGGTTTCGAGGCCTGTGCTAATTAAAATTCATATATTATCTGAAAATAAAATCCATATATATATTTTTTTATGCAAAGTTACTTTGTCTTAATATTTCAACTTCCTTCCAAGTGGTGGGGGTTCTATTTTTAACTCCACAGCCTACAATGACATTTTCAAGATCCCGTTACTCCCTTTTTCTATGTTCTATATTTTATTTATTGTTGGTAAAATTGATTGAAATCTTCCCAGTGGGCACACACGTTAAATATCATCATCAGAACGGTTCAAATATGTCCTAATGTTTTTAGAACATTATTTGGTCTAACTTATGGGCATGCTCTTCGGTGACCACATGACCAAACTAGTCCCCGGTTATGAACATTTTTTTCGATGTTCACTGTGTCCACACGGATTGAGATATCGTGTATAAAATTTGAGATATTAAATAAAAAGCACTAAAGAACGTTTGTGTACATCAATATGTTTATAATATTTCAGAAAGTTTATTTATAAATTGATAAAATAGGATATTACCATGCGAGTTGCAGCACTTTGCAGATAATTGTTGGTTTGATGCATTTCAGATTTTTTGATTCCCGTATATTGAGCACTAACACAAATTTTGGACTAAGGGCCGATTCCACCAGCTGTGATTAAATTCATGATTAGCTAATCGTGATTATTGTTTAATCAGCGTTCTAATCACGATTAATGCATCATGAATTTTTAACCTCTGGTTAGCCAACCGTATGTTGTGTGAGTACAAGATAACGTTATAAATTCGATCAATATTTCACGCTATATTTGAACTTCAACTTTGAGGTTATGTTTTTCTTTGATAGCTGATTAACTCGCTAACCAGCCAAAAATGGCCGGTTAAGGGGCATGTGATACCTATAAAATTGTCGATTTTACCAGTTTTAGGTTCCCCCGGCTTTTTTTCTAGAATAATACATATTTTGTCTTAAAAATTTGGGAAATGATAGCAAAAATGCTAACGGACGTCCACACACACTTTTTTTTCGTAGATTGATTAAAAAAATTTTAATTGAGCAAAATGTGATTTATTTGCATAACGCTTAGGAAATAGTATCGATTTTTTCAGTGTTAGATTCCCCCGGCTTTTTTCCTAGGATAAGAAATATTTTGCCTTCAAAATCTGGGAAATGATAGCGAACAGGCTAACGGACATCCCCACACACTTTTTTTGTGTTTTTTAATCCAAAAATTTTTGATATTGCTAGCAACGAGCATGTATATTTCGAGATTATGTATGTTACAATTCACCCGAGCGTTACTTCCAAACTACACAATATTTCTGGCCGAAAACTTTGGACTTACAAATAAACATAGTAACTAATTTCCCGGAACTAACCTTGTTTGCAGGCAATCAAAAAAGTTTATTTCATAAATAATTTCCAGATTATCGGAAAGGCAGAGATGAAAAACGACGTAACCTCAAAATAATGCATATGTATAAAATTTGTATTTAGCACAATCAAGTTTTTTTGTTATTATCCCTCAAAAAAGAGTCCGGGGACGTCCGTTATAATATTTTATAGCATCTCCGAATTCAGTTTTGAAAAATATAAATTTTTGTGGAAAAAAAGCCGGGGAAACTGTCAGTATCACATGCCCTTAATCGACGATTAGACTTGTTTAATCATGTTTTAAAAGTTGATGGAACGCAATCTGCTGATTAACCTAAGTTAATCAAGAATTAAAATTTAATCACAGTTTGTGGAATCGGCCCTAAATCGTCTAAACATTTACAAAAATTAACATAAGCAATAGAATTCGCACATTCGTTGCAAATCAGCAAATAAGTATTTGCACACACGTAATCTATCATTATTTTTGGAGCATTTTTAGCTATTGCTGGCGGAGAAAAAAAGAAACTTTAAACGTCTATAAAGTGGAGATCACGTGACTAAGTTCGTTAATGAAATTTTTGTGAAGAATGATTTTCATTTTTTGGTCCTCACTACGTCCACATGGATTGCGATATCGTGTTCAGGATTTAGAAAGTTATACAGAAAGCACTAAGGAAAGTTTCTATATATCAAAATGTTTATAATTACAAAGAAAGTTTTCTAGTAAAATACTATAGGTATAGGAAATAAACTTTTATCGTCGATGAAGCAGATGTCTTGATTAAAAAAATCGAGGAACATCTTAGAATGTGATACTTGAAAAACCGTCTAAGTCCCATCTTGAGAAATTTGCATCTTCAGAAAATAATTAAAAATTTTTATGGTAAAATATTCTTGTGGATTGTTTGTACTGATGTGAAATAATTCAAAGTTAATAACGAAACCAACAAAAATAAAATCTAGCCCGTGAGCGAAAGACAAGGCGTGTCTGACACTGAGCCCCGCCGGTCGGTTCTCTTTCAACATACCCGGTAAGAAGCATTGAATTCAGAAAAATTAAGAATTTTTATTTCTATGAATACGCGATTTTTCCTCCATCTAAAATCCCCCAACGGGAACAAAAAAGTACAAATCCTATTCCTCTCGATCGAGTTAGTAAAATTTAAAGAAAGCATTTATTTAAAGGCATGTGATACTTAGAAAATTGGCGATTTTACCAGTTTTATGTACCATCGCCTTTTTTTCTTAAAAAATAATGATAGTTTAGGTGTGTGCAGATTTAGTCCAAAATTTGTGTCTGAGCTCAATATACGCGAAAAAAAAATCTGAAATGCATGAAACAAAAATTATCTGCAAAGTGCTATAACTCGAATGGTAATATTCTACTTTATCAATTTATAAATAAACTTTGTTTTAAATGAAAAACATATTGATGCATACAAATGTTCTTTAGTTCTTTTTATTTAACACGTCAAATTTTAAACACGATATCTCAATCCGTGTGGACACAGTGACATTTAAAATTATTTTTTGAAAATAACGGATATCCGATTATTATATTTATAGGGTTATAAATAAAATAATAAAAATAAATTGTTCTGCTTTTCAAGAATTCAGTAACAACATTTGTTTTTGAAAATTTATTAATATCAATTACAAATTAATAAAATAAAAATTATTATCATCAAAATTACTAAAGTTATGAAAGTTGAGAACAGAAGTAATATTTTCAGCCTTGATAACTCCTAAGATTTTTGAATTTTTATTTATTTTATTATTATTTTTAAATTGTTCTTGCAACTCATAAGAGTTCGGATACAGGAATACCAGAATGTTTCCTGTAGGATCAGAGAAAGATTAATTGTTATTATTTTATTTTTATAAACAAATAAAAAGTTGAAAATAATCTTTTCAGAAGTGATGTTTATTTTCCTCACCATGAATGATTCCTGACCATTATAGTTTATTGTCTGATAATGATTATTAATTATTCAAAAACATTCAATAAATGAATGCACAAATTAACCTTTTAAAATATAAACAGTGTCTTTCAGTACATTAATTTTTGTTTAAATCCAACTTTTTAACGGAAAGCCCTAGGAAACCCTTCTTTCTGGTTAGTTTGTGAACAAGTTTTAAAAGTTCAGTCTCCATATCACTTTTTCCCAGTTGCTTTATATTTTTCAAACTATTTTTAATTTCTTCAAATATTTTATTATCTAATATTGTCGCGAAATGGTCGAATTTTTCAAATTTTTGACCTAATCTATGAATAGCGGAAGAAACGGATAGCAGGAGAACAATTGACAAAAATGACAAAAAAAATGTTTTTTCATTGACTTTTTTAAAAATAAAAGTTGCATGCGTCAACGTTTCATATGTAATATATAATTTTCGAAGACGCATACCCTAACACCACTGTTCTACTACGAAATCCAATATTATAAATGCAGGCATAGGCAGTTCCGCTTACGCCGCTCGAAAAGAGAGATGTCATACTCAATCGCCACCAGTAAAACACGCTCATTTTATGCAGCTACCATAAAAACATGTTTATATTTCAGCAGTGAACCATAATTGAATACCGTTATTGCAGCTACACAAAAGCGAAGCACCGTACGGGTGAATTCTACGCTCAGAACATTGAGAAAATAATTCTTGAAATTGGTAAACAGCGCTGATTTAATGTAGATACTAACAATGAAGCAGCAATGGCCAAAGTGAGGAGACTATTATGATAAGATCCAGATTTGCAGCATATATCAATTTTCTACTAAGGATACGTTCCACATCATGTAAACTTGCTGGATAATCATATTGTAAAGAATCCTACTATTCCAGATGCACAGGTCAGACCACTCAGCGGCGCCAATAACGAAAAACAAAATATCATATAATGCATATTTTTTGCTATTTTTTTTCTATTTTTTACCAAACAAAATTTTTGTTTGTTATTTTTTTGCTTTGCAATGGACTATGAATCGTTTTTGTAAAATTGACCCTTATTTTAAAAAACATTCCATGTGCTGCAAAAACGTATTTTAAATAAAGAAACCGTCAAGATGGAAAACACTTATAAAATATGAAGACGGTATTTTTAAAGCATAACTGATAAGCAAAATTACTGTTCACTCCTAATCGATACAAAAATAATCCCGTATTTGTATCCGAATACAAACCTGCAGCCTGATGCCAAAAAGTGTACACAATTACTGTTGGGATTTGTGTACTCTTGATTTTTGGGCTTTTTCATTACTCTCCAACTTCATCTCAATCAGTTTTGTAAAATTAACTCTTATTTTTAAAAAATACCCTGTAATGAAAACACGCATTGAAATAAGTCGATATCTACATAGATGAAACTTACTTATGAAATGGTAACATCGTACTTTTAAGAGTAGTTAATTCTTACCCCTAATTGTTACAAAAACAACCGCCGTAATGAATATTATTTTCCAGCCTATTAATGTATATTCATAAAATACAATTTACCTTTTTCGAACTTGTAATGCCTTCAATCAATTTCCAGCGCAACAATTAGGTTTATGAAGCTAGCACTTATACATACGGAATTCCGAAATTTTTTCCGATCAGAATTTTTGGCTTTTTTTGGACTTTCTTGGTCTGTATTGTTGATTTTTGGCCTTCACTACTATTTATGAAAATTCAAATTTCGATTGGAGGTGGTGGCTTGCATCAAGACACCACAACAGCAACCAATTGCCAAATACCACCCCTACTGAAAATAAAACTACCCCCCATATAAACCTCAAATTCGGAAAAAACAAAGAACACCAAAATTTCGGGCTTATTTTGGGCTACTTAAAGCACGAAATAAATCCAAAAACTACCCCATTAAAAAAAACAACCACCTTGCGAAAAAAAAATCTGCAGAACACAAAATGCACCAGATTTTGAGCTTATTTTGGGCTCTCGAATGCACCAAATAAAAATTGAGAAAACCCACGACTATGTACAAAAACACCAACCCATTAGTAAAAACTAAATACCTCGATATTGGCATTTTTAAAGAGCCCAAGAATCAGAGACTCGTTTGACATTAAAAAATGCGCAAAAAGATTATTTTTTGACAGAGTGATATCTACGTGGTAGAAAGGGGTTGATTCTAGACTTCAAGGGTTAGAGTCCAAAAATCGGAGTGGGTATTTTGGGGGAGCTCAAAAAGCAGAGTCTCCATTGACACTGGAAAATTCTCAAACTGATTATTTTTTGACAATTTTATATCTACGTGGTAGATAAGGGTTGATTTTAGATGTCAAGGGTTCGAGCCTAAAAATCGGAGAGGGGATTTCCGAGGAGCCGAAAAATCAGGCACTCCATTGATACTGGAAAATCCTCAAAAAGAGTACTTTTTTACAATTTCAAATCTACGTAGTAGAGACGGGTTGATTTTAAAGATTAGGGGTAAGCCCAAAAATCGGAGTAAGTATTTTCCAGGAGCCCAAAAATCAGAGACTCCATTGGCATTGAAAAATTCTCAAAAATATCATTTTTTTCGAATTTCATATCTACATGCTAGAGAGGGGTTGATTTTAGAGATTGGGGGTTGGAGCTTAAAAATCGGAGTAGGTATTTTCAAGGAGCACAAAAATCAGAGAGTCCATTGACACTGGAAAATTCTCAAAAAGTTGATTTTTTTACAATTTCTCATCTACGTGGTAGAGAGGGGTTAATTTCAGACGTTAAGGTTTGGGCCTAAAAATTGCAGTAGGTATTTTCAAAAAGTCCAAGAAATCAGAGACTCCACTGACACTGGAAAATTCTCAAGAAGATTATATTCTTACAATTTCACATCTATGTGTTGGAGAGGGGTTGATTTTAGAGATTTAGGGTTTGAGCCCAAAAATCATAGTAAGTATTTTCAAGGAGCCCAAAAATCAGAGACGCTATTGACACTGGAAAATTCTAAAAAGATTATGCTTTTACAATTTCATATCTACATAGTAGAGAGAGGTTGATTTTAGATGTCAATGGTTGGAACCCAAAAATCGGAGAGGGTAATTTCGAGGAGTCCAAAAAACAGAAACTCCATTGACACTGAAAAATTCTTATAAATATTATTTTTTGACAAACTCATATCTACGTAGTAGAGAGTTGTTGATCTTAGACATTAAGGGTTGGAGCCCGAAAATCGGAGATGTTATTTCTAAAAAGCCCAAAAATCAGAGACTCTAGTACCACTGAAAAATTCTGAAAAATATTATTTTTGGACAAAGTCGTGTTTGCCTGTTAACAAGGGGCTGTTTTTTAACGATAAGTGTTGCAGCCCAAAAATCCATGTTGGTATTTTTGAAGAACCCAAAAACCAGAGAATCTAGTAACACTGTCAAATTAAAAAAAGATTAGTTTTGGACAAATTCATTATTTTTCCTGTTAAGATGTGGCTGTTTTTTAACGCAAAGGGCTAGAGCCCAAAAGTCGTTGCTGGTATTTTTAAAGAGCCCAAAAACTTAAAGACTCTATGCGGAGAGAAGTTTTAAGTACCTTCACGGCATTACTTCTTGATTTTATTACGCTTTGGCACAGTACTAAGATCTCGGGATCCTTGCTTTTGAAGCATAGGTCTCGAAGTTTCAGGCGTTACGCCACGTCTCTTTCCGAAAAAGATTATTTCTACTACGTAGACATCATATCTGCGTAGTCATATCTGAGTAGTATCTAATCTTATCTAATTGTACCTATGATTTTTGGGCTCCTCAGAAATACCCTCTCCGATTTTTAGGCTCCAACCCTTAACGTCTAAAATCAACTCCTCTCTACCACGTAGATATGAAATTGTAAAAAAAACAATAATTTTGAAAAATTTCCAGTGTCAATAGAGTATCTTATTTTTGGGCTCCTCGAAAATAACCACTCTGATTTTTGGGCTTCAATCCCTGAATAAGCTAAAAATCTGTTGCATATTTTGTTTCGCAGATTTTATTTTTCGCAAAAAGACGGTTTTTAGAAAAGGCGGGTAGTTTTTGGATTTTTCGTGCATTCGGGAACCCAAAAGAAGCCCAAAATTCTGGTGTTATTTGTTTTTTCCGAATTTGATGTCATTTCCTTTTAATTTTTATATAGTGGAGGTGCTGGCTTGATTAGTACATCCACTTGAAATTTGGATTCTCATAAAAAGTAGCGGAGCCCACACATCGATAATAGAGCCCAAAAAAGTAAAAACAAACGCAAAATTCTGATACAAAGAAATTTGGGAAGTTCATTTGCAGAGGTGCTAGCTTGGCATACCTAATTGTTGCGCTGGAAGTACATTAAAAGCATTAAAATGTGCATTTGCAAAGGTCAATTATATTTTTTGAATATACACACATAGACTAGAAAATAATATTCATTACGACGGTTATTTTTGTAAATATTAGGGGTGAGAAATAATTACACTTCAAAGTACCATGTTATTATTTCATAAGTAAGTTCTATCTATAGACATCGACTTTTATCAATACGTGTTTTCATTGCAGGGTATTGGTTTTTATATAAGAGTTAATTCGGATACAAATATGGGAGTTGTTATTGTAAAGATTAGGGGTGAACAATAATTTTGCTCCTCAGTTATGCTTTAAAAATACCATGTTTATATTTTATAAGTATTTTCCATCTTGATAGTTTCTTTTTTCTAATACTTTTTTGCATCACAGGGGGTTGCTTCGTAAAATAAGGGTTAATTTTACAAAATTGTTTCATATTACATTGGAAAGCAAAAAAAAATAGAAAAAAATCGAGGTCAGTCATTTTATTAATACTTTTTTCATTCCACGGCGTAGATTTAAAAAAAAGGGTCGATTTCGGCCGCTGAGTTGCCGGCAAGCTAGCGCCGCCCTGTTTTCTCGAAAACTAATAAAGCGAAATATTTACTTTTGGTAAACAATATCAAAATATGTGCATTATATGACATTTTGTTTTTTATTAGTGGCGCCGCTAAGTTGTCTGACCTCAGATACACTGCAGTTTCGCTATCCGAGGTGCGAATTGACCATCGGCCCACGGTCGGGCCAACCGACGGACGGTTGGTCCAACTTTGCGCACCACTGGCTGGGCCAACCAGCTAAATGGTCACGGTCAACCGCCTTTGGCTTATCCAACGTCAGGCCAACATTTGGTCCCATATATGGGCCATCTATGAAGATGACGCCGGCCGAACCTTCGACAAAAATTAATTAAAAAAAAAGAGTTATTTTGAAAATTATTATTATATAATCTTTAATTTTTATCATTGCTTAATACATCATTCACACACACGGTTTACTTACACTTTTAATCGTACACTTTAACGCTTTAAAAAATCTTACTCGTCCAGGATTCGAAACCTAACTTAACTAGTGTATTTTACCGTGTACTCTAACCAATCGGCCATCGAAACACTTGAAGTTTGTTCACAAAAACTGTGTTGTAGTTTCTTCAAGATTAATTTGGAAAGAGGGTTGAGAAAATTGGGAAGCTATACTTTGAAAATATTCAATGTTCGATGCTTTTTTCGAATTTTCAAATTTGGCAGGATATAAAATTAACTTTATTATATATTAAAATAGATACATTTTGAATATACAGCATTATTCAATTAATAATTTTGAATCTTTCATTTTGACCAACTAAAGTTCATAATTTAATATATATCTAAATAATAAATATTTACCCTTAAACTTTCTATTTTTGGTTGAGAATTTTTAATGGCAAATATATCGAAATGAAGTAGGTGCTGTGCACCCAATGTTATGGGCATATGTGACGCCGGCGGACAGGCCAACTCTTGACCGCAGTTGGGCCGACTGCAGTTTCACGGTCGTTTGGTAACGACCAATCTGCCTCAATTTATTTGATTGTCGTACCATAGTTGGGCCGGAATTGGGCTGACGGTCGGCTTTTTGCTCGCCGCCGACGTCCGTAGCCAACGTCGGTCCGACAATGGCAGCTTGAAAACATCTTAGTCACCCCAACTCTGGTCGGATGCCAGAGCTTGACCATACAAGGTGTATACATATGAAACCGGTATTTTTTCAAGAAAAAAACACATTTATTTCAAGAGAATGATAACAAATATTTTATTAAAAGTATGCGCCCTCGCTGGCT
>NC_046657.1:138239361-138247966 GCF_010883055.1 Belonocnema kinseyi | reverse complement strand
ACAATACGCCAATTAGCACAAATGGTAAGTTCCGACAGTACCTACAAGTGTGCCTACTGGCCGCTAGATGGCAATACCGGTTTCATATGTATACACCTGGTAGGCCCAAAGTCTACCTTTCTATGGTAACCAATTTACGGTAACCTGACTTGGGCCGAAAAAGATGTTTTTAAGCTGCCATTGTCGTACCGAAGTTGGCGACGATCGTCGGCGGTGAGCAAAAAGCCGACCGTCGGCCCAATTCTGACCCAACTATGGTACGATAATCGGATAAATTGTGGCCGATTGGTCGGTACGTCCGCAATAATGCAGTTGGTCCGACTCTGGATTCAGCAGTCGGATTGTTATAAGTCACCTTAATGCACCCGACGGTCGGTCAAACCTTGGCCCGAGTATGAGCAAACCGTCGGATAAACTTTGGTAAATTGTCATAAAAATACCGTGAAAGTGCAGTCGGCCCGACTGTGGTCAAGAGTTGGCCCGTCCGTCGACATCATATGTGCCCGTAACATTGGGTGCACATAACCTACTTCATTTCGATTAATCTGCTTTCGGCCATAGTGGATCTGCTCGTATTATTGGGAGGTCGAATTGGTGTCTTACTTGTAGAAATATATAAATAGTCAAAATGAACCATTACAAATTCTTAACCAAAAATAGGAACGTTTGAGGGTAAATATTTATTATTTAGGTATCTTTTAAATTATCAAATTTAGTTTCAAATAAAAAAAAAGAAAAAACTTTGTTAATTTGTGACACAATATCATAATTAAAAATGTCGAAATGAAACCTTCAAAATTATTAATTGAAAACTGCTGCATATTCAAAATGTATCTATTTTAATATGTAATAAAGTCAATTTTGAATCCTGAAAAATTTTTAAATTTCAAAAAAGCATCGAAGACTGAATATTTTCATAGTATAGCTTCCCAAATGGTCAAGCCTTTTTCCAACTTAATCTATTAAGAAAATACAACAATTTGCTGTAAAAAAATCATGCGAGAAATAGGCATTCAAAATTTATTAATTTAAATTTCCTATCCAATAATATTTTTAAGTAAATAACCTATACACTTTAAAATTAGAATCATAATCATTTTTTTTATATTTCAAATTAGGTTTTCAATGTCTTATAAATAAATAAATATGAAGGAAAAAATGACCATTTTTTCTATGTTGAAATGCCCTAAGTTTTATAGAGTAACGTTGAAAGAATCATAGAATGTATTAACGAATTATGCATTTTAGTGAAATTATCATGAAGGTCCCAAATGAAAAGACTTACATAAAAAAAACGAATCTTTCCGTCCACAGATTCCCGAATAATGCGTTTATTTGTTAAATTGGTTTTAAAAAATTATAACATTTATAAAATAATCAAAAATGTTGATGAATTAATTATGAGGATCCCAATGAAAGTCTAAAATCTAAAAAAAAAAAAAAATTTTCCGTTGAAAAATGTTCCAATAATAAATTTGTTTATTAAATTTGTTAAAAAAATAATATTGATAAAAAATTAAGAATTTTTTAAAAATTACTATGAAGTTCCTAATTAAAAGGTTGACATAGAACAAAAAATTTGTATATCCACAAATGTCTGATTAATGAATTTTTTAATTAGGATTGTTTACAAAAATCATTCAATCTATCAACTAATTATAAATGTTGCTTGAATCGTCATAAAGTTCTCAATTGAAAGGACTGGTATTGACAAAAAAAGAATTATACTGCCAGTAAATACCCGAATAATGCATTTGTTCAATAACTTGTTTAAAAAATAACAATATTAATAAAAATTAGGAATTTTGCTAAGATTATCATAAAGTTCCTTATTAAAAAAAGATTAAAATAGAAAAAAAATAACAAATGTTTCTGTTGAAAAGTTTCTGACTAATGGATTGGTTCATTAAATTCGTTTGTAATTTTACCAATAATAATCTCAAGCGAAATTTCTCAATCATCATGTTGTTTTTATCGAAATTTCTCGCAATATAACATAAAAAATGTGAAATTATGGAAAATCATAGAAAACAACTTGGTTCGATTTGATTTAGCAGATCATGAAAGAAGTTTTTTTAAAGCGAAATCTCGTTTGAAAATCAATGTCGTCAAAATTATCAAAAAAATTCACTCTTTCTTTGAAAATTTGCTGTCTTCTGTGAATACATTCAAAAATATGGATTCCAAGAAGTTGTTTAGCTCTATAGCTGGTAACTATAATGGGTAATCTATTAAAATATAAATTTCTGTTTATGGAGGCTAGGGCGTTTTTAAAAAAAAAACCCTGACGGCTCTGAAAGTTAGAGATTATCTACAATAAGTTTTCTAAATTCATTTGTAAAAAAGCAATGCTATGGTTTCCGCGTCATTTTTGAAAAAAATTGCTACCGAAAAAGTACTAGTTTAAAACGTAGCCTTATGGGACTCCTGAGCAAAGTCGACTAAACTCCGGAACAAAATTACACGGAGAAGTTCTGGGACGAGCGGTTAGTGTTAAAATAATTTTTTTTCATAGCAGTAGCCACAATTGCTAAAACACTCTCTGCTCGTGAATTCACACGAGCCGCTCATGCTAATGGCAACAGTAGCGCGAGCTTGGTAAGTGTTGCGCTTCGCATGGCCCGTTTTTGGGACTGGCAACAATTACTCGTGTTAATTTTCAATAGCGCGGGCTGTAAAATAGCTCTAACGTTTATTGACAACCGCGCTTGTCGCTCGACTCATTCCACGCTATATACCAACTGGGCTATAAGCGCCTTCAGCTGATCGAGATGAATGAACTAGCATATGCACGTCGGAATTACTTATAAAATCAGAGTCTATAATTTTTAATCACATTTAACCTCAAAAATCTTTTTTACAATGATATGTAAGCGACTACGATAAATAAAGTTAATACTTATGTGGAGAGTAAATGTATTTATTTGTTGTTAATACATTTGATAAATGCAAAGGATTTTTAGAAATGCAACTTTCGCCCATGAAGATACAAATTTTTTAAAGTGCAAACTCTAATTTATTTCACCTTCATGTACTTTTATAACTTTTAATTTTACATTCCTAGCCGTAAAAAGTCCAATTCTAATTTTAAAGTTCTGTTCAGAAATATTTTCTTAAAATTGTATTGCGAATATTAAAATTATCTGAAAAGACTTATTTCGTTTACTAAAAGATTTACAAATTCCCCTTTTCTGCATTTCCGATTAGGTGATAAAACATCTATTTCTCAATGTAATTATTCAATGACAACGAAAATCAGAAAACTAAATTTATTACATATTTTTCTATTAGGTAATATCACTGGGCATACTGCTTTCATCATTTTTTGAACTGTTGTTTCACCAGGCATGAATCATCTAAAAATATTACACAAATTATCAAGTCCCGAAAGTATATTTGATCCTCATACGTTTTCCTTTAGTACTTTCAGCATTTGATAATGCGGCGAAAGAGTCGAGCACCAAGCGCGGTTGTCACTCAACGTTAAAGGTATTTGACATCCCGCACTATAAATTAACCCGAAAGATTGTTGTCAATCCCAAGAACTGGCCGGGCTAGGCGCAACAATTACCTAGCTCGTGCTGCACCTGTGGCTCTTGCCATTCCAAGACTTTTATTTTGACACTAACCGCTCCTGTCAAAAGCAGTGGCAGCTCTTGTCGCGGTCGCTCCGTAGGGGCGATTTATCAGAGGCGATTTATTTATATTTATATTTACTAATACTTTTGATTGCAAGGAATCTAATTGTTTCATAAAAACAAGGGGTTGACGACTAACGCTCAAACTTGGCCTGATGCTGAGACCAGTTTAAAATTCTTAATCAATTCTCTTGCGCTTTTTTAACAAAAATAATTTGGAATATAATATAAGAATTGAAATAATATACACAGAAAAAAATTCTTGAAGCGAACGAGTGAATAAAGAATATATTAAACTTAAAGAAAGTGTACGCTTGGATTAGGTAAAACCTTTAGTTAGAACAGTTAAACATTTAGTTACTTTATGTAAGTTGTTCTCGTAAATCAGTAATTTGGACAAAATTGCTAGGTTCGAAAGTTTTTTATTTTCGACAGATTATGTATAATTGTATTATCTTCAGATTAGAAAAAAATTTAGTTGTTATAGAAATATTTTAACTTACAGTAGCCAATCTTTCGTCTGGTATCGCGAAAAGGAATTTCCCTGAAATCCGTGTAATGCATTTGGAGAGCATGTTTGTTGTTTTTATCGCGTTTCTTGATATTTCAATATAGTTATCGCCTACAATCGAAACAAATCTAAATTATTATTACTGCATCATAAACTCCATTCAATATTAACATTCGCGCACATTTTAAGTGGTAAAAAGCGTTTAATTGTCCTAAGTAAATCTCAACTGTCATTGCTCCCGATTAGACCGTCGCCATCTTATTTCGCTGCTCCCATAATGCACCGGCGCTCTTCCGTTAATTGCTTCAGACACCTATTCTTAATATTCCTATTATAGCTATACTTATTCGCTGTTTGACTATAGGATATCCCTGGTATATGGAAAATGGTCAAGGATATTCATTTTCGCTGATCCAGGGATCTTTCTAAATTCCTTCGTTCGTTTTCAGCTAAATGTTTAGCTATAATAAGGAATAATATCCCTGTCACAGCTCATTTTTTTACCATGTAATATTATAAAAATAAATAAAATAAATTTGTTATTAACTTTCAAGTTTTACGAAGTATGGCGCATTAAATTTCTTGTTCTTCAAAGTAAAGACTTAAAGTCTTAAAGTCCACTGAAATAAGCCATAATCGTTCTGAAAACTACCTTATAGAATATAAAATTGGGTCAAAGAAGGCATAAAGAAGTTAAATAACATTCTCGGACAATTGTTAGAAAAACTCGGATTTTCGTGCTTGAATGGCTCTGGTCTCCGTGTAGAGCAGAAGAAAAATATTAACGAATATGAATGTACTTAACATTTTAAAACCGGAAGGACTGGTATGTGATAACTTTATATAAAGTATAGAAGTAGCCTTAAGAGGAAGCTGTGGTTAATGGCGCTGAAGCACAGATTGCGCTCCCCTAGAATTGAATTTATTGTCAACCCTTTCTCTCAGTGCGAAACGCTGCACGCTGTGTCCGGATAGCGATCATACGTCTGACAAAATCTTATTATCTTACTATGCTGATTCTCGGTCGATCTTGCTAATTCTGAAATTAAACTTCAAAAAAGCTAATATTATATATACAACTTCTAAAATTGCATCAAATGTACATATTTTAAAGTTGATGAGATCTTTTGTTATCAATATTTAAAATATTGTGCGCTCTCTGGGTTTTAAACATATTGGAAATCCTGTGACGTAAGTACTTATAGTTATATATTTTATCAATCATCATAATATAAATACCACTTTTGGTGAAAGTTCATGATTTTTTACTCGTTGTGAGTTACTTGCTTTGTCAACTATTTGGATGTAAATAAATCTTCTAAGTTTTACCGTCGACTTTTTGACATTTATCACCAGTCTGGAGTTGTGGAAATCTTACATTTTGAAGAAATTTATTTGAATCGTAATCAATTAACAGTCATTATTAACACCATGTTTTACCAGGTAAAATAGTTGACCAAAAAAACTAGATAGGTCTTTAAAATACTAAAACCAATTAACCTTTTTATTGTGTCAGAATAAGAATAAGAACTAAGTGACAAATTTAAACTACTGCAGATATTTTATTACTTTCTCCTATTAGGGATTTACAATATAGAAATTTTTAATATATAACTTATTTCACAATGATTTGCGTATTCATTGCAGCCTCATTTGAAACTCATAGTTATGTAAAGTCGGACAATTTTGCATAAAATATCACGCGTCACTTGACAGCAACCCTTTGACACCCTCGTACTAAAAACCTCGGACTAGGTGGCTGTCAAAAGAACCACCGCTGGCTCGTAATACAATACGAGTATACTATTGAACAACATGTTTTTAGAATGATTTCGATATGCAATGTAACGATTGCCAGCCCATTCAAAGAATAAGTGTAAGTTGCGGATCCACCGTTTCATGTCGCGCCTATGATTTGATAGTGTTCCTGTATAATGTAGACTCTAGGAGCTGGGCGTAATCCTGTGTGCCATTCTAGGTACGCAGGATTTTTTTTATTGAATATCATGTAAAATGTTGTGTTGATTACGAAAAAGTAGGGTGCCCCCTAAAAAATGCCGAAGTTTCGAGATAATCGCGTTTTAATTATTTTTTTAATTAATGCAATAGCCCTGTTACAATTTGGAGTTTTTCGAAAGTTTAAATATATGGTCGGCTAGAAAACCGATGTAGGAAAATACTCCTTTTTGCGTCTACTTCAACTTTTATTCAGAAAATTTATTCTAATATTTATATTTAACAAGTTAATTAGCATTTCTGAATGTACACATTTGGACCTGCTGTATATTTTGGAATTTTAAATCAAATTTTCTGAAAATTTGTACATGGATAAAGGAAGTCTGAATTAAAACATTAGCGTTAGCTAGTTTAAAATGAATTAATAAATCTTTATGCTATAAACAATAAGAAACGAAATCTCTTCATCAACTTCTAATAATCGCAGGGACTTGTAAAAAAGCTGAATAATTTTCAGAAAAATTAAATAATAAAATGGCTTTTAAAAAATATTACTATTACTTATACTTTGTTTATTATTAAATTATATTTTTTTGGTAAAAATGTAATTGATCCTTATTGCTGCGATATAGGAAAAGTTTACGGTGGCGGTATGGAACCCCTATAAACCATTCCAAATTTTTTCGGAGCCAAACGCGTGAACTCGAGAGGTGAGAGCCCTTTGCAAGGGCGAAAAGCTTACGCCTTTGACTCTGAAAAAATTTGGAATGGTTTATGGGACCGCATGCCGCCACCGTAAACTTTTCCTTCATCGCAGCAATAAGGATCCATTACATTTTAACAAAAAAATATAATTTAATAATAAACAAAGTATAAATAATAGTAATATTTTTTAAAAGCCATTTTATTTTTTAGTTTTTATGAAAATTAGTCAGCTTTATTACAAGTCCCTGCGATTATTAGAAGTTGATAGAGAGACTTAGTTTATTATTGTTTATAGCATAAGGAGTTATTATTTGATTTGTAACGGGCTGACGCTAATTTTTTAATTAAAACTTTCTTTGTCCATGTAAAAATTTCCAGAAGATGTTATTAAAAATTTCTAAATGTACATCACGTCAAAATGTGTACATTGAGAAATTCTCATTAACTTGTTAGATATAAACATTTTAATAAATTTTCTTAATGAAAGTTGAAATAGAACCAAAAAGAAGTGTCTTTTATTTCTATAAATTTCTTGATAAAATTGTTCCCTACAAAGAAACCCACCTTTCTATCCTGGCTCTGAATTTTGTTATTTCTTTGATCGATATTTTCTCGAAATCGATAACTTTTATCAAAAAATGTTTTCTTGGACAAAAATTTCCCTCTGTGAGTAGTCGAACTTTTCTTTGATGCTTTTTTCTGTGAAACAAATATTTAACCAAAATAAGAACAATGATATTTTTTCTCGCTTTTCAACGAAATAGTTTATGTTTAATGTTAACAATTGATTGAATTAAATAAACGGTAAAGGACATTTCCTACATCGGTTTTCTAGCCGACCATATATTTAAACTTTCGAAGGACTCCAAATTGTAACAGGGCTATCGCATTAATTAAAAAATAATTAAAACGCGTATATCTGGAAACTCCGGCATTTTTCAGGGGGGCACCCTACTTTTTCGTAATCAGAACAACATTTTACATGATATTCAATAAAAAAATTCTGTGGAACCAGAACGGCACACATGATTACACCCAGCTTCTAGAGTAGTATGTTTGGTATCCTAATGGTTCAGTGGATTTCAAATGCTTCATAAATCACCTATGTTCTGAACGTGAAGAGTGCGCTGAATTAGAAGATAAATAAGAAAATATCGATGATAATAAAGATGATTTTGCTAGCGATTCAGAATGCGATGAAGTCACTGGTAAAGGAAAAGCAAGTGCCAATGCCTTTCCACACAGAATATCGGTTCCATGTCATGCTATGCTCGTACGTTATTAGATATGCCCATCATATTATAGTAAGAAGTAGCATCTCCGTAAAAAACCAGTGGTATTGAAATCCGAAAAAAATTGGGAGAGAGAAGCACAATAGTTCAGCCGTAAAAAACTCAAATCTCGGCTACGCACACAGCCGCTCTAATAAGAGAAGAATATGGTAAATCTCGGTAGTTTCCTGTACCGCTTTCTTCTGACTTTAAGCATCCGGGAAATCACTCCTTACTGTTCTCTCTTGGGTGCACCTAGGACAATAAAAATCGTAGAACTTCATACCGAAGGAGAACACCAGTGAATACACATGACCAGTAATGAACACTCTGAGTTATTTCAATAAACATCTTTACTTATTACTGACCCTGTTCAACACCATAACATCTTCATGAAAGTATATTTTCGATTAAGCACAATCTAGAAATGATTATAGACGCGAAAACAGGATACTTAAACGATTAGTTAAAGAAAGTAAAGATACAATTAGAGCAGAAGAAGAGATAAAAATACAAAACGACTT
>NC_046657.1:138238085-138239261 GCF_010883055.1 Belonocnema kinseyi | reverse complement strand
TATATATATATGACAAAATGGGACTGTTTGAATACTTCCGTAATGGCCTACCTGGTGGACATCTGACGGTCATGTATGGTGTCAATAATATCGTTTAATTGATGAGGACTATCGGCGAATAGTCGAAACGTTTAACCAAGCAAACTTAACTGTGGGATCTCGCAGTTAGTTTTTCCGTTTTTTGAATAAACACATGACCAGTAATAAATACTTTGAATTATTCCAACAAACATCTTTACGTATACTGACCCTTGTCAACACCATAACATCTTCAAGAAAAGAAAGGACTTTCCTCCAGATCAACTTTTCTCCAGAGCAACGTACGATTATTATACAATAGAAAGTGAAGTTTTCTATCAATCATCACAGTATATTAAAGATAATTATATTAATAATGAAGAAAAATATGCTGAAAGTGAACACGGATGTCAACTGATGCGAAGGGTATCCAAAGTAGAATATCGTTTTCGACTTTCTCAACTCAACAACTTTCTCAACTCAACACCCTTCAAGGGTCTTCGGGTTGCGGATAGAGGGTCCCTGTACCAAGGGTTTCTGCTGAATATGGTTACCTCTCAGAGTACGTAGCCTTACCCTTGCATGCAAGGCTCTACAAGGATGGGCGAACCCCTTTCCCTAGTTTCTCGGGGGAACAACAATGACAACACCAAATATAGTTGTAGTAAGTGCGATTCAAAACAACAGAACGCGCAGGGCTCCCGACAATGGGTCGGCCAACAATGCCGACCAATCTAGAGCTGGGGGAGCCAATGAAAATGGATTCAATGCGATGGATCGGCGGGATCTCGTGACCTTTGGGTGGACGGAGCAACTGAATCACGACTTGCTAGAATGCTACGATGCGAGTGTGGCCCGAGAACGGGGTTACTTGGCACGGCTGCATGCTCTGTGGTGCGAGAAACACCCTGAGCTATCGCACTTTTCGCAGCAACGTCTGCGAAACCATGCTGAACTACTCCGTAAAACGGGCTATGTAAGCGGAACGCCTAATCTACCATAGTTAAAAAAGCCGGCAATAAATGAAGAGAGGTGACACTAAGACCAACCGCAGGACAGGCATCCAATAGATGAAGAGCGATGCTTTACGACCCGGAGAAACATCAACACCAAGGTTTCTCTCAAGCCTAAAGATCTGGCTGAAATAGATGACGAGCT
>NC_046657.1:138233160-138237985 GCF_010883055.1 Belonocnema kinseyi | reverse complement strand
GCATTCAGTGTGTGATTGACTACATCACATCTGGCAGGAATTTTACCGCCAAGGTTCGAAAGTTCGCGCGCGAACTCCGGACCTGTTATCACACACTTAACATGTCCAAGATGCTGACCATCAGGCAGCATATTGTTGAGATAATACGGATACTATCTGAGGCTAAGAGAAGTCTAGAGCGGAGGGAGAGGTGGGTCAGAGAAAATCAACAGTTTCTCTCTGACCCATCTCGACTCTTCACAGACCCTCCGGTTGCTGTCGAACACCCACCCAAACTAGAGGAGGTCGAAGTGTTTTGGAGAGAAGTCTACGAAGTGCAGCATATACTGGACGAAGACTCAGAAAATATAAATAGCTTCAAGGAGTTATGTGTTGCCCTCATAACACCTGATAAAGAATGCCCACCCATCACTACCGAGGAGGTGAAAAAAGAATTAAGAGGCATGAAGAACTAGTCCGCACTGGGACCAGATTGTATCAAAACCTTCTGGTGGAAGAAGTTTTCTTCAACCCATCATCATTTGGCCCGTATTTTCACCTCATATTTGAAGTCGGAAGAGCCGATTCCGGAGTGGTTGGTGGAAGGGCGCACAATACTCCTGCCGAAAATAGACAACTTAGCTGACCCGAAGAATTACAGGTCAATAACTTATCTGAACACACTTTATAAGATATTCACAGCTATCCTAAATGATAGGATTGTTCGGGCAATTGAACCTGTGCGGTAAGAAATGTATGAACAACGAGTCTCAAAGAAAGGCGTAGCCGGATGTCGGGAGAACCTGCTCATCGATAGATGTGTCTGTAAAGATGCAGCATTCTACCAGCATGACCTATCGATGGCCTGGATTGATTATCGGAAAGCTTTCGATTCGACCTCCCATAGACTTATTATCTGTCTTTTGGAAATCTTAAAGGTTCATCCGCAAATAGTTAGGTGCGTAGAGAGATTGATGCCGCTTTGGAAAACCAGATTTACTATCTCATCCTGAAAAAATCATGTGACAACTAACAAGGTCACCTTTCAGAGAGGTGTTTTTCAGGGCGACACCATGAGCCCACTCCTCTTTTGCCTTACATTATTGCCACTATCTCCAGCACTTCGCCATTCCGACGGGTACTTGTGCGGCAAACCTACAGATCGAAAGTACAAGGTCACTCATGTATTTTGCATGGACGATCTTAAGATCTATGCTAAAAACAAAGAGCAACTACATCTAGCTCTAGGAATTGTCGAACGATATACTAAGGAAATTGGAATGGAATTAGGGTTAGAAAAATGTGCCAAGGTTTATTTGAAGCGAGGAAAACTTAATGGGGCATCCCTGAAGATCCTGAGCTCGTTGATAGAAGCGCTATACGACACCTTTGCGCTGGAGAGACTTATACATACCTGGGCGTACCACAGAGCCGCAGTCAGGATGTGACATCTATAAAGGATACTCTCCGAAGCACATACAAACGTCTCATCCCACAGATTTGGTCTTCCGAACTGTCGGTGAGGAACAAAGTATCTGCAACGAACATGCTTGCCGTCCCGGTAGAACTCTATTCATTTGGAGTAGTTCCATGGACGAAGAGCGAGCTCAGATCCCTTGATATCGAGACAAGAAAGGTCATGTACATGAACAAAAGCATGCATCTTAAGTGTTCCGTTCCGCGACTGTACATCTCACGCCGTCAAGGTGGTCGCGGAATATTGAGTCTTGAATGTCTTCACAACAGGATTATTCTGGGTACAGCCCATAGAGTTGCAAATGGAATAGATTCTCTTCTTAAAATGGTTAGGAATCACAAAGAAGTGCGCAAAGGAGAGTTTCTGTACAAAGCAGCGGAGGAGGCTGTTGAAACACTCGGACTTGACTTCAGTATTAGGGGTGAGAAAAATGCACGAAATCTTATCTATCTCGAATACTCACTCCTGAAAGTCCGGATTAAGAAAGCACAAGAGAAAAACTTTCGTGAACAGCTCCCCGATAAGAGGATGCACGGTATCTGCCACAGAAATGTAAAGCATCAGTCAATGTCTTATGAGCTAACGTTTGCTTTCCTTAACTCGCCATGCACACCCCGAGCATTTAGCTCACATACTATCTAGTTGTCCATCTCATGCAAGAACGACCTACATCCAAAGACACAATGCGGCACTAAAAGTGCTTTATTGTCATCTCTGCCACTCTTACGGCATTAAACTTAATATCGCTCCTCTAAATGCTCCTTGGGAAATCGAGTCAATTGTCGAAAATAGGAAGTGCCGCATATACTGGAACTTTATATTCTTGACAATTGTTTCTGTTGCTCACTCGAGATCTGACGTGGTTCTTCTTGACTTCAAGAAGCGAACCATATTCGTTATCGAATTTTCAGCACCAGCTGACAAAAACATCATAACCAAGGATCATCGGCGCTCTTGGAGGTGCCAAGCTTTCACTCGCTAATGGCCTAAAAACCATATCTGCGTGTCCAGAATATGCTAAAACACTTGCGGGAAAAATGCAGAAGGCGGTAGTCCTTGGGTCGCTCCGTGTGCTTAGGTTGCACAAGGCTTTTGCTGGATCGTCGTATTGATTCCTTTACAGACTGTAACCACCTATCTCACGGTAGTGAGACGTGGTTGTAGCTGAAATTTTACAGCGATTTCGCAGGGAGCGGGTGCAATTTTCCAGATTAGCACCCGCTCCCGGCGAAATGCTGCTGTTGTCCTTATGACAAATTTTTTAATCACATATATATATATATATATATATATATATATATATGTTATCTAGTTCCCGAGTTTTAAGCATTTATTATTGATAAAAGCAAAGTCACGCGAGAGAAGAAAAGGATGCGCAAATATATTCAGTGAAAGTACAGCCCAGCTGGTTTAAAACTGCAGGCTTTATGTTTCTGTGGTAGAAAGGACCAAAGTTTAATAATTTTAAGAACAGAAGGTGGGTAGATGCATAAAAGAACTCAAGCGGAAGAAGATAATTCACTGATTCAGAAGCCTGGGTCTTTTTACTTTGGAGGTGTATTGCCGCAAATGACCGTAGCTGCAAATGTTTCAGACGCTATCTTGTCGACACAGAACAATTGATTTATCAAGGCTAACATGCGCCGGATGTGATATCTGTCCAACGAATACTGGAAACCAAAGTGGTATGATTTGTCAAATAGAAGAAAAACTTCAAAGACTACTGCAGTCGGTAGTTTGTCAGTTACATAGTAATGAGCTAGGCTTATGTCAATAATTTTTATATGTTTATAGTAAACTCAGGCCGCAATACTATCATATTACGCTTGTCATTCAATGATTAATAAATATGGCCGCGAAAAAATTAACCTAGTGTAGAGCGTTGTAAGAGTAGATGCACTGTACCTTCATTCCTGTATTCATATGAGAGGCCATCCATGTATCATATGGACAATTTTTCACCACTTTATGCATATACATTGTGTCATTTTAGTATATTTTTGGCAGATTCAGGGGAACCTGTATCCACGTGGATTCTAAACGGACCCATCAGGCACTTTCGTGGACAAACGTAGACATTTTCCGTACCCCTACCCCCTACAAAACTGTTTCCGCTGCACTCGACTGATTATGTTACGTTCATCTGGTTTTAGTGTGGTCGCTCACACGTTGATACCTGATACCTTTAGCCTTCAGACGACTGATACCTTTAGCCTGAGAAGCACACAAATCACTCGCATGAATTCTTATCTCATGTAATCTTACCTGGTCGTCCCAGGACCCGCATTCAGCATGTGACATACGTGAAAAATACTCTTTAAAGTAGTTACAAACGTCTAACCGGTAGATTTGGTACTCCAAACTCTCGGCGAGGAACATAGTATCTGCAACGAATATGTTTGCTGTTACGGTAGTACTCTATTCATTCCATGTGGTTCCATGACGGAGAACGAGCTACAATCTCTTAATATCAGAACACGAAAGGTTATGCACATAAGCAAAAGCATACAACTTAAGTCTTCCTGTCCGCGACTCTACATTTTACCGCGTCAAGGTTTTTGCGAAGAACAAAATCTTGAATGTGTTCACAACAAGATTATTCTCGATACAGCATCTTTAGTCGCGAATGGATGAGAACTTCTTGAAATGATCGGGAAAAAGTGAATAGCCACTTCTAAAAGCCCGGACTACAAGAGAACAGGAAAAAACACACTTAAATAGCTTCTGGACAACAAGATGCACGGCATATTCCACAGAAATGTGGATAAACAGTCGATTTCGTTTAAGCTAAGACATTCCCGATGACGCTCCAGCTTGTGTAATGCAATATTTAATTGTGCAACTCTTGCGGGTACGACCTTCATCCAAAGGCACATATACTGAAACAGCATATTCTCGAACATTGTTTCTGTTGTGCACTCGAGGCGACTGAGACCTTTAGCCTGAATTTTAACATCAGGAGTGAGGAGAATGCATTACCTTATCTAGATGCTTCACTTCTAAAAACCGAAGTAAAGGAAGTAAAGATTGACAAATTCCGCCGACAGCTACTGTACATTCAGAGAAATGATTGGATAGGCTGACCCGTCAGTTGATTGCTATGGCCAACTTTGTTGGAGGCTGGGGCGCAATCCACTTAGTTGACTGAGGCACCCACTTTTAATGGACACGGTAGTGTTGGTTGTGCCAGCCAACAGAGTTGGTACGGCGAAGCGGCGGGATGGCTGCCTCATCCAACTACGAGGGTAGTTCAATAAGTCCTTAGACTGACCAACATATGGCGCGCAAATCGCTCCAAATCATCTGTTTTCAGTCAGCACCACTCCCGACTAGATATATGGTGCAGTCACAGTCCACATCTTCTGAGTT
>NC_046657.1:138228548-138233060 GCF_010883055.1 Belonocnema kinseyi | reverse complement strand
TTATTGTTGAATACATATATAAATATGAGTATAGAAATTAATTAGCACAGAGTTTAAAATGAGGAGCAATAATTATAATATGAAAAAGATTGCGTATGTAATGGAATGTAATTCTGAGGAGGTGAGAAAAGGAATAATAAAACTATTTGATTTGAAAAGACTTTCAGGAATTTCAAGGGATTTAAACGGAGTTGTTTGATTTTGAAATTTATAAACGAATTTTAAAAGATTTAAAAATATTTTAATAGAGTTCAAGATATTTTAAAAGAATTTAAAAGATTTTAAGTAATTTTGAAGATTTTTTTTAGGAATTTCGGTAGAATTTAAATGACTTTTAAGATTTTAAACAAATTTTAAAAAATAAATAATGTTCTTGAATTCTTTAAAGTCTGTTAAATATCTTTAAATCTTCGAAAATTTGTAGAAATCCTTTGAATTCTAATGAATTTCTTAATATATATATATATATATTGATTTTTTTAAATCTTTCATAATATCTTAAAAAATTTTTTAATTTACTTTAAATCTTCTTTAATCACATAAAATATTCAATAATAATTTGCAATATTTTAAAAATCTGAAATCTTATTACATATATTATTATCAGCGTGGCAATATTTTTTATATATATTTTTTTCATAGAAATTTACAGACTGCCATGCACAGCTTTCGGTTATATTTCAGATTTTTTTGTAATACTTTCAGCTAGGTTAGCCGAAAGGCTTTGGGCGTTAGGAATTAGGAATGCGAAACTTTTAGGGTTCGAGGCCCCAGGGCGAATAACAATTTTCATAGCCCTAGCCATAGTTGGCTCGATTTTGGTAATGGATATTGTACCAATAGTTGGCTAACATTGTCGGGCCAAAGTTATAATTTCGCTGTTGGGTGGACTTCTAGTAGTCATAGTTGCGCCCACCATGATAGCCAATAGTCGGCAAACAGAATTGGGCCATAGTTATCATTTCGGTATGTTGGCCAATGCCTGGTTGGCAGAGTTAGCCCAACTCCAAGAAAGTTGGCCCGACTATGGCCTAATGGAAAATTCGCACCTGGTTTATTATAACTGGAAACATATCTTTTCCATTTTTGGTTCAAAATTAACGGTGTTTAAGTAAAAGTTCGCCTTTTTTATTAAATTTTTGATGAGAACTTTGAATTGGATTTTGTATTATTCTAACTACCGACTTGCTTGAAGCAGCCTAATTTCTGATATCGCTAGAATAGCAGCCTTTTCCCCAAAAGAAGGTTGCAGTGTGGTAAATGCATAACTGAACATTGTTTATTCTGGTTGAATTCAATTTCCCCAAATATCTCTCCTTCTTCATATCCATGCACTTTTGCGTGATTTATCCACGTTTTGTGCTCAGGTTCTGCCGTTGTACATCGTCATGGACGTTTCACCTCGTGTCTCGTAGTGGAAAAATCGGCAAATCCAATAAAGGGTGAATAATGTCGCACGTTAGTCCGCGGAAGTGCGAATCTCGCATTTCCCTCGGCTGATCCTCTAGATCCGAGAAAAACCTAACAATATCAGAATTTGTATAGGAAGAGAGTGCTATGGTGAGAAAAAGGGGAGATGTAAAGGGTGATGTGGTATGAGAGGCCACTGCAGGCGGCCCTATGAGGATGGCATAGGGATTCGACTGAAAATTCAAAATTTGTAACAGAGAGAAACACTCGCGAATATATGGCCACCTTCCGGAACGGCGATGGGTTTTACTAATAACTGATACCCCAAGCCAACCGTGGAATATTATAATTGATTTATTGCGTCCCGATTGGATTTATCAGAACGCCGCGAGCCGTTTTGCGAGAACGCGCTTGATCGCTTTCATCGTTTTGTAGCGCTGACGTATATTTACATACGTATATGTATATGCACAGAAGGGTGGTCAGCGTTAATTGGTTACTGCGATTTGTACCAAGTTCCCTTCCGGCGCATGAATGCAGTAGAATATCTCTTTGGTGCATCTCATTTTGCTCAAATAGAAACATCCCTGATATACATTGCGATGCGCTTTCACCGGATGGTATGTTCATTTTACGTAGTGAAATCATATCCATAAATTGAACTCTCCATTATTGTGTGTGCTAATTAATAAACTGTTATATTAGTTTTACAAATATGCATCATTCTTTCTAATGTCTGTTATATACATTCACAGCTAGAAACTAGAAATGCTAATATTTCTTTTAATAAGCATTTAATAAAAATCTGAGGACACATGTTTTGAGATGTTCAGAATTTAAGACAACTTTTGCGGACAGTACGCACATATAAAATGGTATAATCCATGTATAGTAAGGCGGGTTTCATAAACTGCCGTGGAATTTCTTTAAAAGTGGATCGGTTTTGGGCTAACTTTTGACCCAACCTCCATCTGACTTTCCATGATGTTATTTATGACCCCATCCCCTCTATTATCCAGAGTTTTTTTTTAATGGAGAAAATTTACATCACATAACAGAGAACATTAAAAATAACTTTTTTAATGCTTGCGTAAGAAATGCTATTTGAATGTCTTTTTGAAAATGATCAATTTCTTAATAAATCATTATTGCAGTATGTTAAAACATCTATTTATATAATTCTCTGATTATTTTTTGCAAAAATATTTTTTTTGACGCCAATTGACGCTGCCACCTTCTCTTGGTATTAAAAGGAATATTTTTAATGATGATTAAAAGGAAGGAAAAGAAAGTCCCATAATAGAAAAACACTAATTTTTTTCATTTGACATACACAGAAAAACGTATAACAGATGAGAAATACGATTGTTCTGTGCATTATAATTTAAAGAAAAATTAATTACAGTTAGTTAAAAAACAAAATCTTAATTATTTATCAGTAAAAAAATATCGTTTTCAATATAACTGCAATGTATTTAAAAACTAAAAATTAGTTTGCATAAAATAAACCTATCCTGTATTTGAATGCAGTGAACTCGTGCCTATTTCAAGGTCCGTGAAACATAAACATTATGGTATTTCAAGGCTGGAGGGTCCCTTATCTCTATCGCGTCACAGGTCACGATGAATTTACAACGACAGGCCGGCGAGATCCTCGTATGTCTTGAGGACACGGAGCGATCCAAGCATGACAGCTTTCTGCATGCGGATCGAAGTGCCTTGGTATATTTTTGGCGCGCGGATTTTGCCTTGAGGTTACGACCCAGTCATATCTTCGCATCGCCGAGAGCACATATCACATTAGAGCACCTTCACCGAATAGTTTGGAAACAGTTATTGCAGCTTCCTTCAGAGGTCTTAGTACCTCTTCATCTTTTCCTTCACCTTGGCAGTGCTGTTGTAGTCGGCTGGAGCCGAGTATTCAATCACGACTATAGTTCTTTTTTTGAAGTCTTGAAGAACTATAGCAGGCCTGGGGTGTGCAACGGAGGTCGCGGCTGACACTGTAAGGCCGACAAAGATGGTAATAAGGCACTCTTAGGGCCGCATTATGTTTGTATAGATACGTAGTTCCCGCGTGGGTGGGACATCCTAATAGTATGTGTTCTAGGTACTCATCGTGTGCATAACACGCTGTGCACCGATCGCTGGGAACTTCTTCACATAAAATACGGTCACGGCATACTTAGGTGAAATGACACCGTCTTGGCATGCAGAAATGAAATCCTCTGTACCTAAATTAGGATCTGATGATCTAAGAAAAGTACAAGTTTGCTTTTTGGGCAAAGAATGTTTTTCTACGTTTCTGTAAATATTTCAGTAGAGATCATTGTACACTCAGAGAAATGGTTGGTTGGCAGACCCTTTTTTGTTGGATAAGGAATAGTTAGTTACAACGTCTGTTCAAACTGTCAGGGCAGCCAAGGCCATTGACTACAGTGACCAGCTTTAATTGTTGCGTGTTAATTGGCCGCTGCAGCAATGCATTGGGCCCTCCAATCACTGAAAAGTTAGCACAGCCAACTAATTGGCCGGTGGTTCCAGATTCGTCTTCCTGGTCCATTGCGCATGTGCCAGGGTCTCTTTGGGCCCGCTGAGTTGACAGACGCATGACTCATGATGCCTAATGCAATCATTTATTGCGTTTCGTCTTAGATCTGGAATAAGCGAGTGAAGTTTTTAAAGTGGAAATTGGGCTTTTTGAGGTTATCAGCGATGAAGGTATTGATGGTTTTAATTTTTATATATAAGACCTGTGTTGTGCGTGTGTTCATTGATCCAACGTTTGGGTTATGTTTTTTCGGATTACATACAAGTAAATTTCTTATTTTATTCTCTCAACAGTAAAATGGCATATTAATGTGTAGAAAATAAAGCTAGAAATTATTACATTTTCAATACAAATTTATCAAAAATTAAAATATAAAAAGGTTCTATCTGAAATAGGTGAGTAAAACAACACAGCGGCACGGTAACAATTTAAGCAGTTATTATAACCGAGGTACGAGGGTAGTTCAATAAGTCCTTAGAATAAAGTATAAAAACAATTTTTTTTGGGTAAATTTTTTTTTATTTTTCAACATAATCTCCTTGGAGCTCTAT
>NC_046657.1:138218881-138228448 GCF_010883055.1 Belonocnema kinseyi | reverse complement strand
TTTCTTCGGGTTATACGAACACTAGTCACTAGTTCTCTATGATTTTGTTTGACTTTCGTTAGCTCCATTCAGTATACATTGTCCTGTAAGTTTCTCCATAATTGTCTTACTGATCCGTTATTGCTCACTTTCTTGAAAGTTCCTGGTACAATTTGTAGAGTTCTCTGCTGATCTGGCATGCGCCCTTCGATACTTTCCCTTTGAGCATTTCAATCATCCAATCGTCTCTCTTGTACCTCTTCTCAGTTGCTTCCAACCCGTTTCTTCCTTCCTGTTTCAGTTTTCCTCTCATTTCTTTACAGTTCCATATATGTTTGAAACTTTCCTCTTCCTTCCTGCAGATCCAACATTGAAATATCTCCCTCCATCCTTTTTTTCCCGCTCTGTTCAAATTGCCGCATCTCATTCTCGCCGACTCTATTTTCTCCCACTCTTGTACTACTTTGTCAGACAAGTATTTTTCTTCGTTCACTGTTTCCTTGATATCTTTATAGTATTCACAGTAGGTGGACTTATCGATCTTGCTCCAACTTTTCTGTACTTCTTGCTCTATTCTGATTTTTACCATCTCTTGAAATCTGGTTCCTGGATCATGTTCCTTTTCTTCCATACTGAGCAGGTTTGAAATATCCGGACTCCCTAACTCTTCGCACGCTTTCTTCAATTCTTTTCCCCATTGTGGGGCGATGTTGTTTCTTAGTCCTCTCAATATTTCTTTACACACTGTTTCGCCCACCTTGTATCTACCATTTGATATACTTGTAAAGTGAAGCTTGCTACTCTTTTCAGAGATAATGAGCACATTTTCGTCCTGTCTGTTTCCATTCTCCAGATGTAGTCTGGCATATTTTTGCTCAATCCTAAAGCCATTCTCATTAAACGACCTTGCACCTTTTCTATGACCTTTTTCTCAGACCACCCCCACAGTTCTGCATCATACATTATTACTGAGCTTATAAGTGAATCAAATAAGTATATCTACCGTCTCAGATTTCCTACTTTCGCTCTTTTCATTAAACTCCAGGCTTGATTTATAACTTTTTGAACTTTTCCTGCTTGTTTTCTTTGGTGTTCCATTGACGTATTTCCTGTGGTGAACCAATAGCCTAAATATTTGAATTCGTTGACTATTTCAATTTGTTCTCCTCCAAAGTAAAATTTATCTTCTTTTGATATTTTCCCTGCCTTTCTAAAGATCATGATCTTTGACTTAGATGTATTAAGTTCTAATTCATTTCTGGATGTGTATTTTTCCAAACTTTTCATCATTTCTTTAAGCTCACCTCTGTCCTCTGCTATTATTACCACGTCGTCTTCATATTTTAAACAGTATATTTTTGTCTTTCCTATCACCGCTCCGCCAACTTTATTTCTTTCCCAGTCATCTTCTAAGTCATTTACGTGAATGTTGAATAACACCGGACTCAATGGACATCCTTGTCTGACTCCTTTTTTAGTCCAGAAGCATCTGTATTTGCAGTATTCTTCCAGTAATTCCAACTTTCTCGAGTTTCTGCATCCATAATGTCCTGTTAACTTTATCGAAACCTGCCCTAAAGTATATGAAGAACGCGTAGAGTTTTCCTTTTTCCTGTTTCAGTTTGTTCTGTATCAACGAGTTCAGGACAAATATATGTTCTCTCGTCGAATACCCTGGTCGAAAACCTGGTTGACTCTCTCCTAATATTTTATTTTTCTCCAGCCACGTGCTGAGTCTTTTTGCCGTAATCCCTGCTAGCGTCTTGTATTTAGTGTTGAGTAGTGTTATTCCTCTATAATTTTTCGTGTTGTTCTCATCTCCTCCTTTGTGAATTAGATAGATCTGCCTTGTCTCCCAGCCATCTCCTATTTCTCCTTCAGTCCATAGTTGGTTGAGAATCCCTGTCAACTCTTCTATTAGTCCTTGGGGTAGTGCTTTAAGGAATTCATTTATTATTCCATCTTCTCCTGGTGCTTTTCCCTTCTTCATTTTCCGGATCTGTTCTTCTACCTCTTCTTCCGTAATATCTTCATTCAATTCTCCTAATTTATCTTCTTCTCCACTACTATTCTTCTTTTTCGTTCTATCTACCTCTGCCTCTTCTTCTATCTCTTCCGGCCTCTTCTTCGTTTCATACAATTTCGGTCGTCCTTCTGTACCTTCTAATAATTCTTTGAAATGTTCAATCCATTGTCCTTCATTTATGCTGGCATTAAAAACTCCCCTTTTCCTTGCTCTGTAGGGTCTCACTGCTGTCCAGAATTCTCCTAAGTTCTTGCTCTTCTCCACTTTTCCCCACTTCCTTTCTTCTTCTCCTTGTTTTTTGTCCTTGTAAAGTTTTTTCAGTTCTTTCTTGAATTTATTGTATTTCACCCTATCAGCTTTCTTTTTTGATCTTCTGAACTTGGCTAGATTTCTTCTGGTTTCCTTTCTTTTTTCCTTACATTCTTTATCAAACCAATCTTCATCCTTCTTCTTTCCTTGTTTCTTCATCCCAGATTTTTCTGCTGCTTTCGTGCTTATTCTCTAAAGATTTTCGATTCTTTCCTGCGTTGTCTTTGGTTTACCTTCCGATTCATCCCAGTTTTTTAGTATTGCTTCTCTGAACTCTTCCTTTTTATATTCTCTCCATTTTCAGCGTTCATCCAGAATACTATCCTCCTGCTGCCCTTGTAAATTCCATTTTGTTGTTGCAATTAGAGGCATATGATCCGATTCTTCTCTTTCATCTACCTGCATGTCATCAATTGGGTCTTCTTCAACCATTTCAGTAATTTCTGTCCTTCTTTATTTAGTACTGCATCTTCCGAGTGTCTTTCCCAATTCTCTTCTCCTTCTGGATATGTTCTCGCTGATTCTTTACCTATTCTCGCATTAAAATCTTCTAAAATTGTAAGAGGGTGTCCTTGGTACGTAGATTTTTCCAGAAGTTCCCGTATTTCTTCTCTGATTTCCTTCATCTCGACATTGTTATAAACGGATACAATTTCTTCTAATTCTCCACCTATCTCGTAATTAATTTTCACTCCGTATTTCCATTCTGAAAACTTGTATTTCGCGTTCTTCAATTTCCTTCAACCTATGGCTATCCTCCCATTGAATCCATTTGTCATTGATTTTGATTTTTCTGTATCCCACCTTCACTTCTTTTCCGTTTTCTCTCTCCCTCCTAGCCACTTCTCTTATTTTCCTTTGGACCTCTCTTTCAGATTTCGTCAGATCGTCGTCTACGAGTTTTCTTGTGAAAATATAACTACTAGGTGCAGCTTGGTTAAAACTGATCACGAAGCATTTGTTTCATTTTAACCTAAAAAATCGTTTTATTTTAGCAAAGAACTACTCATTAAAATTTTGCAGAGTCAAACTCGGTTCTGACAACCAAGTAATGTGTTATTTTTTACCATTTGACTTTAACCGTTTTAGCTCGGCTGTGATAGCAAGAAGCACATGATTACTTACAACCATTACTCTGTTCTTTTTAAATAATATGTCTTTAACCGAGCTATTTATCCAGCTCGGTTAACGGTTCGTTTTCTCAGTGTGGTTTAGGAGATACAGCCATCAGAAGTTAGATTATTTTTAAAAAATTCACTCACAAAATTTTAGTTTTAGTTTTTGCGAAATAGCATTTTCCTTTAGTACTGCAGGCAAAAAAACCTCAATATAAGTTGGAGAAGACTTAATTTCGAGAAAATTAAAAATCAATTACAATATTATGTTTTGCATACGTCCTAATTTATAGTCTGCTTTTTGTTTTTTCAATGTTGATGTAAAAATTTTTCTTCACTATCGTTGAATGCAATGTGCCGAAAGAAAAAACCTATGAAGAAAATCGCCACCAGGTTTGTCTGTAGTGTTTTAAAAAAGCATTATCTCTTGTTGTGTATGCTAATTATAAAAAGAAATTATACCGCGCATAAGATGCTGCAGGCAACAGTCTGAAGCTACCAATTTTTTTCTGACCCACCAGATTGAGCAGCAATAGTTAAGGTTCTTGTCATGTTTTCCAAATATCAAGAAACTCACAACCTGTACATTTTTCAAATTTGCCGACGCAAAATAATTTTCCCAAGCGACGAATAAAGTAATTTCAAGTAAATTAATAAGGTTTATTTGCTGGTTCCTTTTTCACCTACCCTTTATTTAATTTATGTCCTTGATTTCTGTGCTCATTCTTTACTTATCATAGCCATCAACTTCACTTTTCGAGAAATCTAATTCCGTTGAGAGTCGCTGTAGTCATTGTTTTTCTTTGATTGGACGAGGAATATCACATAAATGAAATTTGACCACACGCTTAGATAATCTAACAAGGGGCATTGTGCAATAGGGTTAAAAAATTTAAGAACAAGTTCAGTCTCATCACTGTTGAAGTGAAAACTCATGAAAGCGTCCGCTTCTTTCTGCGAGTGACTTTTTAAAAATTCGAAACAAATTTCATCTTAGATCAAATAATACAATTGAAATTGCTGCAGTTTTTCATGAGGCTACTAAATACTTTAAAGTTGTTCAACCACATTTAAAGAAAAAGCTCTCGGCCAATATCCATTGCGTGGATAATTATTTTCGCCCTAAAAATTTTGATTTTATTAACGTGAAAGCGGATAAGGTCTCTACATCAGCCGAAATTGTAGCTTATTGCAACGATCTAGAGGGTTTGATTAAGCATGTCAAAGACAAACAAGAAGTGTCCGAAGTTCATTTAAAGTTTAAGATTGACGGCGGAGGAGGATTTTTAAAGGTATGTCTTTCTATGCAATGTACTGAAGAGAAAGAAAAATTAGAAGGTCATTGTCAAAGATATGAGAGCAAGGATTTTCTTCAAAGAGATTTAAGGATTCTAGCGTCAACAAGTTGCTGATACATGCATTGGCACAATGCTTACAATGCTTTCAGAAATTTTTTTCCCATGTATCTCAGTTGTGGGCTACAGTGAAGATTAGTCACTTCCAAAGAAAAATTGTGACTAACTTGAAACTCGGTAACATCATGGTGGGCATCATGTCGCACAGTATTGTCTTTCCATGCACGTCGTGTTATGCCATAAAAGGTGAATTCGCAGAACGTGGAATAGATAGAACCATTGGGAATAAACTTGAAAATAATTTAGAATAGTTCGGAGCAAGATCTATCCAAACGCAGGCAAAAAATTACAAAAATGTTATTCTTCCTCCTCTTTTCACTGCTTAGGAAGATAGAACGATCCTCCACATCATCCCACCGCCCAAATTACACCTCATGCTTGATGTTATAAATACATTTTTTACCCATTTATTAAATGAATTCGAAGAAGATGCTCTTCTATGGGCTCAGTCATTTAATGTCCAGCGCTAGATAACTCACGATAATCCGTATTTTATAGGTAATTCATTCAAGACTTTGCTGCAAAAAATCGACTTGCTGCGTTCTCGGTATATATAATATATAAAATTATAGCATTTAGAAAAAGTTACTTAAAACTAGACATCTCTGTTACACCAAAAGTACATGCAGTATTCTTCCACGTACTTGCTTTCTGCGCAGAAATGCAGACCGGCCTCGTCTATTTCATCGAACAAGCGATGAAAACTGTACACTCCGATTCAGCAACTGTTTGAACAAAATCCAAAATCTCTAGGCAACATCTCGACAACTCAGTCAGACTACAGCGGGTCCTTTGCGTAAATGGTGTATATGTATGGTCTTCGTAAATGGTGTATATTTTAAATATTTTTCTAATTGTTTAGTTAACATTTTTGCATACAAAATACAATGTTGTTTGTTCCTAATTCATGTGATTGTTTAATTATTGTCATGGTTGCTTTATTTTAGATTCAAATCGAAATAACCTGCTGAAAGAAAACTTATCTTTATGGATATATTTCAGAAATAATTAAAGTTTTTCAGTTTTATCAGTGATTTCATGTTATTTTGTTTTTATAAGAGAAATTTTTGCCACGAAGTGCATTAGAAAAGCGCTATTTAACAATATTTACATTTCAGCGAACTTTGATCAAAGTTGGTATTTTCGAAATTTTGAAAAAATTTTAATGGATCCCAGAGTTCCAAAGAATTTTAACGTTGAAATACTTTTGTCGATGCCAAACTACAGATTTTTAATCAAAGAAACAACACTTTGCAGTTAATTTTACAAAAATATAGGCAATAACCGGAAAATAAAAATTAAAAATTAATTTTTTTCTTTTGTGATCTAAAAATAATCTTAAGGTATCAATGTAATGATTATGAAAAAATGGCTCAATTAAATTTTCATTAGCGGAATCAGTTTCCTGATACCTTTTTAAAAAAAATGAATCAAAAAAGTTTAGGATAAGAAAATTGGGTAATATTGCCAATAATTATTGGCAATATTACGCAATTATAATAAAGCAAATATTTAAGTGAATCCAAATTTACCAGAACTCTCCACTGGGGTTGAACAGATAGATACATCTCGTCACGCTATTCTCCAGAAAAAGGCTCAGCAGTTTTCAGTTCACCACGGGTACAGTTCTGAAAATGTGTTGCCGTTTTTAGGCGTCGAAATTAGAGCTTGTTTTGAATTAAAACAAAAAGAAGGACACGCTTATTTTTAAAAGAAAAAAACGGTGTAGCCATGCACAATTATATGCCTTTAGCTTATGAGGTAAAATGTTACGTCAAACAATTTATCCTTGCCCTACCGAAAAGAATCTTTGAGTATATACTAAAAATTCTTTAGGTCAAAGAAGCTCAGAGAAATTCTACGCAGACACTCAGGTAGATATTTTTAAACGTCCAGGAAGCTCGTTTAAATGGTCTGAAGGCTTTAAAATATCCTTTCCGAAATTGAAATAAGAATACGATTATAAATAAGTAGCAGAGATGCTATCTCAATAGAGTAGCTGACACTCAAGGGTCCTTTGTTAAGCTTTCGGATTAAAATTTAGAAGTAGATTTTTTTAATTTCATAGTTAACAGCCTAAAATATAATAATTCGGAATCTACGGGTTTCGATGACTTCAGATATCTAACTTTTTTTTAATGCTTAAAATTGGAATTAATAGAATGTTTCTCGTAAATGGAATGAGATACGCCAAAAAAGACAACATTTGTGAATTCAACTAGAAAATTGTATATCATTATATAAGTTATAATTATAAATAAGTATAATGAGAAAATTCATCAATTAAAAAAAAAGTGTTAATAATTTGAAGAGAAATTTAAAAAGGGAGAGTGGATTAGCCACGACCAACTACTGTAAATAACTCTGCCCGTCCGGTACGTGACAAATACAAAAGGAACATTATATTACCGTCGCACGACTCTTAAAACGACCACTAAAAGGATCTTGAAAAGTACCCAAATCTCTCAAACTATCTCCGAGACTATTTTGTTTCAAATCGACTTTGTTTATACACTCAAAAGAGCCAGGCTATTTCGCTAAAGAAAACTCAGAGATTTCTTTCGGTAGGCTGCAGCCGTATTTCGTATTATTTTAAACACCGACTCATTTGTAAGAAGCATGTGACACGCTTCACGTCAAAAGGATCATTGCTTTAGAACAAATTTTAATCACTTTACAGAAACCGCTGAGGGCTTAAAATGTTCTTATGAGTAAAGCATTCGAAAGAAATTCGAAAGCATTCTGGTCTTTTATGAAAATCAATATGACGGCTTCAAAATGGCGGCTCGAAGTTAAACAATAATGTGCGTATTTAGGAAAGTTGAAGACAAAAATTATACTTTCGGCGTTAAAATTTCAGTTTATTTGCTAAAAACAAAGCTTATGGCTTGTACTTGAACACCTATTTTGATTCTTTATAAAATCCAAAATGGTGGCTACAATATGGCTACTCAAGCATGTAAAAACCATCAAAATTCAATAAAATGTGAAAAAATTGTTCTTTGTGGATAAATCTTCAAGTTTATCTATTTAAAAGTTAACTTAAGACTTGTGTTTAAAGATGCATTTTAATTTGCTGAAAAATTCAAAATGGCAGCAACAATATGGCTGCTCACATACTTTAACATGATGAAAATTCCATAAAATGTGAGAAAAAATTATCCTTTTGGCATAGACATTTGAGTTTATTTACCAAAAAGAGAACTTACGACTTGTGCTTGAAGTTCCATTTTCGTTTTTTACAAAATAAAAAGTACTACTGCAATATAACTGTTCAAACACGTAAAAACGATAAAAATCTCATAAAATATTCGAAATTATGAATGTTAAGCATAAATATTCCAGTTTATCTGTTTAGATGTTAGCTTGGATCTTCTGCTGCAATACGCATTTTGACTTTTTAGAAAATTCAAAATGGTGGCTGCAATATAGCTGCTCAAACACGTAAAAATGATACAAATCCCAAATAATGTGTGAAAGAAATTATTCGTTCAGCATAAAAACTTAAGTTTATTTGCAAAAAAGGAGGCTTAAGACTTATGCTTCAAGTTCCGTTTTAGTTTCCTCGGCTTTTTCCCTACAATAATAATAATTTTGTTTTAAAAAATTCACTTCACTTTCCGCATCTTTTTTCCGTTGAAGAAATTTATAAGTAATTAAGGTATAATACGTATGCGGAGTCTTGCACAAAAGTTAGTCCTACGTTAATGTGAGAATTTGTTGAACCCATGTTCTGATACCCTATATTACATATTAAAATATATCTTATTACATTTTGTTAGTTAAAAGCGTGAAAAAAATATGCAGTTGCGTTCAGAAATCCTTTCTTAATTACATTTTTCTTTTGGCTCAGAGTCGACGCTTTTGGCTGGGTTTGCCATGACACAGGGAACAAGTAAGTATATGGATAAGTACACACACAGTTAACAATGATGCGTCCAAACATATGGCAACGTTGCAAACTGTGCTCGAAAAACAGCATGTGATCGACTCATGTGATGCCAGTGCATGATGTCTAATATTTGCGCTGTTGCCACATCTTCACCGCTCAATTCTTTTAACCCTCAACCAGTTCAAAATTTAAATTTTTTCTACGACTTTCCTTCTAAAAATAGGTGGTAAAAAATTCCAAGGTTTTCACAGAACCTCTGTATTATGTCCTTTCATCGCGTCTCAGTTTTTAAAAAAAAATTATCAGAACTGTTTAGGCGTCATGCTAAAATATGTTACACTTTCAATACCTTGGGACAAGTTTTACATGAAAAAGATGCAATTTTTAATTTAACTTATCTCAGCTTCGAAATGGTGAGCCCTTTCTTAATTGCACTAAACGTTAGATGACACCCTCATAAATCTACAGTTCCCATTTGAAAAAAAATCCTAAGAAAATAATTTTATCCGTATAATACCTTAATTGGAAGTAAAGAAAAAATCTCAATTACGCCAAACTGTCGCTTTCAGTCACCCCGTTCTCAGCATTTCTATAACTGCTGGCTCCCGTAGTTTCTCAGGAGAGCAGGGCGAGAGCGGTTGCGACATTATAGAAAGACTACTGAGACTACTCAAGTGAATACCGTAGGACGACCAGAGACTACGAAAGACGACTAAAGACAATCAGTGACAGAGCTGCCAGATCGTGGATGAAATTTACCCCCACCATACCTACCATTTGGGAGCCGCAAAACAGAAAGTGCATGATTACCACTGTGAGTTCGTATGTAAG
>NC_046657.1:138217613-138218781 GCF_010883055.1 Belonocnema kinseyi | reverse complement strand
TGTATATTTTAGAATATTTTAATAGATTTCAAGTAATTTTCAAATTATTTTAATAATTTAGTGTGAGATTTTAAAGGATTTGAAATATTTCAGGGTATTTATCGAATTGTAAGATATATTTTCAAGAGCTTTAAAAATTTTCTAAAGATTTTAAAAGATTTTTAAGGATTTTTAATATTTCAGGATGTTTTGGAAAATCTTAAGGAGTTTTCAACTTATTTTTATAATTTAAAGGAATTTCAAAGAATTTTAACAACTTTAGCAGGGTTATGTAAAAAAATTCCAAAGTACTTTAGAAATCTTTAAAAGATGCCAAGGTCTTTCAAAATATTTTGAAGATTTCGAAATATTTGAGAGTATTTTAAAACGTTTCAAGGAATTTTCAATTTTTGACAGTAATTTAATATGAGATCTTAAAGGATTTGATATATATATATAGATATTAGGATATTTTAATAGATTCCAAGGCATTTTCAATTGATTTCAATAATTCAGTATGAGATTTTAAAGGATTTTAAAGCTTTTAAGGTATTTTGAAACTTGTAAGGAATTTTCAAGAGCTTTCAAAAATTTTAAGCGGTTTTAAAGGATTCAAAATTTTTCAAGATATTTTAAAACATTCCAACGAATTCTCAATTAATTTCAATAATTTCGAGCGATTTCAAAGAATTTTAACATTTTTTTTCTCATATTTTTTTTTGGTTGTTGATTTATCAATTAGTTGGATAAATTTTTTTTCTGAAAATGTAACTATTTTGTAGAAAATTTATTATCTTTTTGGTTAAAAATTGATTTTTTTAACCAGAAATTTAACTATTCTATGTTTAAATGAAAAGTGATCGTTTTTAGTTATAATTTTTTGTATTTTATTGAATACTCTTCTTCCCTGGTAGAAAGTTAATCTTTCTTGTCGAAAGTTTAACTATGATTAAACATTAATTTTTTGTTCAGAAAATTAGTCTTCATGGAAAATAAATTTCTTTTGTGCAAAGTTCATACATTTTATTAGAAATGCCTTTTTTTAGTATACAATTTAGCTTTTTGGATGAAAATGTAATTTTTTTATTTAAAATTGAGCCGCCGCATGGAAGAACGGGATATAAAATATTTTTCGAGGAGTGGGAGGGCCCTTGTAGGTTTATGAAGACATTGTTGAATTTATATTTTT
>NC_046657.1:138205429-138217513 GCF_010883055.1 Belonocnema kinseyi | reverse complement strand
TAAAATATATCAAATCCCTTAAAATGTCATATTAAATTACTGTAATCAATTGAAAATTCCTTGCAATCTTTTAAAATTCTCTAAAAAATTTCAAATCCTTTAAAACCTTTTGAAACACCTACAACTTATTTTTTTTTTAAAGATTTCTAAAGTATTTAATTTTTTTTTAAATAACCCTTTTAAAATTGGATTAATTCTTTGAAATTCCTATAAATTATGAAAATCAGTTAAAAATTCCTTGACATTTCAAAAAATATTTCAGGGTATGTTTCAGATTTCAAGATATTTTTAAGCGCTTTAATAAATTTAAAAGATTTAAAAAGATTTTTAAGGATTTTAAACATTTGAACATATTTCTAAAAATATCAAGGAATTTTCAACTGATTTTTATAATTTAAGGGAATTTCAAAGAATTTAAGCAATTTTAAAAGGGTTACTTAAAAAATTTTAAATACTTTAGAAATCTTTATAAAAAATTCTAGGTATTTGAAAAGATTTTAAAGGATTTGAAAAATCTGAGAGAATTTTAAAAGATTCCAAGGAATTTTCAATTGATCACAGTATTTTAGAATAATATTTTGAAGGATTTGATGTATATTTTAGAATATTTTAATAGATTTCAAGTAATTTTCAAATTATTTTAATAATTTAGTGTGAGATTTTAAAGGATTTGAAATATTTCAGGGTATTTATTGAATTGTAAGATATTTTCAAGAGCATTAAAAATTTTTTAAAGATTTTAAAAGGTTTTTAAGGATTTTTAATATTTGAGGATGTTTTGGAAGATCTTAAGGAATTTTCAACTTATTTTTACAATTTAAAGGAATTTCAAAGAATTTTAACAACTTTAGCAGGGTTATGTAAAAAGATTCCAAAGTACTTTAGAAATATTTAAAAGATGCCAAGGTCTTTCAAAATATTTTGAAGGTTTCGAAATATTTGAGAGTATTTTAAAACGTTCCAAGGAATTTTCAATTTTTGACAGTAATTTAATATGAGATTTTAAAGGATTTGATATATATTAGGACATTTTAATAGATTCCAAGGCACTTTCAATTGATTTCAATAATTCAGTATGAGATTTTAAAGATTTGAAAGCTTTTAAGGTATTTTTAAACTTGTAAGGAATTTCAAGAGCTTTCAAAAATTTTAAGCGGTTTTAAAGGATTCAAAATTGTTCAGGATATTTTAAAACATTCCAACGAATTTTCAATTAATTTCAATAATTTCGAGCGATTTCAAAGAATTTTAACATTTTTTTTCTCATATTTTTTTTTGGTTGTTGATTTATCAATTAGTTGGATAAATTTTTTTTCTGGAAATGTAACTATTTTGTAGAAAATTTATTATCTTTTTGGTTAAAAATTGATTTTTTTTAACCAGAAATTTAACTATTCTATGTTTAAATGAAAAGTGATCGTTTTTAGTTATAATTTTTTGTATTTTATTGAATACTCTTCTTCCCTGGTAAAAAGTTAATCTTTCTTGTCGAAAGTTTAACTATGATTAAACATTAATTTTTTGTTCAGAAAATTAGTCTTCATGGAAAATAAATTTCTTTTGTGCAAAGTTCATGCATTTTATTAGAAATGCCTTTTTTTAGTATACAATTTAGCTTTTTGGATGAAAATGTAATTTTTTAATTTAAAATTTTACTATCATGTTGAAAACAATTAAAAAATTTTTTTTTGTTGAGTTATGTATTTGATTATTTGATTATTATTATTATATATATATTTATATTATGTACACCTGCAAAACATAACCTGAAAATCGACGTATGCATGAAATTAAGAAACACGCAAAAGATCCAAATCGCCAATTTCTTCAATTTCTTTCAAATGGGGAGCAAGATATAAATAGAAGAACACCGAAGTCTTCCGAAGCCTTCAGATCGGCAATCATCGTACAGCAGAACTCCGAGGTCGAATCGTGCATTTTCGGCTTACATACGAACTCACAGTGGTAATCATGCACTTTCTGTTTCGCGGCTCCCAAACGGTAGGCATGGTGGGGGTAAATTTCATCCACGATCTGGCAGCTCTGATCAGTGACTTTACTCATTGTGAGTTTCGGCGGTAGCAGGCATCACGACTTGGTTGGCTGTCTTTTTTCTCGCAACATGAACAAGTGGGAGTGAGAAGGACACGAACAGTCACGATCCAGAAACCGTTCTAATTTATTCTTTTCATTAATTATTACGCAGAATTACCACAGAAGTTAATAATATTATGCATTTTTTTTGCTAACTGCACTGACCATTCATAAGTTTTGATTTTAATTTAGAAAAAGGGAACAATAATTAAAATTGTAGGGCTGGTAAAAAACGCTTTATAATATTATTATTTTTAATAAAAAAAAGTTAATTAAACAAAACAACACGAATCTTCAACAAAATAGTGGAATCCCTCACCAAAACTGACAGCATTTTATCCATTTAGTTCAACTTTCAACAAAAGAGATGAATGTTAAATAATATAATAGAATCCTCCACGAAAGCATATTGATTTTTCACTACTAAACATTTAAATTTTTAAGCAAAAAAGATTAAATTTCTATCAAAAGATGAATTTTCCAAAAAAATGTCAACACAGAAAAAACAGAAGATAAACTTACCATCGATTTCCGACGAAATATTCTATACAACAAAAATTAACTTCACAGGATAAACTTTACACAAATATCGGTTGAACTTTCTTTTGTTTTTCCATGACAAACGCATGTTTCTTGAAAGAAGCGAAGTTGGCTAAACAAAACTTTAGCGCTCTAAAAAATTTCCTCCAAGAAATTTTCTTCTTAGTTTTTGCTTTGAACCAAGAACTATTTCATTTAAATTCTTAATAGCAAAATATGATGTGTCAACAAATAAGTTGATGTTAAACCAAACAGTTGAATCGTATACAAAAATAAATGAATTATCAATTCAAAAAGACGAGTTGTCATCAAAACACGTTCAATATTCAATAAAAAGGATTCTTTTTTTACATAAAAGTTAAATTTAAATTAATTACTTAAATTTTTAACCCAAAAAAGATATTAACATTAATTTAAAATAAGTTGAATTCAACCAAAAAAATAAATTTCCAACAAAACAGTTTAATTTTCTAGAAGAAAAAAGTCATATACCAAAATAATAATCGAATTTTCAACCAAATAGTAGACTTTTCAATCCAAAAAGAATAGTAATAGTACAATAATACCATTTAAAATTTTTTGAAGCCGGGAAGACGATTCTTTTAGTAGACTGTTGAATTAAAAAAAAAGTTAAGTTTTTAATATAATAGCTGACTTTTTTTACCAACAAAGATGAATGCTCAACCCAAAAGGACGAATTTTCTATTCGCAACAGTTTAATTTTTAACAAAAATTTAAATTTTTAAGAAAATAGTGGAACTTTGAACTTGAAAAAATGTATTTTGAATCAAATGTTTGAATTTTTAGAGAAAGAAGGATAAACTTTGAAGAAAAATCAAAAAGTTGAATTTTTAAGCCAACAAAGACGAATAATTTTGTCAGAAATGTCAATTTTCAATAAAAAAGTTCATTTTTAAATAAGAATGATGACTCTTTGACCAGAAAAGATAAATTTTCAAACAAAATGGACGAATCTTCTATTTAAAACAGTTTCATTTTCGACAAAGGAGATTAATTTTAACAAAATGGTTGATTTTTTAACTTGCAAATATGAGTTTTCCATTATATGTTGCAATTTTCGAACAAAAAGAGCTTAGACTTTAACGAAAACCCAAATAACTGAACTTTAAAGCTACAAATACTACTCTTTGACAAAGACAGTTAAATTTTCAACAAAAAATTAATTTCTAATTAAGAAAGATGAATTTTTAATCGAAAAGAAAGAATTTTTTTTACTAAGTTAACTTTCAAGGAATAAGATCATTTTTTTAACAAAATATTATAATTTTCAACCCGAAAATATAAATTTTTGATAAAAAGTTTCATTATTAGTTAGGAAAGATGCATTTGCTACCAAAAAAGATAAATTTTCAATGCAAAATGACAAATTTTATATGAAAAACGATGACTTCTTTGACAAAACTGTTTAACTTGTCACTCGCAAAGATGAGTTTTTAAGACTAAGAGACGTATCTTTTTCGAAGACAGTTCAGTTTTTGAGAGTAAAGTTTATTTGTAAATAAAAAAGACTACTTTCTGACCAATGAAAATGAATTTTTAATCCAAAGGTTTAGTTTTTTATCCATAATAGTTACATTTCTGATGAAAATGTTCAATATTTACAACAACAAAAAATCATTTTAAAATAAGGAATATAACCTTTTGTCCAAAAAAGATTAATTTTCAATCCAAAAAGACCCATTTTCTATTTAAAACAGTTTTATTTCCGACGAAAAATATTAATTTGAACAAGAAGTTCATTTTTAAATCAGAAATATAACTTTTTGACCAAAAAAGATGAATTTTCAATCCAAAAGGACAATTTTTCTATTCAAAGCTGTTCAATTATCAACAAAAAGATAAATTTTCACAAAAAGTTTGTTTTTAATGAAGAAAGATGGATTTTTAATCCAAAAGTTAAGAAAAGCATATTATAATTAATTAACACGAGCTATTCAACAGAGTGCTAACCAAAAAAAACTGCTAACCAAAAGAATGAAGATCGAGAAGACCTTCTGCACATGATCAGAACAGACTCTCTCGTACGAGGTCGATTGAGATCAATTTCCCGTGTTCAATCTTCTTGTGGCGAAGTACGAGATAATGCTCAGAGACTACCAAAGACTAATCAAGACTTCTACTGACGATTTGTGACGACGATAGGGACGACTTTGGGATTTTCGATAAGTTAGTCGATGTTCTTTATGAGAAATCTTCAGTGAATATCCCCTCGGGTGGCCCTCACTTTTTACGTTTCGTTCCCCTCGAAATCAGTCCAAGGTCATTTGAAGGCAACCCCCGACTCTTGACTAAAAGGGAAAGTTTGGTGCTTATAGTTTTCTCGTTTATTAAGAAACTTTTTTTGAAAGCTATTATTATTTTAAAATATGAAATCGACGTCTGTTGAATTAACTATTTTTACTGCTTTAATTTAGTACAAAGTAAATAGCATGTAGGAGATGGGTTAAAGAAATTATGAGGTATTGGAATAAATGGTTTTGCGATATCATTGTGCGATATCTTTTTCTCCGTGTGTAATGGGAATCAATATTTGAAGGAGAAGGTTAATTAAAAAACTTACGCCTGATAATACTTTAACAGCTACAATATTTTGTTGAAGCAGGTTTTTTTATCTATCTATTGTAAAACATTTCTAATCACCAAGAGCCGAGAAATTTAAAAACGAGGAAAGTATATATAGATAGGTGTATAAATCCTTACCAAGGTGATGGACATGTTGGTAATAAATTGATCAAAGCTATAAAAGGAATTTTACACAGATTTCCAAAATTAACTAGTAATTTACCAATTTGTAAGTAACTATTGTAACTATTGCTAAGATATGATTCCTAAGATAAGTTATCACGTATTTGGTATATGACTCTTGGTTAAATAAATAAAAAATAAATAAATAAAACTATGTATTAGAATGACATCCAAGCAAAATCGTAAATACTTCTAATAATTCTAATGCCAACGAAAACTAGATGCACGAGACACGTGACTGATTTCGGACACAAAACTTCAAAGAACATGCCTTTTTTTTGTTATTTTACCCCGTATAAATCTAGATAATCTGATAAGAAGCTTGATTTCCCTAGAATTATCTAAGGTAGGACAAACAGAAGACACACTAGAGAATTTCTGTGTACAAATTAAGTCTCTACAAGTCCCTACACTTTAGGATATAACATTCATGTATCTATTTTCGCATAACTGGCATTATCAAAATAACATCCAGAATATCCCTAGATTTCCCCCTATTTCGTGCATTCAAGGGACAACTGTGATATGCTCGAGAAATCCTGAGGCCAGATTCGAATTAAGCTGCTCAAAATACATGAATATAGCCATCATTTATCCCGTGCAGACAACTTGTTTGTGGACCTTTGACATCAGAAAATCCCTAGGCTTTTCCCTACTTTTTGCATCTAAGGAGAAAATCTAACAAGACCGAAGGATTTAGTGGTCACATTTATATTGAGAGGGCAAAATCATGAGGGATATAACAGTTTTGCTATTTTTTGCAATATAAGTCTGTATAACTTGAGGAAGACCTTCAATTTTTCTGGATGCATCCTAGCTTGGGGGAATGGAAAGTACACTGGGGAATTTTTGTGTATAAATTTCGTTTTCAACAGTCCAAACATATAAGAATATGACACCCGTAAGTTTATTCTTCTATATGCAAACGACTTTTTTTATTTTGTGGACCTGTTGAATTTCTCGATTGTTGTTTATACACTTTTGAAGGTGAAAATTACTGGCTAAACACAATTGGTTCATCTGTACAACTGTGCTCTGGGATTATTCAATGGAATCAGCTCTTCCGAAAACATGACTTACGTATCTTCCTTTACTTAAAGTGACTGTAGCAAATAGAAATCTGGAGACTTCATCTTCGACTAGCTGCTATATGGTACGAAGGTCAAGATAGGGCACACATGCTAAGCCATATGTTACTGTAGTTAGCTGATATGAGTGAATTTAATTAAGTTCATTTCTCCAAATGATTCTTCGTAGTCCCCAGTCATCTGGATGCACCTTCATTCGCCGTTACATTTTTGCAATATATAAAGACAAGACGTAGTGGAACTGGCGAAACCAGATCAAGACATCGAAAAGTTCAGTCTAAAGTTTGATTCCTGTATGCAGAATGTCATTGATTGCGATAACAGTGTAAGTGAGTTTGGAAGCATTGAACACTACTCAGAGCTTAATTGTCAGACTGCTGGGACGACGTACCCCGTGATGAAGAAGGTAGAACGACTGGACTTGGTTCAGGACTTCCGATTGGAACTTGCTTAATGAAATAGATTTTTTGATAAAATTGATTAGCTTGAAGTTTCTTTGATAACATTGAGAATATTTCAAATTTCAAAATTAAAATGGTTCTCACAGTCTCGATCTTCAGATAACAAAGAATTTTCTCGTTTAGTTGACATTTAACCTGAATTCCAGAATCTCTGAAAAAGTTCGCTGACTTTTTTTTGAGTGGAGACGTGGTATGCTTGGAATTCAGAGGATGATGGGAAAAATGTTGCTGGACAAATGAGTACCCATCTAAAAATGGTAGCTGAGCAGTTGGAGTTTAGATAGGACCTTTTCGAAGACAAGTATAAGTTTTGTAAGAAGATAAGCGGTAATCACCCACTCTGCAGAGGACCCGAAATAGTGCTTGAACTTAACTGAAATTAGATTGCGTGTTCATCTTGCTTTTACTAATCCGATTTCTTTCAGTTATACAGATTTTCATTGTCTTGTCAAATGAAGACGTCAGGCTAGTCCCTCCGAGAGAAAAGATATTCAAAAACCTGAATATATGAATGGCCTAACTTTCATTTGCTCACTCTTGTCGGAAATGACGATGAGTTTAACTGTAGCCAGGAGTATCTGGGACGTTGATGAGGTTTGGCGTATAGATGCATAAGACTAGTTGGATTCTCCTTCTTTATAAATTGTGGATTAGTGTTTTTTTACCACGTTTATTTCAACGTTTTGAAAAACGACAGGCTAATGATTGATACTGACTGAGATAGTTGTAGCACAGATTGTTCTTTTGCACTATTTCAAAATGACTTGGAACTGTCATATTCGTGTACTTTGGACAACTTGCAAGATAATGATTAGACGCACAAAGGAAGCATTTGCCAGCGGTAGTCTGATCATCTGAAACCTGATGAGCCTGGGATGATTATTGATTATATATATATATTATATATAGTTGATTGTAGGTATCCGTGACTTTTCTATGGCTTGAAGAGTCAGCAGTCTCATTATCAAAAATTCGTTTAGCTATTTCTATGTTGGAGGGTCTTTGGACGATCTCAGGCGATTCTCCCAGCCCTTGAATAACTATGAATCCAGCCGTTGAAGCGCAACGAAAACTTTCCAATTCAACTGCTGCTTCCATGATCATTCTTTTAATCGCTAATAAAAACTCTAGGGCTGAATTGACTAAAATTCGTTCATTTTGATAAAGAAAACTAAAGCATCCCATGCTTTTAGGAAGTTATAGGTGGTCAATGCGGTGTTCTTCAGCAGGTGAACGGCAGTGCTCTTCAAACTTTTTTAAAGCGAATGTAACTTCCAAATTGATTTATCATGAATAATTTTTTTACGTTATATTTTTTTCTATTTGTGTCTGAAATATCAGCCCATTAAAAACATAACAAAATAAATTTGTTTTTTAAACACAGACACGAGTCGAAAAAGAGATTAAAAGGCAAAAGTTGCGATGAGAATGTGCTCACGCAGCGGGCACATTTTCTCCCATCAATGATGTTTTTCACGATTAAAACAAAAATAACCATTTTCTATGCTGTCAATATGAAAATTTTCGATTTTTTAAGAAAATTAAAATTATTTATTGAAAAAAAGATCCTAATCCATCTTCACTCCATTGGGAATCGAACCACAAAACTTCTGATTTCCGGTCAGGTGCTTTTCCAAGTAATCTATGAGAGGGATCAGAATAAGAACTCCTAATTCAAAAAAATAACGCTAATTTTTATCTAGGTGTTAATGGTACAAGTAATTATTTTAAATTTTTAAATTTATCTGCTATATCATCAGAGATTGTACCTTACCGACAGTAGATCAACCCTCCAAACCATGAAGGCAAAAAATTTACACAATATCGATCAAGTTCAGAATCTTCAATAACAGAAAATGCTTAACGTCTTGATAAGAATAGATGGAAAATAATATTTTTTAAATTTAAATTATTTCTTGAAAACAAGATCTTACTCCATCTTCACTCCATTGGGAAACGAAACACAAAACTTCTGATTTCAGGTCAGGTTCTTTTCCAATTAAGCTATTAGAGGAATCAGAATAAGAACTCCTAATTCAAGAACATAACATTAATTTTTGGCTAGGTGTTAATCGTACAAGTAATTATTTAAAAACTTTTCAATTTATCTGCTATATCATCAGAGATTGTACCTTACCGACAGTAAATCAACCCTCCAAACCATATTGTGTAGATTTTCTGCATTTATGGTTTGGAGGGTTGTTCTACTGTCGGTGAGGTACTTTCTCAGATGATATAGCAGATAAATTAAAAAAATTTTTAATTAAAAAAGTTGTTATGATAATACTTTAGTACATTCAAAAAGCAGCATCTTTCTTCAATGGACTTTTTCCATATCGTGCGTTATTTGCTTTCAATATTCATTTTCGTGTTTTTTTTTTAATTTTGTGAATACTATATCTGGTGATTTTTTATTTTATCAAAAAAAGGCATTACGGCAAATTGTTCGTCTTTTTGAATAATATGAATATCTGTACAGAGAATATCTGCATCTTGAAAAAAGTAGTCTGAAAAATATTTAAAATGCACTCACTTTTTAAATTTTTATCCAAAATGGCTGGCTAACGAAGTTGACCTTTAGTATTGGATACTAAAAGAGGGCACCAAAGGCCAATGTAATAGATTAATTTTTAAAAAGTCATCGTGCTCACAGGCAGACATGCATGCATACATACATACATACATACATACATGCATACATACATACATACATGCATACATACATGCATATTATCCTCTTTTCGCTCAAATCTGCACATTTTACTTGACACCTTTTACACTCACTGTTAAAAATGTTTCAAGTTTTAATATACATTAGATGTACATTTGCATATTAAATCTAAGACCTCGGTATGTGAAATCGCCTTTAAGATAATATGTATGTTATGTAAATTTGATATACCGTATATTGATCATTTATAAGTGAGGTCAGATATTTGCACTTTACACAAATTATACAAACACCTTTGCCAGTTAGTTTCAATTATAAATGATAAAACACAAGGTTTTTCCAAGATAAATACAAATTACTCTGATTTCTAGGTGGATTAGTTCAATTAGGCTAAGGGTGTACACAGAGGGGGGAGGGGGGTTCGGTACCCCTTTAAAATGTGGAAAAAATGTGTTTAATTTTAATTTTAACATGTAAAATTTGAACGGATCACTAAAGGCGCCCCCCGCCCTCCCGAAATTTTTTTCTTTGTACACCCTGATTAAGCTAATAATCAGGAAACCTTTTCTCAACTCACCTGTACTTACGTTACAATCCTAACATTTACAGCGAAATCGAGAAAAAAGTACATACGTACATTTCACTTTAATTATATGTAAGAATTTAGTTGACCATTTTCAGGATATTACCTCATATTTTATATTTGAAAAGATTTAAAGGGATCAAAGAACTGGGCATATTCATGCACTTTATTTTACCGACTTTAATAGATATGTATATTAGGATGGTCCTTATTTTACGATTTTGCATTCTTCGTTGTCTCACCCCCTCCCTGTTTTGTTTAAATGGCCAAAAAGTAATCTCCAACCAATTTGAGATAATTCGGGTAATATTAACAGGTCACGGTGGAAAGGTAGCGGCGTGTATCTCTATTAGTGGAACATTATTTGTACGTCAAATATTCAAAAACTTATGTATATTAACACATAAGTTGAAGTAAAGTTTTAGCTGATTTCAAACGTTTCCAAGGTGCACCACGTGGAGGCGAACCACTTTTCACCTCATTTTGTTTGATTTTTATCATTTTTTTCTGGTTTTTTGTGTTTTTTATTATTTTTGTTTTTATATTTTCATACTTTTTTTGTAATTGTAATTTTTTACACTTTTTATTTGTTTATCTTTGAAACTTTAAAATTTTTATTTTTTTAGAGTATTGTTTTTTTTTTTTAACATGTAGCATAATTAAAAATCTAAGTACGTAATATTTTATTAAATATGAAGTTTTTATATTTAAATATGCTGGGATAAAACCGTCGCTACAGCTTTCATTTAACCACCTCACAAAAATTGGTTCTTCGACTATATTTCTTTGAAACTTATTGAAGAATTTAATGAATTGTCTATGCACCGAGTCCCCGGCCTGCTCGGACCATAATCCCAAACCATCGTTATTCAAGAATGGATCGTATTGCTTCAAATGTTCAAGAATAATATTGATTTTGACGGTTTGAGAAATTCCAGTACTTTTCAAAGCTTCACGGATTTCACTTAGATTTTTACCAAATCACTAGATCTGCTTGATTTGCACAAAAGCAAGCATTAACGATATTGTTTATTGCTTTGAATAAGGCGATATAAGTCTTAATCGATATAGCCCTACAACTTCTTAAATTTCAGGATACTGTAATAAATCCGCTTCTTTAAGAAGTTTCCGACGATGATTGAGTTAAAAATATTTCCTCGCTTGATTTTATGACACAAACCTAATTTATTTGGCCACAGCAAAGCTCTTTTCTTACCGATACCATCGATTTTAACTATACCGTCCTACAGGAAATGATTGACAAACCCTTGTAAGAGATGCAGTTTAGGAGGAGCACACTTCTGAAGAACGTACATGTCATTATCTTCATCTTTAACTTCATCAACAAAAAGAAGATAATAAACTGTGCCCTGACATTATTTAGCTTTTTTTTTCGTCGTTGTACATACTTTTAAACTGGAAATAGTCCGCTTTCAAGTGATTGTGTCTCTCTATTTTAGGATTTTCTGCAAGTTATTCTGATCATTATCATCAACCATTCTATTGAAAGTGTTAAATTGACATAATGTAATAAAACGATAAGGACATGGGTAAGTTACCGTCGGCGCCTGCTGTCCCTTGGCAAGTAGAACAAGTTTTAATTCTGAAAGAAATTTGAAAGGTTTTCATTCAGTCTGGTCAATTGAATTAAGGTTTAAAAATTGTTCAAAGTCTTTTTCATCCAAGGAACTATTCATAATCAAATCAATTTGTATACACCAGTGAGTTTTTGTTCGTTTGCTATACTTCCATCAGTTTAGTAATATAAAAAGTTCTAACATATATATACGAGGGTGGATTGATAAGTTTCCGGCCTGACCAAGAAAAACAACGTTTTTAAGAATTTTTTTTTTATTTCTCAACATAATCTCCTCCAAGGCT
>NC_046657.1:138200825-138205329 GCF_010883055.1 Belonocnema kinseyi | reverse complement strand
AAGGATGGTACTATAGAACGCCACCTCAAGGTAGGCCTAGTGGCGCCATCTCTTGGTCAGGCCGGAAACTTATCAATCCACCCTCGTATATATATATATATCTGAATCATTTTCTTCTTTTTCGTCTTCTTCGGTTGAAATTGATATGGAAATTTAGTGAAATCTTTTTGTCTGCCAAGGACACGGTTAAATAGTTCTGACGCATCGGCATGCACGACTGTTTTTTTTTAAATGTCTTCCTTATCCGTTTTGAATTCATAGAGATCTTCTTTATAAATATTTTCCGTCATCTTTGATATTTAACGCATATGTTGCTTATAATTTGTAGGAATTGAGTTTCTTCCAGCAAAACTACGGATGAAGTTTCGCAATTTTCCCATATAATTTGTAGATGACGCTGTAATAGATTGGAAGTTATCTAAACTTTGAGCAGAGCAGATTGTTTCCTTCTCTTTCATTTTATTAACAGTTACACAGACTTTAGAACCCGTCATATTCAGAAGAAACTTATTTTCCGCTTCTTTACTGATCAAAAGTATTCTTTTCAAAAGAGTAGTTATTATTTGGTTCTGCTGTTTCTCGGGTATTTGTTCCACAGTAGCATCAAGGCTGTTATGGAAATGTAAAAGTTACCAATCATCCAGATAGAATAAGTACTAGACTTGCATGTTGGTGGCGTTAGTGAGAAAGTGTGCAGTGACAGGTCGTGAGAAGTTTTCGCGGAGTTTGTGTGGAAGGTGCTGCAGTGGCTGCAGTACTTACTTCTTTGCATGGATAGGTTACAGTTACCGAGGGCAGGGCGGGAGGTCGTCAGCGAGAGTACTGGCAGTGCCGGCAGTGAATTAGACGAAGAGGAAATTTCCAGAAGGACACGACGGTCAGCTGTGCGTGGCCCGATGTATACGGGAGGACCTGAGGGTAAGAGATGAGAGATGAGAAAAGGAGGTGAAAGAGCTGAAGGGGGAAAGTAGAAGAATTTCAGAGGAAGGTGGTGTCAGGAAGGAAGAAGAGGGCAGATCGGGAATAGAAGCAGTTGACAGAGGGACGAGGGCGAGAAGCAAGATATTTGGAAGAGGGTGGAGAATATGATAAAAGAGAAAGTGGGAGAGCGTAGAAACGAAAAGTAGGAGAACGCGGATAGGGAAGACATAATGGCAATGGAATTGAGGCATTGGTAGAATAAGAGAGCTGTCAAGAAAAATGGGGGGTAATGCATAACAAAAGTAGGAGAAAGGAAAAGAAGGTTTTATCGATCAAGATTTGACGAGGAAGAGAAGGGATGTACAAAGAATGCTAAATGACAGGGCTAGGAAGGAGAGGAGTATATTCAGGAATTTGATGTGATTAGACTAGCAAAGACGTGGGTAGAGATAGGAATGGCATAGGGTGGAGCCAAAGTTGCCAAGGGGGTATAAGTGGAGGCTACGGGAGGCGGTCAGAGTGAATAGGAATAGAAGGTCTAGTGGGCGAATTATAACAGGGGTTAGGGCTGGATTAGAGGAAGAAGTTCATGGAGAGGGAGAGGGGGATGGCGTGCAACTGGGGGTGTAAAGACAAGAGGTGTAACGTATAAGTTTGTGACTGTGTACAGTAAGGATGGGTTTTTTAAAAATAAATTTATCTGCTATATCATCAGAGATCGTACCTTACCAACAGTATATCAACCCACTAAACCATGAAGGCAGAAAAACTACACAATATCGGTCAAGGTAAGAATCTTCTATAACAGAAAATGCGTCTTAATAAGATAAGATGAAAAATAATATTATTCAAATTAAAATTATTTCTTGAAAAAAAGATCCTACTCCATCGTCACTCAATTGGGAATCGAACCATAAAACTTCTGATTTCCAGTCAGGTTGTCAGGTTCGATAACCAATTGAGCGAAGAAGGAGTAGCATCTTTTTTTCAAGAGATAATTTTAATTTGAATAAGGATGGGATGGAAAGGGTTGAGGAAAAGGTGGAAGACTTACTAGGAGAGAGAGGTGAGAATATGGTGGTACTGGAGGGGGCCTTCAATGCGAGATTTAGGGGAAAGGGGCCTTGGAGCGGGCAGGGAAGAGCTTCGAAAGAAAATCGAAGGATAAAATGATAAATAAAGAGGGGGAGATTCTAAAAGACTGAATAGAGGAAAGAATCTAGAAGGTGGCGAATGGTATGGTAACAGGGTGCAAAGAGGAAGAATACACGCATGTAAGTAAGATGGGGTTATCGGTGATAGACTATGTAATCATGAATATACAAGGATGGGAGGAGATAGAGAAATTCTCAGTGGAAGGGAGGGTAGCATCAGATCATCAGCCAATAAGTTTGTGGATAAAGGAGGAGGGTGGCGGAAGGCAAGGTGGGAAAGAAAGGTCGTTAGGAGAGAGGCTGACCTGGACGAAAGAGGCGATTGAAAAGTATCAGGAGCAGTTGGGCAATGAAGGCTTTGAGCGGAAGTCGCTGGAAGCGATATGGGAGGATCTGATGAGTCGAAAAAGAAGAAGTACCTAGAAATGAGGAAGGAGTTTAGGGTGATGTGTAAGAAGAAAGACCAGGAAATGGGCGTGTGGCAGATAAATTATTGGTTTTTGGAAACGTAGTGTGGGGATAAGTGAGAAGAGAGGGAGTGACGAATGGACGAAATCTTCTAAAGATTCGTTTCATGGATCAGATACACAGAAGAGAGATTAGAGGATTAGAAAAACAACGTAGGTAGGTGGAGAGGGCCTGAATGACGAGGAGATAGAAAAGCAGATATGGAAATTGAAAAAATCTGAGGCAACAAGGCTAGACGAGGTAGACAACGAAGCGTGGCTGTTAGGCATACAGGAGGTAAGGAAGAGGCTGGAGGGGGTAGTAAAAAAGTATGGTGGGGACGGGATTCCCAAGAGTATCAAGAGAGGGGTTGATCATACCACTGTATAAGAAAGGGGATAGGGAGAGGCGTGAAAATTATAAAGGAATTACGCTAATGAATACGACGTACAAAACATACGCGATTGTGATGGCAGATAGGCTGCATAAGGCTGTTAAGGGGAAAGGAATATTGCTGGAGACGCAAGCAGCATCTAGGAAAAAAAGAAGTACCATTGACAATATTTACGTCTTGCGCCACGTGGTGGATGGATAAATAACCAACAAGAGTGTCAAACTGTACGCTTTTTTTGTAGAACTAAAACGTGCGATCCCTTTGGTGAACAAGGGGAGGTTGTAGGAGGCAATGGAAGAGAGGGTAAGGGAAGTATATGAGGAGACGAAGGATAGGATGAGAGGAAATTTTTAAGGGTTTTTGGGTGGATAGGGGATTAAAGCGTAAGTGTCTACTCAGCCCAACCCTTTTTTCAATTTTATTCGCGGATATGGAAAGTGAGCCATCGGCTGAAGTTGTAGGATGAGTTATGGTAGGAGGATTAAGGATATATTCACTCGCATATGCAAATAACATAGTGCTGAAAGCAAAGAGCGAAGTGGCTTTAAAGGAGATGATGGAAAGGTTGAGAAAATACTTGGGAAAAAAAGGTTAGAGTTGAGTGCTGACGAGTCGAAGGTTATCGTGTTCAGGAAAAGAGGTGGGAGAGATAAGGGAGAGGAGTGGAAATGGAAGGGAAAAGCGGTACAGGAGGTGAAAGAGTTTGTGTACCTGGGTTTCTTGTTTCAGAGGAATGGGGGAGTGGATGATTATATAAGCGAGAGGATGAGAAGGGGTAATGTCGAGATGAGTCAGGTGTGGGGGCTGTGGAAGAGGTCGTTCGCAGATAATTTTGTGAGGAGAATGAAATTCTTCGATTCTCCAGTGATAAGTGGCTTATTTTACGGAGTAGATGTGTGGACGTGGAAGGTAAGTGACGAGATATATAGGATACAGGAGAGGTATGTAAAGTGGGCACATTGATGAACTGAGAAAGATGCACAAAGAAGGAAGTTATATGAGTTAATTCAAAAGAATTGCATAGAGAAAGAGAAGGCAGAAAGAGAGGAGAGAATAAGAGAGTTAAGGTTTAACGGGAATTATATGTGGATTATGCAAAGGAAGAGAGCGCAATATTTGTGTGAGAAAGGAAAGCAAGGAAGTCAGGAACTTATAGCGGAAATGAGATGCGGTTTCATGAAGGATTTTAATAGGTTCCGGCTTTCTAGAGAGAAGAGAATGCGCGAATTGTGCGGGAAGGAACAAAAGGCCAGTTGCATGGGTGAAGGGGATGTGGGGTAAGATGTAGACGAAGAGAAGGGAGGAGCAAGAGGAATGAAGAAGGAAAGATTATAAATACGAGAAAAAGTAGATGTAAGAACACTGCAAATATTGTAAATAGTAGATAAGTATTAAGTTTTAGGCGCGGAGGCAGAGGCTGACAATGCGAGGCGAGAAAGACTAAACTATAAGAGCGAGCGAATTAAATATAAGGCGTGGATGGATGGTAATCCTTAAAAGGTGTACAAAAATTCTGTGAAAAGTGAAAGTGTTAACAAGTCAATTTTTTAAATCCAGCATGCCGAAAAATAAAGGTTTATCTATCTGG
>NC_046657.1:138186327-138200725 GCF_010883055.1 Belonocnema kinseyi | reverse complement strand
AACATAGTTGTAGTAAGTGCGGTTCAAAACAACAGAACGCGCAGGGCTCCCGACAATGGGTCAGCTAACAATGCCGACCAATCTAGAGCTGGGGGAGCCAATTAAAATGGATTCAATGCGATGGATCGGCGGGATCTCGTGACCTATGGGTGGACGGAGCGACTGAATCACGACTTGCTAGACAGCTACGATGCGAGTGTGGCCCGTGAACGGTGTTACATGGCACGGCTGCATGCTCTGTGGTGCGAGAAACACCCTGAGCTATCGCACTTTTCGCAGCAACGTCTGCGAAACCATGCTGAACTACTCCGTTAAAGGGGCTATGTAAGCGGAACGCCTACTCTACCACAGCTAGAACAAGCCGGCAACAGAGAAAGAGAGGCAACACTAAGACCAAACGCGGGCAGGCATCCAATAGATGAAGAGCGATGCTTTACGACCCGGAGAAACATCAACACCAAGGTTTCTCTCAAGCCTAAAGATCTGGCTGAAATAGACGACGAGCTTCGTGGACATTTTTTCGGTGAATTCGACCTCTGAGCTATCAATTATTGTGTGTATAATGCAGCAAGAGCTTTGGTCGATGCGAACCGTAAAACAAAACCAACGGCTGATCATAAGACCAAAAGAAGAATGCATCAACTTGCCATAAAGATAGGCTGGGCAAGACAGTACGCGTCCCGCATTCAGTGTGTGATTGACTATATCATATCTGGCAGGAATTTTACCGCCAAGGTTCGAAAGTTCGCGCGCGAACACCGGACCGTTATCACAGACTTAACAAGTCAAAGCTGCTGACCATCAGGCAGCATATTGTTGAGAGAATACGGATACTATCCGAGGCTAAGAGAAGTCTAGAGCGGAGGGAGAGATGGGTCAGAGAAAATCAACAGTTTCTCTCTGCCCCATCTAGACTCTTCGAAGGCCCTTCAGTTACTGTCGAACACCCACCCAAACCAGAGGAGGTCAAAGTATTTTGAAAAGAAGTCTACGAAGTTCAGTATAGACTGGACGAAGGCTCAGAAAATATAAATAGCTTCAAGGAGTTATGTGTTGATTGTATCAAAACCTTCTGGTGGAAGAAGCTTTCTTCAACCCATTAGCATTTGGCCCGTACTTTCACCTTATATTTGAAGTCGGAAGAGCCGATTGCAGAGTAGTTGGTGGAATGGCGCACAATACTCCTGCCGAAAATAGGCAACTTAGCTGACCCGAAGAATTACAGGCCAATAACTTGTCTGAACACACTTTATAAGATATTCACAGCTATCCTAATTGATAGGATTGTTCGGGCAATTGAACCTGTGTGGCAAGAAATGTATGAACAACGAGGCTCAAAGAAAGGTGTAGCCGGACGTCAGGAGAACCTGCTCATTGATAGATGTGTCCTGGATTGATTATCGAAAAACTTTCGATACGACCTCCCATAGACTTATCATCTGTCTTTTGGAAATCTTAAAGTTTCATCCGCAAATATTTGGGTGCATAGAGAGATTGATGTCGCTTTGGAAAACCAGATTTACTATCTCATCTGGAAAAAATCGTGTGACAACTAGCAAGGTCACGTTTCTGAGAGGTGTCTTTCAGGGCGACACCATGAGCCCACTCCTCTTTTGCCTTACATTATTGCCACTATCTCTAGCACTGCGCTATTCCGACGGGTACTTGTGCGGCAAACCTGCAGATCGAAAGTACAAGGTCACTCATGTATTTTACATGGACGATCTTAAGATCTATGCTAAAAACAGAGAGCAACTACATCTAGCTCTGGGGATTGTCGAACGATATCCTAAGGAATTTGGAATGGAATTTGGGTTAGACAAATGCGCCAAGGTTTATTCGAAGCGAGGAAAACTTAATGGCATCCCTGAAGATCCTGAGCTCGTTGATAGAAGCGCCCTACGACACCTTTGCGCTGGAGAGACTTATACATACCTGGGCGTGTCACAGAGCCGCATTCAGGATGTGACATCTATAAAGGATACTCTCCAAAGCAGATACAAACGTCTCATCCGACAGATTTGGTCTTCCGAACTGTTGGCGAGGAACAAAGTATCTGCAACGAACATGCTTGCCGTCCCGGTACTACTCAATTCATTTGGAGTAGTTCCATGGACGAAGAATGAGCTCAGAGATCTTGATATCGGGATAAGAAAGGTTATGCACATGAACAAAAGCATGCATCTTAAGTCTTCCGTTCCGCGACTGTACATCTCACGCCGTCAAGGGGATCACTCGGACTTGACTTCAGTATTAGGGGTGAGCAAAATGCATCAAATCTTATCTATCTCGAGTACTCACTCCTGAAAGCCTGGATTAAGAAAGCACAAGAGAAAAACTTTCGTGAACAGCTCCTCGATAAGAGGATGCACGGTATCTTCCACAGAAATGTGAAGGATCAGTCAATATCTTGTGAACTGACGTTTGCTTACCTTAAATCTCCCGTATTAAAGTCTGGTACAGAGGGTTTCATCTTTGCATTCCAAGACGGTGTCATTTCCACCTTAGCATACCGTAGCCACATTTTGAGCCAAGAAATTCCCGATGATAGCTGCAGGGCGTGCCATGCACACCCCGAGCATTTAGCTCACATACTATTTAGTTGTCCAACTCACGCCGGAACGACTTACATTCAAAGGCACAATGCGGCACTAAGATTGCTTTATTATCAGCTCTGTCACTCTTACGGCATTAACATTAATATCGCTCCTCTAAATGCTCCTAGGGAAATTGAGTCAATTGTCGAGAATGGGAAGTGCCGCATATACTGGAACTTTATATTCTCGACAATTGTTTCTGTTGCTCACTCGAGGACTGACATAGTTCTTCTTGACTTCGAGAAGCGAACCATGTTCGTTATCGAATTTTCGGCACCAGCTGACAAAAACATCGTAACCAAGGAGAATGAAAAGAAAGAGAAGTATCGAGACCTTATGAGGGATTTGCAACGATTGTACCTGGAATATTCCGTTAAACTAATTGTCCTTATCATCGGCGCTCTTGGAGGAGCCAAGCTTTCACTTGCTAATGGCCTAAAAAGCATCCCTGCGTGTCAACAATATGCTAAAACACTTGCGGAAAAATGCAGAAGGCATTTGTCCTTGGGTCACTCCATCTTCTTAGGGTGCACGAGGCTTTTGCTGGAGCGTCATATTGATTCCTTTACAGACTGTAACCACCTATCTCACGGTCGTGAGACGTGGTTGTGGCTGAAATTTTACCGCGATTTCGCTGGGAGCGGGTGCAATTTTCCAGATTAGCACCCGCTCCCAGCGAAATCCTGCGGTTGTCCTTATGACAAATTTTTAATTATATATATATATATACGTAAAATTAATTAACGATACAAGTAAACATAGTAATATGCGAGCGACAAGCTCCGTCAACTGAAAATCAGCAGCATGCCTCTTATACCTCTTATGCCTCTTATGTAAAACCTGGATATCTTTGAAACAGGAGCAGGTAGAAATTTATTCCAAGCAGATTTTTCAACTGCAGTCATCAATAAATACAGCCCTACTTTGAGTTTTTGTAGACAATTTTATGCAACCTATAGTCGCTTTCTGCCCACCGCGAAGTCCCTGAAAGCACTCAAAGTTTCTCATGCAATTAACATGGGAAAAAGTACCGTAAAATTTCAAAAGCAGTTAATTTTTTATATTTTATCGGAATCCCTTGATTCTGTACAATCATGATCTTTAAGCTATGTTAAAAAAATATGCATAGACGGAACAATTTTTTTTTTAATTTACGGAATGGCGGGTCCCTAAATTTTTAACCAAATTTACAATTTCCACAGTTAATGATAAAATAACATCAAATTCGTACAAAAGGCAGATTTATTAATTATAAAGCAGGTGATAAGTATTAAAACACAAAATTTTGAAAAAATAATAAATGACCGCCCAAATGTTGTGTTTCAACTTATTATTCTTTTGTTTCGCAATTAAAACTGTTCAGGTGTCAATTAAAATGCTACATTATTGTAAACAAACAATATTTTTTGATGCATGTAAGCCAAAATTTGGAGAAGTTCTAAAATTAAGTGTTCTGAAATTCTCAAAAACTCGTGTTTTCTATGCTTTTCGTCCAAAGATCTTCAAATTTCAAAGAAAAATCGATTACTATTTTTAAAAAGTTACATAATTTTTACAAATTTAAAAAAATACGGAATAAATTTTCGGAAAGGATTTAGTGATTCTGAAATCTTAAAAATTGTTTTAATTTTAAAAAGGTTGCCCCATAAAATAACAAAAAAAAATCAATATTTCCGACCATTTAGTGAAAAGTTTCCAAATTTCACCAAGGCAAATATTCCCAGCATCGAATTTATCAAAATTTTGACTTTTTTATGCTACGAAATATGTTTTTTTTTCATAATAATTTAGTATTTTAATTGACCCTTCAAAAGTTGTGATCGACAAACAAAGAAATAATAAGTTAAAAAATGTGGAGGGGCCATCTTGAATTTTTTCTAATTTTTAATTTTAAATGTCACCACGTGCTTTCTATCAAATGAATCTGCATCTTGTACGAATTTAAAGAGATTTTGTTATTAATTGTAGAAATTGTATGTTTTTTTCAATTTATAGATCCGCTATTCTGTATTCCGACGGAAAGAAAAAAATAACCTATTAATATTAACCGATTTCACTCAAATTTAGTGAATATGATTTTTTTGTTCATTTTAACAGAATAGGGGAGTGAGACCAAAGATATTTGAAAAAAAATACACCAAGAGCAAATAAGGACCACCCTAATGTATATTAATTTCACAACATGATGGTATATTAAAATTAATTTACGGAATATAGAAATGACTTTACTCACATGTACATTAAATTTCGTTCTGATTTTGTCAACAGTGCTGTCAACATTAAGGCTGTAGCCAGAAAAAATTTGCGAGTGGGAGGGTGTGTATGCAGCGGCAGACAGGAGAGTATATGTATATTATGACCATTTTCAAGAATTTAGGGTCTACAACATATTAAAACGGGCACATCATTGTCTACACTTTAAAGTCCAAACGAAAAACTATGCATATTAACCTCTATCACACAATTATCTCCACTCGCTAATACCTGCACACTTTTAGAAATATATTGACAATCGAACAACATTTCAAATGCAAAAATTGTCGAAATTTCATTATTGTACTGTATTGAAATAAAATGCATACACTTGAGTTGAAAATGCAATCATATAGTTGAATGTAAATACTGTAACTCAAATTTCAACAACAATGGTTGAAATCGTCTGCGCAGTATACGAATTCGCAACCGTGCTTCGCACAACGCAGCAGAGTTTCTAGCTCAAGGCCATGTGCTCAGTATGCAACGTGACCAGATTCCTACCTTATCGTCACTTTCTTTATTTCCTAACCTATTTTTCACACGAAGCGCCTCATCGAGTTGAAATTTGGGATACTAAATAGGAAGCATTAAGAAAGGTCTTTCTGGTCCTAAATTTTTATTAAGATAAAAAAGTTTTTTTTGTAAATATTTTTTTTTGGCTTTTTTAATCATTATTAAACTTTAGGACCAGACCAGACTTGCGAAGTGCTTATTATTTATTATCCACAATTTTCAACTCGATGTGGCACTTCGTGTGAAAATAAATTGGGAAATAAAAAAAGTGGCGGTAATGTAGGAATCTGGTCACGTGACCCACTCGTCACATGGCCTCAAGAGACTTTGTCAATTTTCTTTGTCTCAATTTAGATATATATTTTTGCTACATTCCAAAGTAAGTGAATGTACAGTGGATATCATGAGGACGGAGGAAACAAAGACGGTATTTTTCTATTATGTTACTAATAATACTTTGACGGCTATGACGTGTTTTGATATTCCTAATTATTCCTAATGAAGGATATAATCTAAAACGCAAGTGGCTGCTCCTACAACTTTACGACTTTTTCTGTTGTTCGCTGATTTTCATGTAAGTCAAATTGATGATTGACTCATACTTTTCCTAACGATTTCATTCTCTATGTTGACCGAAAATGTTTCAAATTTCAGACAAGTGGAACTAATGAGGACATCAGGAAAGCGATTTCACCACGTTCTCTCTTTGTTCTCAAAGGCTTTTCATTTAATTTTTTTAATTTCGATAGAGATATTGTTATCAATTTCAAGTTGTATAAAACATAAAATTATGTTTTTACAAAATTTGTATATAACATAATGCATATGAAATTATCTACAGTACAAGTCCGATAACTTTCCAACTTCAGGGCTGTAAGACAGAAATTTTCAGGAATCGCGGACTTATAGGATGCCCCCTCTAGTAACACGATATTTATTGCGCGCATCCGTAAATCATGGGCGCAAATCATGAGCAAAGTAGCATACATATTGGGAGAACCACAATTAGTGTGCGTGCCGTAAGTATGATGACATTTTAAGGGGAGTGTACACTTATCGGACGGCAAGATATCGGACTTAGACTGGGAGACCAATTTTAAGAGTCTATATTTCTTGTGCTAGAAACTGATACCGTTTTTATTAAATCCTTAACAACAATTTAAATTTTCCTGTTATGCAGGTATCTGATACCTCATTTTCAGGTCAGCCCTGAAGATGTGAACTGTAATGTTCACGAAACGTCGGCAAACAATTCGTAGTTTTTTACACGAGTGAAACCCGAAATATCTCTTTTTATCAAAATGAATCATCGTGAAAGCATAAAATCTATTAAAAAGTTTCATCTAGCATCTTCAATAAGAAAAAGAAAAAAATCAATGTTGAAGATGTTTCCGAGGGAATGAATATAACCTTCATCCTTTACTATTGCCGAGAATAAGTTTATCTCCTGTAAATCGCTAAAACTATGGAGTTCCACCAAAGGCATATTTTTGAGAGGCCGTTCACTGTAGGAATCAGTAATTCTCCCCACTTAGAATGGATTCGGAATCAATGGCTCGTCAAAAGATTTTTCAGAAAAATGTCGGAATCAGCGTGATTCGGTGTAATCTTAGAGATCGATTCTGAAAGATTGAAACATACGTTCATCAGTAAGATTTAGAAGAAATACCGGGAATCAGTCAGAATCGCCAAGGAGCACACGGAATCGCTACGATTCCGTGCACACTCGAGCGAATCAGCTTGAGTTAGTATGGACTCAACGCGTTAAAAACACGTTGAGAACGCAGTGTCGAACGCAGGCTACACATACGAGGAGCCTGTAAAGTTGGATTGCTTCTCAGCTGATATGTATTTAAAATAGAAGAATTCAAATTAACATTGTAAAGTTTAAAGTTTAGCTCTGTGAAATGTGAAGGATTTAAGGCTTTCTGTTTCAAATTGTTTAGTTGTGAATATTCTATTTTTATAATTGTTTATTCTGAACAAAGAGTCAAAAGTATTAAGTTACTGAAAATTTTTATTTTCTTTGATTACAACATTTTAGTTTGAATGTGTTAAAAATGAAATATTTTAGACTGTAACAATATTTTAATAGTATTTGAAATTTAATAAAAGTTTTGAATATATTTGATACGTTTTTAATCGGACGTTTATATTTGTTTACCTACTAAGTTAAATGGAAATAGTACAAATTTATAGCGTTGATATCTGTAAATTATTCAATGTTAAAATATATTCAGAATTCAGTTCAATTTCGAATTCTTGAACTATAGTTCCATTTTGAAAATTATAATTAGTTTCTATTTACAGGAGTTTTTTGTCAACAAATATTTATTTTAAACGCTTTCCTTTCTGTATTGTATAAATCTTCCAAACTGCATTTTAAAAAATGTTCCTAATTTATATCAGAAAATGGTTTCATAATTGAAAAAGTCAACAAATAAACTTAAGAAAATAAATTCACTGCCTTTTCCCCCTTTTCCTAGTCTCCAAAAAATTCCCGATCATTTCTCGATTTTCCTGGTTTCCTAGTCCAGCAGGCCACTGTGAGGAATACATGTAATAAAAAATGTTACATAATCGGGTTAGATCCACCACATAACAGAACGTAATGAAACACGAACCCCGTCCTCCCACTTTTAATGTTACGTAATATGTGAACGCTCCCCTAGTGTGGTCGAGAAACGAAGGAATCGATGAAGGATCGGCGAAGAATCAGCGGAATCATACGGAATCAACAGGAATCAGTTGTACTGATGCAGCTCAATGTGCGCAACTGTCAGAATGATCCCTGTGCGTTCTCCTGAGCTTCGATTCGATTCTTTTCTTTGTTTATTGTCAGAATCAAACCAGATCATGCTTCACATGTGGAATCCTTGGTGGAATCACAGGAATCGTGATCTAATTCACGGAATAATTATGCTCACGTAGAATCGATTCTCGAGTGGACGGCCTCTCGCATATTTTATTATCACTATTCGCGAAAGGGCCATTTTTTCCAAGACATTCTCTTTTCTTTTAGCCAATCGTCTTGAATTAGTACATTTCATATAGAAATTAGATATTGTATACATTGAATTGTAAATTCTTTTAGAGCTATTTTGGAAGTCAATACAGTTTGTGAAGAAGAAACAGGAGACAAGCGATCCACGGGTGCCAAAAGAAGGCTCCAGAATTTCGATACAGAGGTACAGAATCTACGTTAAGGTAGTGCGGATACTGGAAAAACTAGCCAAAGCTATGTCGATTATTTTTTTGTGGAAATTAAATACAAAATTTGACCAGCATAGCAATTATAATTGCGTATTAAATTTTAATGCAGAATAATATAAATAAAATGGTTTTTAAATAAGAATAAAATGTAAATTAAAATCTTGATTTGACTTGATCCGAATTAAAGTCATTTTTCACGCTTAGTAGTTGACAGCATAACCACATGTAGAGAAAATAAACTTAACCTTCAAATACACAGGCAACAAAATCATTATTTGAAATTTCGCGCACTTCCCGATTCCAGCCGAAGCTGTCTGCCAACGTTAGTCAATGCCACACCGTTCTCGTCATATTTAACCTCGATATATTTTGTTAAAATTAAGCTTAAATACCCTGGGCGCAAGTAAAAATGAACAGTAATTCAAATTTCAAAGTATATTTTTTGTCTCCAAAACAGTTTTTTTAACAATATTCATCTGGTTTCAAAGCCAAAATTAACCATTTTTATAGCCTGCGAAAGGCCTTTCCATAAGATTCATTCTTTTTTTATAGCCCAAGTAAAGTTTACTTAGCTCGATTTACTAAATAAATTTGATCATTGAATAGAGCCATATAAACTATATTTTAACTATAAAGTCATTTCCATTTTCTGTGTATACATATTATTTCATATTCCTAAAATTTCAATTGCGCGTAAATTAGAAATAAGTAACTTTATTGAATTTCAAATTACATATATACCCTAATTTTTAAGCACATGTATTGGAAATTTCATTCACAAGTGGTTAAAATTTAAGTTACAAGGCCCAAGGAAAGATGCAGACCTTAAACTGGGTTAGATTGGATTGCTCTAAAGAAATAATAGGGATCCGATGTAGATCCCAGGTAAGCTAGAAAATCCATCTGTCGTCCTTTTACGCTTGGAGCGATTCAACCCAACACTAAGGACGTCGTCCTGGCGAATCATTAGTAACGACCGGCCTGAAGAAGAGAGCCCAGCGGCTTGTCCTACATAACTCCTAGTTGTGCAGATTCCTGTGTTTCAGTCGAGGGCTCTTGGAAACCTCAACAACAGGCACTTCTTTCAACTTATACAGATCAACTTTACGGCTTCGGGTAAATGACAGGAGCAGCCTGTCGGAGCAGATGAAGATCAGAGGGCAGACCAAAATTACTGCTTTCAGCCTAACCATTAACCAAAATAACTTGCACGGTAGCAAAGGCGCCTCATACTAGCGAAGGGATTCGAAGTTTTCCCGCCGCTAGAGCTATGCTCGAGAGATTTGATGGCGATAGCCACAGATCTTAGAGGGATTGGGAAGCTAGTCATGGGATCGGCCTACTTTCCATATGAAAGTGAAACAAACCCACCAGAGGAAGTACAAATGTATACTGGTGAACTAGTGCAGGTTAAGGTGTCTCACTTTTCTTTTGGGGTGCGATGCTAACTTGCACTATAATGTATGGGGTAGCATAGGCCCCACTCAAGAGGGAATCATCTATTGGAATATTAAATTACTACTGATTTAAATATTCTCTACACGGGGCATATTCTGATGTTTCACAATTCGGTCTTGCATGAAGTCATTGAAATTACACTTAATATCGTCAAAAATGTTCAATAACAATTACTATTAGTCATAATTAAAGGTTCTTTAAACGTAATATTTTGATTTCGAGTCAGAATTACTTTCCAGGACCGTCTGAATCATAACCTTACTTCATTATGATTTGACGCTTGAGAGAGTGGTTGTGAGTAGTGAATAGTTATTGGACATACTCGAAGTAATAAGTTACTATAAATGACTGATAAATTACCAAAAATTACGGATAAATTACCATAAATTAACGATAAATTACCGAAAATTTTTTAAACTTTTAGATGTCTCAAATTTGTGGTAATTCGCCAATTTTTCATTATATTCTAAAATTTTTTGTAATTTAGCCAATTTTTCATAAACTTTTGGAAAATTTTGAAATTTAGCAAATAACCTATAAATTTTTCAAATTTTTTAATTTCTTCCAAAAAGCTCCGGATACACTACATTTCTATAAATTTTCGGTAATTTACAAATTTAACAAAAATTTACGGAATTTTTAGGTAATTTTTGTAATTTTACCATAAATTTCCAAAAATTACCATGCATTTTCAAAAAATTAGTTTTTATCGTTTCTCAAATCGAAAATTTCCCGCATTTGTTAGAAAAATATCGTGTGCTACAGGAGCTAAAAGTAGGCAGCTAAAACTCTTGTGAAGTTTACAGTACTTGCCATCGGCTCATCTTCAGGTCGTTTCGGGCTTGTCTTAAGCTCGTGTACAGCTCGCCTTTGGCTCGCCTTTAGCTCGCCTACGACTCGCCTACAACTCCCCTTCGACTCGTCTCTAGCTCGTACAGCCAACTTTACACTCGTGTGAAACTGCCTACTTTCTGCACTTGTAGCACAATATACTATTATTGAACAAAACTAAAATAATGTCTTTAATAACGTTTTACCCATAGTTCTACGCGCACGTACTTCTTCCCACTAATGTTCAAAACTTCTGGCTTAAAATTCAATCATAGTCATAGTTGGCACCTTCATGAAGAAGTATCGATAAAATTCCGGTATTAACAAGTAAAAAAGATAACAATAAATATCTGGTGAGATTAAGAGAAATAATACACAAATATTTTGTAGAGCAGAATTTCTGAATGCTTCTTCACTCTCAGCAGATCTGCGCATCTGAAATAAATCCTCTTTACGAAAATGTTTAGAAGTTCAAAAGAGCAACCAGTAGACTAGCACAGATAAAAGAAAACTTTAAATTCTCATTGTCCATTCCGATAACGATAACCTGAGTTTGAGACCATAAAATTCGCAGGAAAGTACCTCGCCCACTTCCCTTTTATCCGCTTAAGTAGCAAATGTGTATAGAAAAAGTTAATATTTCCTGGAAGAGTTGACGATTGTTTGATTTTCAATCGATTATTCAAACGAAAATTTTGAAAGCATGGCGCCACCTGTAAGTGTTATTTAAAAATTATATAAAAAATATAGACATTATAGTTTTTTAGTATGAGGAACAGGTTTCCAGTTACAAATAGTATGAAATAGAGAGTCTGTCATTTTGAGCGACCCTAATTATATACATATGTATAATTAAAAGTTTGTCAGAAAGGCAACCGCAGGATTTCGCCGGAAACGGGTGCTAATCTGAAAAACTGCACTTGATCCCAACGAAATTGCGGTAAAATTTCAATCATAACCTCATCTCACGACGGTCAGATAGGTGGTTACAGTCTGTAACGGAATCAATACGACGATCCGGCAAAAGTCTCGGGCACCCTTAGGACACGGAGCGACCCAAGGATGACCGCCTTCTGAATTGTTCACGCAAGTGTTTTAGCATATTTTTGACACGCAGGGATGCTTTTCAGGCTATTAACCAGTGTAAGCTTGGCAAAACTAAGAGCGCCGATGATAAGGACGATTATTTCAACATAATATTCCTTTATCTTTATATTCAAAGCTACTTGGCTTATATGTTTCAAACACATAACTTGGCTCAATTGTCACAAAAGCATGATACTTCAAGAAATATGTGATTTTTGGAGAAAAATGAATTTTTTTGTTCAGTCTATTTCTCTTCAAATCGATAAGGAAAAATTAAATATATGAATTATTTGAAGAAATACAGCAGATAAAGCAAAGTTTTCCATTATTTTCCTTCGAAAATACAAGTGTTTGACCTTGCGGGAATATTCTGTTAAGCTAATCAGGACGATTCCTACTTTTCAACAAAATGCGAAAGCACTTGCGGGAAAGATACAGAAGGCGGTCGTGCTTTGCTCGCTCGTGTCCTCAGGGTGCATGGAACTTTTTCAGGATCGTCGTATTTAATCCTTCACTGACTTTAACCACCTATCTGATCTATCTAACGGTTTCCGTGGTTACGACTGCAATTTTAGCCTGATTTCACCGGGAGCGAGTGCAGTTTTTCAGATTAGCACGCGCTCCTGGCGATTATTTTTGATTATTTGAAATTTTATTAGCTAATTTGAAAATTCTGACTGTTGGGGATCTTTTGGCATTATAAAACTTCAAGAATAGGTATCAAAAAATTTGTCAAACATTTGTATTTTTAAATGAACATAATGTAAAACTTTGTTTTATATGCTGTATTTCTTCAACTAATTCAGATATTTAATTTTGCCTTTTTGATGTAAAGAGAAAGAGACTGAGCAAAAAATGTCATTTTCAAAAAATCACATATCTCTTGAAGTATCATGCTTTTGTTACAATTGAACCAAGCATGCATTTGGAACATATAAGCCAAGCAGCTTCGAATATAAAGAGTAGAATAAAAATTAAAAATATTCCAGCATCATTGTTTTTGAAAAATAGATCATCTTCATTTTGCGCTCAAAAAACTTCCACATCAGCTTACATATTCCATCTTGCAAAACTCCAGCTAGCGTAGAGACTTTTTGCTTAAAATTGGTTAAGGCACACCGCGTAGTTGAAATTTTTCCCTTTTGAGTATCAATTTGCTTTTCACTAATCCACATTGTGTCTTCTGAGGGTAAATATTACTAACCGCCGTAAGTGATTGCAGCGATACTTTGATGAGATACAAATCCCCTCGCAAAGCGCTTATATGTGCGATGACGCATTCTCCGATATTTATGCACCCCTGGACGACCTTATACATATATCGCTGCTATTAGATTTCCCTGTGGTCTGAATGCCACGAGGTCGAAGAACGACACGTATACCTTTAGTTCACTTAGGCAAAATTAACAGATCGTAAACCCAAGGGTTCAATGGGCCTTTCTGATAGTTATAATGATTTAGGTACTATAATAGCATTGATTAAAAAAATGAGATTTTGTATTCGAAATAACGATCCCGAGTTGAAATTTAGGCCCTGCTTTGAAGCCGTAACTCCTACCTTAGTAGGCGCTGGAAGCTGTGAAGTAGATCCTAAATAAGCAGCGATGTTAATGTAATTTAGACCCTATTTTGACGCTGAAGATGTCGGAAATTGGCCGTTTTTCCACGTTCAGCGTCGTAGTGAGGTCTGTAGTTAAGACAAATTAAGCCCTCTTTTAAAGCAAAGAACTACTAGTGTAGGACTTGTGGCATCAAAGCAGGTTCTCTATAATTTCACACCAATATAGATGAATAAAAATAAGATTTAATATTTATCAGAAAAAATCAAATAATATTAGTGATATAAATATCAAGGATATTCGCAATTATTTTTTAGACATATTATTAATAGAATATTTTGATTATGACGCTAAAGCATAGTGTACTGAAAAATCCGCAAGTACTAAGAAACGAACTCGAGATCGCACGCACGCACTGAGTATTTACCAAAAGCCTAACGCCCTAACCAATTCATCCAATTCAGGGTCTAAAATCTTTTCAAATCCAAAACAATGGAGTGAATAATTACTTTTTTTCACTTTCTGTTTCGTTAAATATTTGAAACGATTTTTAAAGAGTTCAAGATAAATTGGTTCTATTTTTAGAAGTATTCTATATTATACGCTTTACCATAAAAGAACTTGAGGCTACATCTTTAAATTCGATCGTGTCAAACCTGCCGTATTTAATAACAATATCTTTTTATTTCTTTATCAAGCGAAGATTTTAAAAAAAGCCGTTCAGCATCATAATTAATCCAAGTAGACTGAAAAATACAAATATTTAGTTCAATATTCAACCTAATATTCATCAGGAAATAAGTTTATATTAACAATAACAGTACTGTTTTTATTACCAATTGCCTCTTCGTCCCGAAATTCGAGATATGTAGTAAATTATTTTTC
>NC_046657.1:138183295-138186227 GCF_010883055.1 Belonocnema kinseyi | reverse complement strand
AGTTAAAAGTTCAAAGTAGGGGCTGCAAGTTTAAATAGCGTCAAAGCAGGTTCTAATAAGGAGCTGAAACTTCAAACTAGGGTCTAAATTTCGACTCGGGGAATTTGGTTAATAAAGTGAATCACGATTAAGCGATTGCGCGGGATGCGCTGCTGCTTTTGTGTACAAATTTTTGAGCAAACTTAAGACTATTCGAGAATGCTGCCGGGTTATTGATGATCCTCTCCATTCGCTCAGTCTTTATACTAAATTCCAAACTACACAGCTAGTAAATCAATATAACAAAATGGATGAGATAGCTAGGTAAAGTTCTTAAGACGGAAGCCACGTAAAAAGAATTTTCGGAAGTTGTGCGGCAAGAAAGAAGAAATTATGTCGAAATCCGGAAAATTTATCGGAACACTTTTTAAACTCAGCCTCCGTTATATTAGCATATTATTTCTATGGACGCGCCCTCGGTGGAAAAGACGAGGGTGGACCTGTCGGGAAGGGGAAGAGGCATTTCGCTCCTTGACATAACGCGTGGTAGCATATCAAATATGTTGATAAATTGTGTCTTTGAGCGATGAAGAGCTGGAGTCGAATTTCAGCCACCTTTCATGTGCGAACTAGGAAGACACATTTGAATATCAGAAAGAGCTGCATAGTCCTCTACGTGAGAGTTAGAAGTGCCTCTTCTATGGGTAAAAAGACTATTTATAGTGCCCACCTAGAGCGTACGGATTTCTTGCTTTTCCGTACTTAAGATTGCCATACTATTATTATTATTATTATTATTATTATTATTATTATTATTATTATTAAATACGTGTTCAAATATTATAACCGTAGGATAAAAAAAATGGAATACTTCATTTTAATTCATCCACGTCGGTTGGATTCTTATAAGTCGAAAAGTCGAATTAATAATTTTCAAAAAATGCTGACACGAAACTGTCCTTTGAAGTAATCGAAATATATACTCGTATGACGCATAGGGGAAAAATACTTACTTGGGACAAAATTCCGCTGACTCTTTAAGCGTAAAAGTAATAATTATATTTGTTTTTACGTGAACTATTTTAATGGCATTTTAAACTAACCTTAACGTAGTTGGACCGACATTGACACTTTTCACTCATACCTCATACAGTTGCAAAATATACAAGAAACCATATGAGTCTGCTGCAAGTTCTGTTTCAAAGCAAGGTAAGGTAAGTCGAAATGCCATTTAAATAGTTCGTGTAAAAAACAAATAAAGTGATTACTTTAAAAAATAAATAGAATCCGTTCCTTTATTTACTTATAGTGCCCTTCAGTTATATTTTTCAAATAAATAAAAACTTCAGATAAATGATTTTGTCCATAAAACTGGTTACATATATTAATTTTATTTTTTTAAAGATAGACTTAAATCATTGTTCTCGGATCTAGTTATCCGCATCGTATTATTAGTCTTATGATGACGTCGCTTTCTGAGCCTCTTGTGCTTAAAGTAATATAATCTCAAAGTTTTTTTGCAAGCCTGTCTCAGGCATCTAACTCCTTAAAAATAATAAGGATGTTTCCAGACTTGATAGTTTAAGGTAAATTTTGACGTTTCTTAGGGTTAATTTATTAATTTAAGCCTGCGTCTGTCGTCTCTCATACTATCATTTATATACAAGTAGGTAAGAGAAGGATAATAGATGATAAAGTGGACTCTCTGATAAGATTAAGTTAACAGTTTGAGATAATAATCAATCTAATATTCCTGCGATATTCAGGTTTAAACTCCAGGATCGCCAGCTTTACACTCTGGGATAGTGAAGCTAACCGTCAAATTTTTACACTCGAGGGATCGTACGCTATATCATCTATGGGGCTGTCCCATTATTGAAGTTCAAATATATTCAGTCTGACACTCTGGATGTTTAGATCGACTAGTCATTTTTCTCAATGCATAGAAAAAAGATTGATCAAATATTATAAATAACCATTACTTCCGTACTATTCAATGTACTGTAAATATATTATATATCAATTAAATTGTGTCAAGCCAAGTAATATTTTATATTCTTGCATATAATTTGAATTAGGTTAATGAAAAAAGTTTTACTGTGAAAAACCATCCTATAAAATAAACTCAACTCTCGAGTTAAGGCGGATTTAGTGCCACACGAGGCCAGTAATTCCAGGAATCACATATAGTCAGGCGCCTTAACTCAAAAGTTTAGTGTCATCAAAAGTGCTACAAAAAATGTAGTAAATATTTTTATAATGGCTTTCGGTCAGTTTTGAGATGTAAGTGGTAAAAAGGAGCACTCTAAATTTTATCCATTTATTTGCAACCGGATAAGAGCTTGTTTAACTTGAGAAGCGTGACATCCACAAATCACAGGGATTAAAGTATAGTAAAAGAAACCGCAGTCAACCAAGAGTTCTGCATTATCATCTCACCTTTCAACAGATCAGACTCAGAATTCTCATCAAGTTCGAAAATGACAATCATGCTTCGTAACATGGAGTATTGCTACTATAAAGTTGAAGGCTTCAAAGTTTTCATTCATTCTTTGAAATAGAGACTCAAACAATTTTTCGACGTAATGGCTTTATTCTCCTACTGTCATTTGGAAAACTTTTTGTATGCCAAATCGTATAGTATCCGACATTTTCGTTGATTGTCCACTGTTTTCCAATTATGACCTGATACCGATGAGGTTATAAGTAGTTACTGATTTTTCTGCTCGTTCTGCTCTAACGGAAGCGCAATGGGGCGTTTGCAAGCTGCTCTAGTCAAAGTTCCGCGAAAATTTGAATTGGATAAATGAAAAGTTGCTCTTTCTAATACAAATTAATAATAAAAGTTTCCAGGTTACGAGGGTAGTTCAATAAGTCCTTAGAATGAAGTATAAAAACAATTTTTTTTGGGTAAATTTTTTTTTATTTTTCAACATAATCTCCTTGGAGCTCT
>NC_046657.1:138180536-138183195 GCF_010883055.1 Belonocnema kinseyi | reverse complement strand
CAGGGATGCTTTTTAGGCTATTAGCAAATGAAAGCTTGGCACCTCCAAGAGCGCCGATGATAAGGACGATCAGTTTAACAGAATATTCCGGGTACAATCGTTAATTTTTCCCCCTTAAATTTCAGTCATTTTTGTATTTTTTCGAATTTTGCAGGTGAAGCGAACATTTAAAAATAATAAACCTTTTAGTAGTTTCACTTTAGAATATTAAAAAAAAAGATTATTTAGTCCCGAGCTTTTTCCGAGTAATGTAAGATTTTTTGGTCTACACTGCCTTCACTATAAGTATGGGAGTTCTCATGCTTCCGCATGATATAATATTCGTCGTTAGATTTATTATTAGAAAGAGTAAAACTCCTATTTTTGACTACGTCCTATTTTTAAGTTGTGATTAAATAAACTATTCTACAAAATCGGCAAAGAAGATTTTTGGCGGAGGTTATGTTTCGTGGAAATAATCAGAATCAATGATATTATGTTCGATTATTTATTCGATTATTTATTGAAATATTATTTTTTAATTAAATTCTTTATTATTACATTATTAATCTATTGGATTATTAGAATGAATAATTAGACTAATAAATTATATTAAATAGGAACAAAAATTATATTTAAATTGCACTTCTCTAAAAAGGAATCTTTCCTATTTTCGAAAATAAATTTAACAAAAATTGATAATCCATCATATGTCAGTTTCAAATTACTTTGTCTATCATTTTCTTAAAGACAATAATGAATTTTTCTTTCCCAATGTATTCAAGATGGTAGACGATAAACAATTGTTCGCCAATCAAGTAGTGATTGTAAAATAGCTTATATTCGGCTACCGATCGCAATTTTGGGTACATTTTGTGTCACCGTTTGAAATTTCAACCAATATATTTAAAATCATATTCATAAACAAGTCAAAAAATATTTAGCTTTAAAGCAGAAATGCACAAGAATTGGAACGCACAGTCATCCAAATCGGAAAAAGGTGGTCAGAATTTGCAAAATTATTTTTTTTTTCGCAGGACTTTCACTTACAGATAAGTCTAAAAATTATATGTACAATTTGTCGTCAGATTACATTAAATAATATCTTTTTTTTACTCTATGACTGAGTCTGAAAGTGAGCGTTTGACAAGTAATATTTATAGTGTTCGAAATGAGTGAAAAACAACTACGCAAAAAAACGCATCACTTGTGAAATAATGATCAATTTTTTTTCTTATATTTAATCTTCTCTGAGAAGTATGTAATTCTTCTTCTTTATTCATAATATGTCCCCTAAAGATTAACATGACTTCCATGCTTCACAATCTTTCCGCTTATGTATATATATTTTAACAATCTTATCCTTTTCATATATACAATTATTTACAACTATTTACATAAAGTTTATATCTAGTTCTTTATCTCTATTTCCTGTGATAGCGCAATTTAGGACTTATTAGCAAACGAGTGAGCGAGCGCACAAAAGCGAGAGTGCAAGCGAGAGGAAGAGCATGAGAGCGCAAACGCATCTTAGTCCACTTTACTCTTAAATTACTATTACTTACAATCTTCACGCTTCTAATCTAAGCGACTTCCGTTTCCTTTCCTTTTTGATACCTCCATTTGCCATTTTTCACATGCATTCTTTCATTCTCTCTTATTCGCTCTTCTAGCTCCCTCTAACTCCTTCATCCATTCTTCTTCTAATCCATGCTCCCCTAGAATCTTAACCACATTCTCTTGCCAGCTTTCTTTGTCTTCCATTTCTCATTTATATCCTTGCCATACTTGCTGCCCTGTGTACCCCTCCAATTCACATATTCTATACTTTCTGTTCTCTTCTTATTCCCAATACATTCTCTCCCTTACCTCGTTTTCCAATCTTCATCTTGCTATTCTGGCCCACCTTCTCTCTCCCCAACCCTTTTCTAAATACTCAGGTGCTCCTTCCTTTTTATCAGCTTATACCATTTATTGTATTTTGATTCCTCAATCACCCCCCAGGTTTCTATTAATGGTCTTTCCCTCTTGCTTCTTTCCAATTCTTCATAGTTTACAACCTCTTTCACGCACTTTCTGGTCAACTTCCCTCCCTTTCCACCCCTCAGCTTCGTCTCAAATTGCTATGCCCTCTTTTCCGCTCTAGTACTTAACTTATCCCTTTGCGCTTCTTTTCTCTGCTCCATAACCTAATACTGGCCATACCAGAGTATCAAATAACCACATTCTTCTTCTCCAATTTTTTTAACCTTCTTTTTTCTATTTTCCATATCTGTTTCATTACCCCTGCTGCATTTTTTATCCTTTCTCTTATATGAGCTCTATGATCTCCATTCGTTTGCAAAATATATCCCAAATATTTAAACTCTCTTACTTCTTCTAACTTTATTTCCTTCCATTTTCCTGTCTATTCTTTCTTCCTTTCCCCTCCTTTTCTAAACCTCCTTATCTTTGTCTTTTCTATTTTTAAATTAAGCTTTTTCCCATGCACTTTTTCCCATGCTTTTTCCCATGCACGTGGAATTATACTTATTGACTACTTGGAAAAGGGTAAAACAATCATTGGTGAATATTATGTATCATTATTAGAGCAGTTGAAAGAAGAAATTTAAAAAAAACGACCACATTTGGCGAGAAAAAAAATTCTCTTTCATCACGACAACGCCCGAGTTCACACATG
>NC_046657.1:138141766-138180436 GCF_010883055.1 Belonocnema kinseyi | reverse complement strand
TGTGCAAATTTTTAAAAAACCTTTAATATCTTCTGTAAAATGAGTAGTATGTCACTTATTTACTTGTACCACGTGTATGCAATTTGGTCCGTCGTAAATGTCGGAATAAGCTATCAATAATACATTTTGTAATTATTTCTATTAATTTCATTGTTGTGGCAGTATATTTACCTCACACTGGACTTCCATTATCTGTGATTGTAGTAAGTCACATTAACTGGACTACACGTTTTTGGGTGCGCTGATCACGAATCCTCAGCTCCTGTCACCCCTACACGTCAGGATCAGAGATATTTGAAGATCAACTACGCTGATTTGAGACATATTCTCTTTTTTTAGATCAAATTCTGAAAGAGCGGAAACCCTTGTGGAAATAATTCCTGGCAGACTGGAATTATTCTAGCGCCACTACTGGATTATTCGTGGGTGTCTGTTCACGCCGAATTAGATTTGCGCTCTTTTGGCGCTATCTATACATACTTGATAGAAAAATCCATCACGCAGTTCTATGTAGACCCACGAATGTTGCTAACCAGAATTTCACATCACATTAAAATAAAAATATCGTCTAAAGTCTAGCCTGGCTCTAGAAAGTACTTCTATTTGGACTTTGAAAAAAAGGCTTCATTTAAAAACTAATTAATAGAAGATAACAAATTACATTTATTGCACTGCTTAAATCAAAGGAAATAGAAGAAATAAAGTTGCCTGTGTTATCAGTGCTGACCAATAGCGCAGATTTATTAATTTAATTCATCACTGTATATCGATTGACCTGACGCAATATACATTGTTTATTCGTAAACTATTGAATGAAAGACAAAGCTAATATAAAAAATTATTGCTGAATAAAGACATTTTATTCTTAAGTTTTCTAGGAAAGTAATTTTCCTTCTCGTATGACATGTATCAAGTACTCATGTACATATGCAGTGCTACCAACAGCACTCAACTTTCATCATGCAATGCAATTTCAAAACTGCTACCAAAACAGTAGGCAACAATGACCGGAATTGCAAGAATCAGATGTTTGCCACGCCGCCATTCAGTGTGAATACTTTTCGTTTCGCGACCACGAGGTTTGAAGTTTTCCAGATCCTTTTTCGACGTAAGGGCGTTGGAATCAAGACCCAACCTCAAAACTGGATTTTCCCATTTTACTCTATAAATACTAGAATTACATATTTTCTAGATAATCAGGGCTTATTCCTCTTTTTATTTAAATCTTTATTCGGAGTAGAAATTTGGGTAAATCCTATAGTTTTTGTATAAGGTGATTTTTTTATTCTAAACCCAGCATTTGAAAAAAAGTCTAACATAAAAGGTATTGAAATGAAGCAATTTTTCACCTCGAATAAAAATTTGATTCAATGCAGAAATAGGCTCTAATGATTTAAAAAATATGTAATTCTAATATTTATGGAGTAAAATGAGAATTCAATTTTGAGGTTGGCTCCTGCATCGAAAACATTTACAATTGGCATTTTCTTTTTTATCAATAACATTTGGATACATTCTGTCAAGAAAGCACGAGCTATATTCCATTTTTCTTACAGAAATCTGGAATTTGTTAATATTCTCAATGTAGCTCATAGTGCTTTTAAGTCAGGAATTACTTAATTATAAAAATAAGTATTTAATTTGCAACCTAGGTCGCATCTAGATCTACTAGATTTTACTAGATTCACTAGAAGGCGCCAGTACCGCTGTTGTAGATAGCGGATAGTCGATTGGAGTGTTACATTTGCGCACTGACCCAGCATAGTTTCCCGAGATAGCATCAGTATAGACTCGTGGCGGTCTGGGCTGGAACAGTATAGCGCCATGAATTATTTCCACATGGGAAATTTTCGGTTCGGATATATTTTTACCCATGGGTCTCAGATACCTCTAGAGGTCATATGAAGGTCAAAAAGATTCTTCGCAATATGAAGGTGAAATCGATCATTTTAAATTCCCTGAAAAGTATCCCGTGATGGCAGTTCAAAGTTGGATACAGTTGACTGTTAGAATTCGACACGACCGTCTTTATGGAATCGAACTTATCCGAATCGTCTGTTTCATTCCCGTCATCTAGAGTTCCTCTAGGGAGAGTTGTGTCAACGCTTACTCCGCTTCTGATTGTTGCTGCGAAACCGGAATCGGATGTTTTGAAATTGGCGCGACTTTAAAATCAAATTAAATGTTCAGGCACTGATAGAATAGTTAATAAGTATGATACAAATAATAATGTAGGTGTAATAATGAAGAATGTTTAAAAAGTGAAGAATCTTCTTTTAAGCACACTTAAAGAATACTATTAATTAAGGCTGTTTGTCAAAGGCTCTAAAATGTAACAGATAGTAAGTAGAATAACAATAATAATAATTTATATTCGATCATTAAAAATTATTAAAATGTAATAACTTTTTTTAATGAAATGAATTTTTTAAATATTAATTAAAATATTGCCTGAAACAAATTTTCTATTTTTACGAAACAAAAATTAAACTGGGAAAAAACATAGAGGAAAAACTTCTAATTGTATTGTTTATGAAGTAAAGTAAAGAAATTGAATTCTGAGGTTAAGACCTTATCTTCAACACCTTTTGATTAAAATATTTCGAATAAAAATAAATTTGATTTAATCCTAGAAAAGACCAAAACAAAGATTAAAGTAATATTTTTAAAACAGAGTTAGGAAATCAGAAATAAATGTATTTTATAGAGCTAAAAAGCATTTGTTTATAGTAGGTGTGAGTAATGTTTTTTCAGTCTTAAAAATTATTTTTTCAATTAAGTCTTTATTTCAGAACAATAGGTAAAAAGTAAAAGATGATTTATGTTACAACTAAAATTTCAATTACATGAATAAAGTATACAATTTTTAACTGCTGCTTTACTCGAATTATATTTCAATAAAAATTTTATTAAATTATAGAATAAATATCACAGCAAATTCATGTTGCAGATGAACGTTTATTTGAAATTACGTTTCAAATTTATACTATAAAAGTAATAATGGAAGACAAAAAGGAAGAAAGTTGGTTTTTCTTACAAGTTTACAACTCTAAGAAACTAAATTTGTATTGAAAAGTGATGTGCATAGTCATTCTTTTGCTAGCATATTTGTTTTCAATATCTTTTTCCTTGGATTTAGCTTGATTAACAATTCTTAGACGAAAGAGCAAAAATCGACGGAATATTTTCTCTTCTAAATTGTGGCACATCAAAATCTGACTGCTTTTGAATAAATTGAATCTTGATAAAAAGAAATCGAAGAGATTCATTGTACCACATTTTTTTACAACCAGGTACAATGATCTAAATATTTGTTTCATTTCGTGCAAAGTATCAAAAGTAGCTTCGTTGACGTAGAAAAGCAAGTTTTCTTTATATTCTTTGTAGGCTACGAATTTGGTTACATCGAGATGTAAAAAACTAGCCGAATTCATGGAACCGACTGATGCAATGCAAGAATCACAGTTCTTACTGTTTTTCTCAATGCTCTTTATAAGATAACCAGCAGTGCGATATAAAGCATTCTTCTCAATAGTGCCTAATGGTTCAGTAGGTAGTGTTAATAAACATAAATCCATTGTGGCATTAGCTGGAAATGGTGGAAAAATGGAGTATGATGATTCAGCCACTTCAGTTTCTTGCAACTGATTTCTGGCTACACTGATTGCATTAGCTGAGGTAGCTTAAGCAGGAGCTAGTAATGGCGGTGCAATAGCCGGTAATGCCTTCTTGGAAACATTACAAAAGTTTTCGGGAATCGTTTTTTGAGTTATTGGTGATAAATTTAAGTTTATTGTTTGAGCTGGGAAATTTTTGCTATGCTTATTATTATCTTTCTTTTGACATTTACTTTCCTGAAGGAACTCAGACAGATAGTAGCTTTCGTCATAATTGTAGGTACTGGAATAAATGGGTCTAGAATACAGCGCAATGGAAATTAATCACAAGTCGTATTTAAATTGTAAAACATTAGGCATAACATGCTCTGAACGAATTACGGTAAATAAGTTTTCAATAGCGTCCTGGCTGAATCTGGATGTGAGGAAAAATTAAAAACCTTTCTTATTTAGCAAATACTCGCTAAGCTCAATTGCGGACATTGTTGACAGAATGAATCCTTTTTGACAAGGTTTGAATATCCCTGCCTCGCCAATTCGCATCATTCCCATAAGGTCCGTAATGTCCTTCAGAAAAGTGATTGTTTCTTCGTATTTATCCTATTTACCAATCTGTACTACTTTGCAAGGTTGCCAAAGAACCAAGCAGCATTTTTGACAATTTCTTTTTTTTGAAAGAATGACATCTTCTGCTTTAATATGTGATGTTAAAGTGAAGACTAAGTCTTCTTCTGACTTAAGCATTTCAATTAAATGATCACCGTCAACAATATTTGTAGGCATATTGTAAGCTTCCTGAATATCCTGCGGTAAATAAAATTTTTTGTTATTGATTATGCTTTGCACTGTATTTTCTAGCAAATGTGGCACATCTGCAAAGAAGTAAAGAACACGCTCAGGATCCCCATGCGGATGAGGATGAGAAATCGAATTCTGTATTCCAGTTCTTCTCCATCAGTGATTCCAAATGCATTCCAGCAGAAAAAATTATTCGGTACCATATCAAACGTTATACTATTGACTCTTAGTCCGAAGGTTTCTGCTTTGGCAATTATCCTTAAAATAATTCGCTTTAATAAGGCAACGTCAAAACTGGTACCTGTAAAGTCATATCCTATAACTTATTTCCAGCGTGCACCAGTCCAGCTGAAATATAAACATTGGCTTGCTTGACCTCACCCTCCATACCAGCTAGAAGAGTAATGTCACCGACGTATTGTTTAGTCTGAAGATCAAACATTTTGCCTCCAAGAATCGTGACTTCGTCAATTACTACAGAGCATTCTCTGCCAACATCATTTAGAACATTTGATACTTTATGTTTTAAATACAAGAACATTCTGTTCGAAATCCCAGGTCTAAATTTGATGTGCTCGATTCGCCTGCTGAGAGTCCTGCTGAACGGCTAGGGAAATCCTTGTCTAAGCAGTTCATCATAACCTGTGTTTCCACACGTGAATTTCAAACGCAATGCTTTTTTAATTGTTGTATTAGACCATGCCTTGGGTCTTGGCTTTCCTTTGGCTCTCTGCAGCTTAACTAAATTTCGAATTTGATCCTCTACAAACAAAGACATTAATACGTTTTTGAAATTAGCATGTCCATCTCTTTCCAATTTCCTTTTTTCATCAAGAGCTTTCTGGAGTCTGATTTTCAAAGCTTTGATTTTTTGTTCCTGTTTCTGAAGTAGAACTATTACATTATCAGCCATTACTCCATCCAATGAACTCCCTTTCACCTTTTCTTCCGCAGTCAGATTTCTTGGACTTTCATGTGGCTCACGTGAATTTTCCTCTGTTAATTCCTTCGTCGTCACATGCGGTGGATTTTCTTGTGGCGCATATGAAATCTGATTGTGTTAAGTACAAAATATACAGTTAGATAATATAATAATATGATAATAATATTAATAATAGATAGTATTAATAGTTATCGTTAAAGTTAATATCTATATATCAGTAACGAAGACAATTTTTGGAGCATTTGATTTGCTTAAATAATATATAAAAATTAAATTCGTTAAAAAATAAAAGTGTCTGTTATAAAGTTAAGAAGTTATTTTATGCAGACAAAAATTTGACAGGGTATGCAAATTTTTACGCCTTAATATTCTTCATCTCTCATTACGTACAGCATCTACACAAAAAAGTACAAAACAAGGAAACAATTTTAATAATCTTGCTTTAATAGTTTAGACCATAATTCTTTTTTTGTAATTCTCTTAAAGGCATTGTTTTTATATGTTTACCTTTTAATTCACTACTAACACGTGGCAAGAAGCAACTGTGCTGGCAGATGATTTACTTATATTTGAAGAAATTCAAGTGTCAAATTTGTCCAGCCTTATCTGTTTCTAAAAAAATTAGAAGATCTTAAAATGTTAAAAACTAGTTGCAAGTACTATACTAGATGTAAGGTGTCGTAAAAGCATATTTTATCTAACACTTTTATATATAAAATTGGACACATTTTTATTATACATATAAACACGAAATTTAAAATAAACAAGAATTAATTAAATTAAACATGTATTAAGAAGTAAGAAATTTTAATTAAATTAAAGTAAAAATTGTAATCCTATTTAACACTCAATAATAAATCTAATGTGCAGAATTTCTGAAAATAAAACTTAGAATCTAACGATCAAATTTGGACAACCACCTAAAAACTTCCTAAAAAACAAAATAAAAACATTATTTTTTCGACAGAAAATAAAAAAACAGGCAAGAAAAAGAGAAGGCAACCAACTAAATTCCTTTCTTTTTTATTTCTTTAGACTTTTGTATTTTTATTTTATTTTTATTTGTGAAAAATATTCACCAACTTTTCGGCACTTATATAGTACCCTTATCAAGGAAAGACAAATTTCTTCGAGATAAGCTTCTCAATTTTCTTTCCTATGTTTTATTTTCTATATACAAAAAAAATTTGTTTCTTCTCTATTTTAGGTGAATTTTTTTCTTTGTTTAAAAATTATAATAGGAACATTTTATTATGGTTGCCCAAATGTATACGTTGCCCAGTGGGCACAAAACTATGAAAATTCCACGAACGTCCTTGGGACGTTCCTAGGACGTCCTATGTCCTAAAGATGACCTAAAGATGACCTAATGACGCCTTAGAGACATAAACGTCCTCGGGACATCTTTCGTGCTAACATTAGACGTTCCAAGACCAAGATGACTAAAATGACCAAAAGACATGGTATAAAAGACGTCTTGGGGATGCCCCAAAGATTTCTCTAGGACATCCTTAATTTTTTTGCTCACTAGGTGGATTCTTGCTTTTATTTTCAGGAATTATGCACATTAAAGATGTATTTTATCATAATAAAAATTAAAAAATTTTCAGCTTATTTGTAAATTTTCGTTGAAAAATCTGATTAAAACACACTCAATTAATTTTTTTTTAATATCTACTGGTACACATACTGTTTTCCCTGATCTCATAAAAATAGCGTCACTTTTTCTTTTCCTAACTGGTAGACTAGGAAACAGAGTTGGAAATGCGTCCTTTTTTAGCCTCCTTTTATTGTTTATAGTTTCCCACATAATAGACTTAAAATGTTCCTGCAATCATAAACAATAAGGTACATTACCGACTTTTATCAGATTATTTATTGAAAATTAAAGCCTTACCTCACAAACAGTAGATTTCGATTTGAGGTATCCAATCATCTCGATTAATACTTTCTAACCATAATTTTTTAAGCTTAGAATCTTTTCGAATTTATCTTAAATACAAACCTCTGTCAGAACTATTAGGGCAGTAAAGAATAAGACAAGACTCCATTTTTTTCATTAAAAAGATTTATTTTTCAAACAAACACTCTACGAAAATATATACTGACATATAACCTTTTCTTAAGAATACTTCAAATATTTCGCGCTTCGTTACGTATTTCCGATTCCGGTTTCGCGGCGGCTAACTTTACTGCAGCAATGGAAGCTTGTGACTTGCAATTTTCAAGACGGTCATGACGAATTTTGTGCGAACAAACTACAATTTACTCCCTAAAAACTAGCTGCAAGAAGATTTAACTTCAGTTTTTTCTGTGACGTCTTTAGGAGAAAGGGTGAATCTATCCAGGCATGCACAAGAAAAAGTAGCTGTACGATGCAGGGATTCAGAATCCCCGTGTCAGCGATTGGTCAGGGTGAGCAAGGGGACTCGCAATCGTCGTCATCATGCGACTGCAGCTCTACATTGGTTGGTAACTTAACCCCTGCAAAGTCTACTGCTATAAGAATAGTAATGACGCCGTGCAATACGAGTATTGACAAGTTTTGTGTTGTTTGTGGGAAATATGTCATCAGTATTGAAAGAAATCCATTTACAGATTAATTAAAAGAAAATGACAGAAATGTCCTTAGTCTAGATACTAGTGAAATGGACAATTTGTGGACTCTGAAAACTATATGCATAAAATGTAGATTTCAACTTTAGTTGACTAATACATCTGGGTACAATCGTAACAATATATCTCTTATATCTTATACATCTGTTTAGTATTGAACTCTTACTGTCTTTATCACCAATGTCCATGATATGGGAGAAACTTAGATGTCGACTAATAAAGATTCTTCTAATATAGATGCGCAAAATATTGAAATGCAAGTTAAAGATTCGAGAGACGAACATAATAATTACAGTTTTATAGAAGAATCGAAAGAAATGGATGATCAAGATACGAATTTGAATGCATTTACTCAAGATTAACTGAGTGACTTGATTCGAGACCCACGTATATCGAAAGAACTTTTTGATTTAGTAGCACCTACATTAAAAGAGAAAGAGGTTTTGCTCCTGAAACTCGTGTATACTTTTACCGAAATCGAGATTTGTCATTTAGGAAATTTTATTCAAATGAATTGAATTTGGTATATTGTAACGATGTTGAAGGCCTAATAAATGAATTTAAGTGCGTTAATTATGAAGCTCGTGACTGGCGTCTATTCATAGATTCTTCGACAAGAAGTTTTTAAAGCTGTTTTGCTCCATAATGCTGGTCTCTCAAGAGAGATACTACAACTCCACATAAAAGAAAATCCCTTCGTGGATCATTCGCCAGTAAACGAACACGTCATTCGTACATTTATTTGGTTAATGACAGATTATATATGACCCACACATAACCTCTAGAGGTCAGTGGGACCCGTGGGTAATAATATAGCCGAACGTAAAATTTCCGGCTCTTTCAGAATCTCAGCTCAAACAGATAATAACTCTCAAATTAACAAAGTTGGCCTTCAAATGACCTTGACCCTGACGTACAGGTGCCATCTGGGCTACGGATTCGTGATCAGTACGCCTCAAAATGTATTTTGAAAGCATCATTACCTCAATATGCGCAAACCATGACAAGCTGCTAGTTTCAGAAGTTCTAAAGAATGCTTTTGACCTTCATGTGATCTCTGAAGGTCACTGGGACCCGTGAGTGAAAATATATCGAAACTTACGATTTCCCGCTCTTTCAGAATCTGAGCTCAAAAAGATGATATATCTCAAATCAACGAAGTTGACCTTCAAATGATCTTGGTCCTGATGTGTAGGGGTTATAGGGGCTAAGGATTTGTTACCAGAGCACCCGAAATCCACCTTCATACACAACTTGACAAAAATTATTTAAACGAATTAGCTTATGCAGAATTTCAAAACTATAATTCTCCAGTCCGAAAAATGTGTTTTTCGTGTACGGCAGCGGGATTGTTATACCTATGCGCCCGAAACACCGGTCTCTTTTCCAGTTTTCTGTCACTTTGTTTCTAGAGTTTACTTCTCAGTGAAGGTTCTATACATTACAATAAAATACGAAGTATTTCAGTATTTATTTATAAACATTAATTTATACATAAACTATGGTAGAAAATAGCCTAATTAATAGAAACCTAAAAATATACTAAATAAACAATTACCTCACATTTTAAACATTTAAATAATTCACTAAAATTCATTAATAGCCTGTAAAAAAATTAAGTAAATCCAAAACTTTTTCAATTAATGTTAGGTAAATTCCTAACGTGACTCCGCTATTAGCGACGAGCCGGAAGCCTCATCGAGGACGACTCTGATGGGTAAGAGTTCGTAGTTAGTAGGGTGGAAGTGTCAGCGTGAATTCGACTCAGCAGGGAAATCGCGTGTCTCTCCAAAACATGCACCATATAAAGAGATGAATGTTCTCAAGTTACGGCCAACTATACGGCGTTTATGAGAAAACGGGCAACGTTCCAGGGTAAAATTTCCTTATCTTTACAGGCGGGGCACTATAGAGATTAGCCAAATATGTCCTTAACTACTCGTAGGAACAAAATAATTTCTTTGGAGAAAACATGTTCCCTGTGAAGAACGAAATCACCGAGGAGCCTTAGATGATACTCGTAGTTTGGAATCTATTCGTGGAGAACTATCTGGGCGTAAAGGGTACCCCAATTGAACTGCAAATTTTTAAATAGCTTTTTTTACATATATAAAATTTAATATTATTGAAGCAATTAAAAAAAATGACAAAAAATATTTAAGTTTTACAAATTTATGTCGACTTTTCAATATGGCTGCCTTGAGGACGAACTATAGCTCTAATTTGCTCGAAAAACAGCTTGCAAAATGCCCCAAATCGAAAAGTCGTGAATGATAAAGATCTGGCATGAGCACATTCATGCAGCGTGCGACTCGTTTGTCGTGCTTAAGACAGCTGTATTGAAAATTCGACATAAATTCGTAAAATTTAAATGTTTTTCACCATTTTTTTCAATTGCTTTAATAACATTTAATTTTACATAAAAAATGCAGCGTTCTAAAAAGTTTCAATTCAATTGTGCCACCCTGTAATTCTAATGATATTAATGCAAAAAGGTGAAACCAAACAGAAAAACCATGATGAACAAGTTTGTCGGAGACTGCTGCGAAGAGGTTGAGATTCCAAGCAGCAGCCAGCCAGGCAGCCATTCTGATAGCAGTACACGGAATGCAATCAGTTTACATAAGAAGATGCGGCTGAGAGCTCTAATAATTTCTTATAGTCAGGCTCTTCAAGGTTACTTGAAAGTAATTAGAGTGGAATTAGAGAAGACAATTTCTAAGGTGTAACCTGGAGAAGTGATGACAATATTTGAGACTCCAGATTCTATAACCCTGCATAAAATTTGCCTAACCGCTTTAGGCTGCTCGAGTTCGCCCCTAAAGGCTTGAAAACTAGTTTCCGAAAATTTCACATTTTAAAATATCACTTTGTGACAAAAATATTGCCCTAATTGAATTATTCGTGAACAGAATAGAATCATTCAAATAGCATTGAATGTGTGCGTGAGAGGTGATAACTTCGGAGCTTCGACCTGTTCGACCACAGCCTCGCGTCACTTCGTTGGGTCCCTGTACTGGCATCATTATAGTCTATTTATTTATTTGTTTAGACTATTAAATAAAAATTTTAATATCAAACCACAAGTAATTTTTAATTAGAGTAAAATCGTTAAGTATTTGCACCTCAAATGACATATACTTATTTACCGGGTGATTATAAACATTCAGAAAAACATATCTTACTTCACAAATTAAAAAAAAATTGTTTAAACAAAAAAGTTAATTTTTGACCAAATAGTTTGAATTTTTACCAAAAGCTCTTTTTTGTGTTAAAGGATTCTTTACAAGTTCATTTTTCTAATTTTCCTTCGAACTAAACTTGCTGTGATTATACCACTAATAAGTTAAAAACTATTTAGCACGTATTCAGTACTTTTTATAAAAACAGCATGAATACAGTTTGTAGAAAATCTTACAAAGAACATAATAAACCGATAGAGTATTGTAGAGATTAAATGAAAATTATAGTTTCTAAATGGAAAATAAAACGGAAAACTTAGGCCAACTACTTTTAAGTAAATAATTACGCCCTAAACTATTCTTTCTATGGTAAATATATATTTCTTTTCCAAAATTGATTAAATTATAAATTAGGCTACTCTTTCTGATTTCATAAATCAAGTTGAAAATTGAGTAATGTGCTTGACTTTATACTGAAAACATCCTTAATATTTTAAATGTATTACTAAATGAAAAAATAATGTTTTCTGTTCACATTATGTTTTGAATGTACACCTATTTTAACGACATTGTTTACGAACATGATGCTTTCTAGCGGGGTAAATAGCGCGGAGCAACTGGGCTCCGAAGTTATCACCTCTCACGCGCTCGGTCAATGCTATTAAAATGATTCTATTCTGTTAACGAATAACGAAATTTCCTTCAAAGTGATATATTAAAAATTTGAATTTTCGAAAACTGATTTTCATGCCATCAGCGGCCAACACGAGCGGTCTAAAGCGGGCAAGTAAATGTTATGCGGGGTTATAGAATCTGGAGTCTCATTTGAAGATTGTCACTTTAAAAATGATTCTATAACCATCACGTGTTTGGACAAAGTGTACCGAACTTGGAACATTAAAGCTTTTGACGGGCGACAATCTTGGATAGGAACTAACATTAAAGTGATCAAAAGTAAAGACATTTCAAATAGAGTAGAGATTTTGGCTTAGATTCCTAGTATCTTCAGGAAAGCAACATCAGTACTTGAAATAATAGCAATCCCCAATTCAACTATGCAAACAGAAGGATAGAAGCCTATCTATGTCAAGGCTAGTATTCAAGCTACTTTACTTGTAACAAGTGTAAAGCTAGGAGTGGTCAGGCTTCTCAAAGAAATCGACTACAGGCCTCACTATGGGTTAGAGAGGATTAACATAATGATCCTTTTAAAAACAAAGTAACACCCGTAGACAGAGTTTTGAATATGTCTTCGAAAAAAGTGAAAGAGACAACTGAAAGTTAAAATAGACTCTATATGTCCCTCTTATAGTAAACAATTTATCTACAATCAAATTTCACCACGCTAGAGGTTCGTCTGCTATGCCAAGCAGACGTTTGTCTATGAAAGCGGATCAGTCATTTATGATAGTTTTTTAAAAGCACCTAGGACCACACTTTATGGACTCTATAATGTACAGAATTATATATATCAAACAAATAGAATTTGCTGCGAACGTCCTCCAAAAGGGTATGAAAAAAGCATACGAGGATAATTTTTCTCTACATTTAAAAAAAAGACATACAGAGATGCACCCTTGTGGAATCCTAGAGTATAGGATCTAAAAAAAGGCACTCGTCACCTTTTTAACACAATTTCTTCTGGAATGAAAAATATAACTGTTCACTGCTAGATTCCAGAGCATCTTGAATAGCGACTCCTCATGACAACAGAAAGCATTGTTACTGCATTTGGGTGAAATGATTGAGAGAACTAATGAAATGCTTGAGCGCCTTATGAGGGTATACTTTCTAGGCTCGGTGTTTGAATACACACATGAGGGGGTGTTTCATGAGTCGTACCTCTTTAAACGACAAACTTTTGGAGCCAGAATAGAAAGTAGCCAGTCGTATTGTCACGGATCAAAAAGTTATATGGGTAGTTATACAATGTACCCATTTCAAACTGCAGGTGATAATAAAATATTCCCTGCATTGATTCTAGATGAATTTCAGTCTTTGTTGGTCCATTGTGCAGCATATTTCCGGCATGTTTAGCAATGGAATACAAGTCGGTAACATGGAGGAAGGTTAAGGCAGTCTTCAATCCAATATCGGGTAAGGATACATACTAAGCGGCAAAATCTTTTAGACCAATTAGCGTGACGTCGCTCAATTTGAAAACATTAGAAAAATTAGTAGACCTTTACTTGAAAGAGAAAATCCTGACGGAGAAACCTCTCCATAGGTATGAATTTGCCTTTTACGAAGGAAGATCAACCGTAGACGTATAAGGGTACCTTGGTGTAACTCATGCAGTCAGTGTTTAATACAGTAGAGATATGGTGCAGGGACCGTTGTTTGTCCAAAACTCACACATTTTACCACAAAAAGGAAGCTTCCGGATTTTAGATGTGTTAAGTTTTGTAGTAGGAATGTAGAATTTTCAAAATCAGCGATGTACGTAGGAAAGATATTTGGCCCGATATTAACCTGTAAACTCCATATTGACGGAATGGTAAAAACAACTAAGATGGATTTTGAGCCGGTAGATGCGCAATAGGGAAAACCTGGGACTTAAAATACAGGATTACTCACTTGTTATTTACAATGATAATCAGACCCATAATAGAATATACATCAACGATCTGACTGCCAAAGACTAAACTAATCAGTATTATTTGGCAACTGGAAATTCTCGAAAAGGGTTTTTGATTGGCGTTTACTGGTTCTATTCTTCCCAAAAGGAAAGAATATATAGAAAAACGCCTAGCGTTAAGATAACGACACAACAGGCCACATATACTAGAATTTTTCAGACAGAAATAACAAGTATCTATTTAAGATTTACTGTAGGAAGTTGTTAAGCGGTACAAACTTTAAACCACAGAACACATTTACTAAAGCTTTTCAGACCGAAATAATAACTGTTTGAGGGTCTTACTTCTGAAAAGTTAACTTCTTGGCTAGTATTGTGTTGCCTTTAAGGACTTCTTAAGGTTTACATTAAAAACTGGGTCAGTTTGATTTGGGTACTCGGCGATGAAGATATTGAAAAAAATGAAAAAGCAGACGCACTGGATAAAATGGAAGCTTAACAGTCCCTGATTGGCCCGGAAACCTACTGTGGCATTTCGTTTGCATCGGAAAAAACCTGTATTGTGATAAATGCTTTCTGGACGTGCTTCAAAGATATTAGAAGGGTACCAAAAAAGGCTGCATTATAATAATTTTATATCTGGTACATGTAAAAAGTAGACCCATGAACTTGCGAACATAGACAGAAGGCAGATTAATGTCTTAGAAGGGATGCTTCCTGGACACTGTCGATTGAAAAAACACTTGACGAACATAAGGATTGGAGACAACATTCAGCTGTGAAAATGTGATTTTTTTAAGGAGAAAGCTTATCACATACTTCGGGAATGTGATGCACTGGCGTGCCTCAGAAATGAATACATGGATGATTATTTCTCTTACCACATAACTTGAATGACATCCCCTGCAATTCAGTGTATCTCTTTATGACAAATACTGAAATTTGAGGAGCCTGGAACGGTGATCAAATTGGATTCAGGAACATTCCACCTTTTCTACTCGCTGTTCTCGCCTGTTCACATAGAAATCAGGTGCCGTTGAAAACCTCTCTAGTTGAGAAGAGATTCGATTCTTTTGCGAGCAAGTATATGGAGATACTTATTCAGATATATACGCTTCAGATATATCACTATTTCGTAAATTTTGACAAAGGCAAAGGTCGCAATGTTCGGTGAAAGGGCGTTCATTAATTACTGCTGAAAAAATAAAGAAAGTTATCATTGAAACTACAAAATTTTCGGCGCCACGAACAGACAAAATCAAAAAATTTTGGTGAAAGAAGTTCACTAATACGTTCCAACATGTGGCTCCTATATTTATCACTTTCTGACATGAGGCACAACCTATTCCGCAGTGGTTAGTGGAAGGACGCGCCGTACGGATCCCGAATATCAGGAAGGAGCTTACCAATTTTGGGCATAATGTTTCTGTATTAGAAAAACGTATTATAGTATGATTTTTGTTTTTGCTGTTAATTGAGCGGTTTCAGAGATAAAGAGAAAAAATCGTTATAACTTACTCGCGGGCACTCTCGCCCAAGCCCCATCCAAGGCAGGTTTTGGAGCTATTTGTAACTACTCTTGTCAATAAAAAATAGGACTTATGAAAGTAAGATATTGTGCACATTTCATAAAAGTGATTTGGTATTTAAGATATGCACAATATTAATACATAATAAAACGACTCACAGAAAATCTATCGCCGGTACAAGTTTTGTAATATTATTCTGATGAATACGAATAATAAAAAATAGGAGGTGTTAATCACAACATCTATAATTACTTTCTTGCTTAGAAACGGCTTAATTTTAGGCGTTAAACCTGTTGAATTTTTGGTTAAATGGACCAAGTATAACAACCATATAGGTACAATTTTCAGATTTGGATGTTGCGGGCCCACAATCCCACATGAGATTAGCACCCTCCTTTGTCAAATACAAATAACAACAGGCCGATGCCTTTGTTTCATTTGATTCCAGCGATAGTACACATTGGTCTAACACTACTAACAACTTTGGTGCTTAAAATTCGTGTACAGGAAGACAAAAATTCGCTTCTACTAAGAGAGCATGCTAAGAATTCCCTAAATGGTATATTCTATGCAATCATACGTAGATAAGAGATATCGATGGGTCTCCTCAACATGTTTAAGAACATGGTCCTCTGCTCCTTGACGACAGTCTTTAGGGGGAGCCAGATGTCTTGAGGGGCCTGATGGGGGAGTACGAGTTCTGCACTACGCTAGGGGGCGTTTCTCTGTAGAGAAAATGGATAGGGCACACGCTGAAGGTAGAAATATCGTCAAAGTCAGGTTCGGGGTATGTGTCTTTGGAATCCTCTCCGGCTTGGGTGTCTCGTGAGGAGTGCTTGCATATCCCGTAATGTGCAGAAACATAATCTTCGATTGATAGGGATTGTCGGGTTTCGTCCTGCGGGGGTGGAGTTGCGTGTTCACGGGGAGCTTGTGCGCCTTATGATGGGTTTATTTTAACGTTTTCTATTTGATAGACCGCAAGCTATTCGAAGGATTTGATGCCTGAGTCAATAGAGGTATCGGCGGGGTGCAGATCCACACTCTTGCTCGGACTTGCGGGTTAATAGATTTCGTACGCGTACAAGCTTACGCCGCCAGGATCAGGATCTATGAAGGAGTGCTCCTGCTGGATCCGTAAGCCTTAATCTGGACCGAAGATACAGTTAAAGAGCCTCCTGAAGTGAGGTCACTCGAAAAGGAAGTACAACGAGAAATAATGTGTGCTTGATAAGGTAGTTGGTCTCCAGAAGATGGGAGCACGGTAGCTGGGACAGGAGAGAACATTACAATGCAAATATTCAGAAAGATTGTCGGGAAGTCGGTAGATTATACGGGCCTCGAAATTGGAGTTCGACGAGTTCCGGCAATAAGCTCTTTGAAAGGTAGCTTGTATGGTTCCCTGATTATCCCCTTACAATTTCACTAAGGGTGACAAATGCTCTTGAGGGTGGATTGTCACCTCCCGTGTACTGTCCTCTGCCCGTGTTCTCACTGTAACTGCGGAATTATTGGAGCACTTGGGCCGAACCGGAAGGACCACACAAGTCCGGGAGCAGGAGGGGATGAGGGTCCTTGTGCGCTAGGTTTCCACAACATCGCGTTGTCGGTGGTGCCGTTTATGTCTTGGTTTATTTCTCCTTTCTCTCGTGGGGTTTATTTTCTTAGTGGGGAACCTTCCGAGCAATAGAAACACCTGTTATTAAACAAACCAAAAAATGGGAAAAGGTCATAAGAAGACTCAATATAAAATCATAGGGAATATGAAGGTGCGCCCTGGCACACTTTGTCCCCCTTAAAGGCCACCTATAAGTCTCCACCAGCGTGTGCGAGGCGTAAACGTGTTGATAGTGGTACCCGCATCTGTGATTGCATCATTGAAGCCCCCTGAAAGGCAACCGGTAGGTTCCCGACATAGGGTGATGTGCATAGTGTGAGTTTTTGGGTGTTGACCCATACACTAATAATCGGCACCCTAGGGGCCCCCTTTAAAGGAAACCAGTAGGACCGCAACGAATTGTGATAAGTAAATTTTGGGCGTATGGGTGCTGACCCATGCACCCTCAATCGGCACCCTAGCAGCCCCCTTAAAGGCAGCCAGTACGTCCACAAGGGAAGGCGTTAAATATCGTATAAATGTGTAGTTGAGTGCTGAAAAATAAAGTTATTTAAGTTTTTGAAATCGTCATTCGTATTGTATAATAGGTATAAGTCCTGAAATTATTCTTTCCTGCCTATCTGCTTGATAAAAACTAAAAGGTAAAGTAAGATGAGGGAGGGGTTGAGGGTATGGAAAGAAATAAAAAGAAAAATTGATTTATTTTGTGTTTGCTCGCGGTGGATCAAGTCTGGAGGAGTAAAGCGACGAAGGCTAGTTGGCTGTTTGCTGCGTACTGTGTGTTGTCAAAGAAAACGGTGTTGGTGCTGTATTGCGCCTTGTTCTAGAGCCGCAAAGGCAATCTGGGTTGGCGGGATGCCAAGTGCTGGTATGCTGGAACGAATGCAGGCAAGTTACGATGGTCTTTGGCGCAGTAGCTGCTTCGAGAGAGGCGATACCGACCTTGGACGCCGGATGCCTTTTGAAAAAGCAGGATATCGACCTTACGCGTTGTGTGCCCTTAGAGCGAAAGGCACCGCGGGGTGCGGGAGTTGCAGCAAATGAGGTAACTATCGATCGGTTCTTAGCCGAATATCTCAACTGTGGTCTGGTAGGAGGTCATCTTCTGATTGGCAGAATCCGTGTCTCGAGCAATATTGAGACTGTCGAACTTTTGGCTGAAAAAGAGCATCCTGTTGTCATAAATGGAAACCTTCCTCATTGCGATTACGGACAGGATTGTGAGCGCCAGAAGTTATCGTTGACACGTATTACATCGAGATGTGCTTGATCAGTGCCGAATATGTGTAGATACCAAAGTATCCATTGAGCAAATTATTTATGGCTGTCGCTTAATGGTTTTGAGAGACTATACGCCCAGACATAATGATATGGCGAAAATTATACATCAAAAACTTATTCTAAACTTTGAACTATATATACACTCCAGCGCTCGTTTAGGAAAAAAGGCTACATTTTATATTTAGATCTTACTATCGAGATGGATTATTATATCTAAGCTAATCGACTCGATATCGTGATGCGAGAAAAAAATATTGAAGAGTCTACATCATCGACTTTGCTTATCCCCTAAACCGGAATTTGCAAATAACTGAGACATCTAAAATCCATAAGTCTAGCAGACTAGAAGCAGCAGCTTAAAGGACCGTTCTATTGAATCCCTGACGTATTACAAGAACTTTTTAGAACGTCAGGAAGTAAGCGAATAAAAACCTATAGAGAGATGATAGTTTTAAGAAAGCATCCAGGGAAACAATTATTACCGGCAACGCTCGCGGCCACTACATAAGAATGCCAGGGGTTAATGATGGATTTCAAACTACCACATGCTCCAAATCTGTACCTAAAACGTAATAAAGATTTACATATCGTATTAAATTAATTTGCGACATTATCATTTTATTAGGAACTGTAATTATTGTTCGACCGTTGTGTATAATGAAAAACCTAGTCCACCTGCTAACAAGTTACCCAACAAATATATCATTGAGATTCTCTAAAATATTTTGAAACGCGTGTCGCTTTCCGCAAATCATCAGTAGATATCATTAATCAAACAGCTGATCAACAAAAACATCTGTGATAAATGGTAAAAATTCGAACATCAACTGTGCCTGCTGAGAATGTTTTGCTTAGCGTTGGGAATTTGCAACCAACCGCATAAAAAGAAATGCCGTAGTAGATTATTAAGTTCGATAACGCTATGAAAGGGGAATTGTTGCGTCACTATTATGAGAGTGTGAAGTTCGAAACTAAAATTAAAAAGTATACAACTTTAGGATGAATCTTACTTCAAAATATTCTGATGTAAAGAAAGTCGCACTAAGAGATCTCATCGCTCAGTTGAAGAACATCAAGAATAATCTACATATTAAACACCGGCAATTGATGTTCTTGCGCAACCTGATGATGATACAGCACCACCACGTCTTTCAGAGTCAGAACCGTTTATTCAACCAGAGGCAAAAGCAGAGTTTTAGCACCCAATACGCCTATTAAAATAGACATACCATATAAAGATAGATGATATGTGCCTTTATTTTTTTGCAGAGAAAATTAATCAAAGTTTGAGTAGGGAACATCATCGAATTATTTTACTTAAGTACCCAGAGCTAGCCACAAAAATAAATGAGCAGAATCTAGCAGACCCACCTTCCATTGATTAACTTCCTTTAGAAGATGTGAACAGCAAATACATGATCAAAATAGAAAGCATAGATGCTAGGGACAGTGTACATAAAGCACCTTGACACGAATTTTGGTTACTCTTTACTAGATTTTAGACATGTAGAATCAGCAAAAAGGCGTTCCCTGCACCAGACGAGTATCACAAAGGATCAGCGCGCAATAATAGAACACCTGAACAGCAAGTTTTACCTGTGCATTTGAAAGCCACTCTAACTGCGTTAGAGGGGTAAGCTCTTTTGTATTCTGCAGCTGTAGCATCTGTTATCATTTTCGGCCTCAGAAGTAGGCCTACAATTGCTGTATTTTCCCCAGGGAGGAATCGTGATCCGCCATGGAAGATCGGGTTGGATATGGATGTCAGGAAAGTAAGGCGTAAATCGGTTCGATGGACTCAATATAAGGAAGGAAGTAGAACCAGAAAGTTAAAACACTTTGTTACTTAAATCATCCACCCAGGGTACATCGAGACATTAGCACTAGCAACATTGAATAAGATTATAGGTTTTCAGCAGCTGAGGCTTGATGTTCTTACTATTGGACTGCGTCGAACAAGAAAAGTAGTGCAATAGGCAACAAAATCAAACCTGTCTGGCAGATAAAAGAAGGTTCTATCATGAACTGAGCATAAAGCAACGTAACCAGCACGACACCGAAGTCCCTTCGTTTGAAGACATGACTAAATATTGCTCAGGTGTTGAATAAAAAACGAACACAATAATTTACACACTGCGTGGTTCCAACTAGGAAAGACAAGAGCTATAAATAACCCTGCTCTGGAGCTGACTAGCATAAAAGATTGAAATGTTACAGCGATGTTGAAAAGGATAAGTAGCTGTGAACATCCAGGTCCGGATATTATGTACACTCTTTGGTAGAAGAAGGGGCTTGACACGAATTTCGCTTTTGTATTAGAGGCGCGTGCCAGTTTTGTGAAGAGCGGCGAGTCGTGAAACATTGGCGCCACTACTCAGGCGCCCGGTCTGCCCCCTGTCTGTTATTATTTTGCATATAAAAACTCGTGACTAGTCATGACTTTATAGTCCATTTGCTGTATTTTATTCACTCACGAATAAATTTTTTATACAAATGGAGGGGCTTCGATGTATAACTCCGAACTCTCGATCAGGGTGCGACTTTAAACCTGGGCATTTAGTGTGCGAAGGTTACTTTTTGAAGGATCATAAAATTTGGATAAAGAAAGTTTTAGCCCCTGATGGAACGGTTATGACGGTGAGTATTACGATTTGCTTACATCGATGTACTTTAAACTAAAATAATCGAATCGCTCTGACGGCTTTATGACTACATTGATTTTTAAATTTTGATGTTTATTTAAGCTGAATTTCGTAAATTGACAAACACAGTGCAAACCAAAATGCAAGATTCATACAATCAATATAATTACAATTCTATCAAAAACAGTAACAAAAGTGAGAACCTCTGGTTTCTTTTAAGACGACTTGAAATTATCCCTTCTAAAACCCCCACCCTCAATTTCCTCTACTTTTGATGATACAAAATATTCTTTTCTGACAAATCGCAAGAAACCCTAATTAAAAAAATCTTCGAGGTTAAATCGAATGCTCAAGTTTTTGATTGTATTTCAATTTAAATGATTCGCCTTGCTTTACCAGTCATCGGCCAAATTCTCTCGCATATCTACAATGCATCTGCAGGTAGGAATATTTCCTGATTGCTGGAAAGATGCAATATTGTTCATCAGCAACTTACTCTAGTAATTATTCAGCCAAGCGTAGCGTATCGTACAAAAAGAAAAAAATAATAATAAAATCAAGTGGCCTAAAACGGATTATGCTCATGCTAATCCACAGTTTTTAACCAATCGACACCAAATTTGGCACACATATTCCTTGAGTTCCCAAACAGGTCGGAAGAGTGGGGGGCATACGGAGGTTTGGGCAGATGAGAGGGGCACACTCGCACTTTTGACCAATCGGGATCAGATTTTTCACAATTATTCTTTGGACTCCCGGGCAGTTTTTAAAAATATTAAGGGGAAGCTGCAGCGAGGGGGAGGGGCAGTTTTTCAAATATATAAAATCAAGTGGCCTAAAACGTATGATGCTTTTGAAAATCTACAGTTTTTGACAATCGGTACCAAATTTTGCACACACATTCTTTGGCCTCCCACAGGTCGTTATATTGCGATGGGCACATAGGAGGGGTAAAAATAAGGGATGGCCCATCCATGGAGAAAATATCCGTAGATATAAATAGTTTGATTGACAACCATACGCTTGCAATAACGGTGTAAGGATAATGCTATTTGCTTTATTTTAAAGCAAATGACAAAGTTTTTTGGAAATATCAGACTTTGCTGTTAGATAATGTGAGCTATATGTTGCAAGAATTGCGAGGCTAACAGTTTAAGGCGACGTAATTGAGCTTGCTTTTAAAATTGAATTTAGACTCGAATTTTAGGTATAGTGCAATTAGTTATATCAGTATATATAAGAGGAAGGGTAATCCTTTCACTGAGGCCAATTTAGGATTTCCAAAAATTAATAATTCCACATCAATTTAACTCTTGTATAGTTTAAATTACTTTTTAGCAAAGAAACACAACAACCATTAATTATGTGAGGTTATTTTTTAAAAGGTGACAAATACGACGACATTTTGCTTTTACTTTTTACGTCCGACATCCTGTGCTAAATCCACTCAATCCTGTTTTTGATGCTGAGCTCTTTTCTTTGAACGCTTCTGTGTATTTGCAATTGGCCCGAAACTACCTACAAGGAAGAAGAAAAAATCGAAGGTTTTGGGTTACACCCCACATACAGGAACATATGAGGCTCAAATTTGGAGCGTACAACTAACTCATTATTTCTTCATTTCCGTACAGCTGATCATGATTAATTTTTTTTATTTTTCAGAATGATTCCTAGACAATTTGAAAAATTGCATGAAATGATTAAACATAAAATCGAAAAGGGAGTTAGTGTTAGAAATCCTCTACCATCGAGACTGCGTGTGGCTTTAGCACCAGAAGAGGGTGAAGACGATGAAGAAAATAAGTGTGGATACACCATGGAACTTTTGAAAGTGTTCACCTAAAATTTTTGAAACGCGTGTAACAGATTTTTAAGCAAAATTTTGGAATCTTCCCATATTACATAATTGTAGAAAGAATATGAAAAGGTTGTTGTAAAGAATTTTGTAAAAGGTTTAACGAAAACAAAAAATTATTTTTAGGTTCCTAGCAAAACTGAAAATAATTTTTTATTCCGAATAATTAATTTCAATAGATTATTTAAACATATTTTAAAACATTTCAAAAAGTTTCAAAAATTTTCAAAGAAGAATTTGAAAAATTTTAAGTATTTTTAAAAAAATTTGGTTGAACAAACAAATGCAGGACAAATTTGAATAATTTTTAAAGATTAGAAGGTTCAATATTAAACCATTTCCCAACATTTCGCATGAGCGTACAATATTTTAAAGTAAAATATTTCAATTTAGAAAATAAATAAAAACATAATTAAATAAAATGGAGTAAATTCAAAAAAATATTTAGAAGAGTTAAACAGATTCAATTTTTTTTTTTAATAAAAAAATAGAGGGGGAAGGAATTTTTTGTTACGGCCACAAATGTAAACAAAAGTGCAAAAAATCTCAGAATTTTTCCAATCCGTTGAGTTTTTTTATCTACGGTTTTTAAAACAAAATGGCGGCCAAAAAACGGAAATCAAACATTTTTAATTTCTTTTTAGCAATATTTTTGGTGATTTTTTCGCTCAAATCATATAAATATTTAATTATTTCAGTAAAAAGGTATTTAAATATTTTATTTTTTAAATAAAATAAAAATAGTGCTAAATAGGTAAAATCATAATATTAAGATTATAAAAAATAAATTTATTGCTATTTTACGTCATATTCATAGCAAAATTCAATGTAGTGAGTGAAATATCGTCTTCTTCCAACCATTGAGTGATTGACTGCTGTTATTTTCATGAAATTAAAAGATAATGTTTACTGATATACAATTTTACATGACTCTGCTGTGTAACACTGAAGTTGAAGCATAATAATTGAAGTACAGTAGAACCGCGGTTATATCCTCTCTGACTTATATCCTCTCGTGCTTATGTCTTCTCGTGCTTATATCTCGGCATAAATCTCATTTAGGTCCGATTAGCATCCACCACCTCGCAGTACCACAGATGGTGGATGCTAAGCGGACACAAATAAGAGTTATGTAGAGATATAAGCACGAGAGGATATAAGTCAGAAAGGATATAACCGCGGTTCTACTGTACTTCAATTATTATGCTTCAACTTCAGTATTACACAGCAGAGTCATGTAAAATTTTATATCAGCAAACGTTAACTTTTAATTTGATGAAAATAATATAATTGAATCACTGAATCGTTAGAAAAAGACGATATTTCACCCACTGCAGTGGATTTTGGTGTCAAAATGACGTAAAATATCAATAAAATTATCTTTTATAATCTTAATATCATGATTTTACCTGACACTAAATATTTTTATTTTGTTCGAAAATAAACTATTTAAATTTCTTTTTACTCAAATAATTGAATATTTATATAATTTGAGAAATAAAATCACCAAGAATATCGACAAAATGAAATTTAAAATTCTTTGTTTCCGTTTTTTGGCCGCCATTGTGTTTTAAAAAAATACGTTGTAGAGAGAAAGTTCTTCGTTTTGGGACTTAATGGGTCAAAATAATTTCGAAAGGTTTCAAGAGAATGTACACATTTTCTTTAAATTCCTGGCAAAAAGTAAAAGATACAAGGCAATTTGATTACATTTTGGATGAGTTTTCGAAATTTTGATAAAAATTGGAGTCAGTTAAAAATATTTTCAGAAATGTAAGAGCTTGTAAATAAATTGAAAATATTTTAAAACTTGTAAACATTTCCGAAAAGTTATCAAACATTTCTGGACTTCTTCCTTACTTCTAAAATTCCTAAATATCTTTTAAACAGACTAAATTTTTCCCACTATTCGGTACAATTGTATAAAATAAAAATGTTTGCTTAAAATATTCTATATTATTTTCCTATACATCTGAAATATTTAAAAATCTTTTTTAATTTTCTCAAGAATCTTATAAAAATAATATATTTATGTAGATTTAAAAACAAACAGACAGTACTTAGTTTCTTCCTCTCGATTGTAGGCATTTATTTTCAACTGGAATTAAAGTGTTCGAAAACTTTTAACAAATAAATATTAATTTTAATTACTGCATCGAAATATTGTTTTATTTATTTCTGGACAATACTTCAACTTCAAAAACTTTTTTTTAGTATACGTCTATTATGTGTTTAAAGATAATATAAAAGTCTTACATCAGGAACGGATAAGAAAAGTCGAAAATAATGTTACGGAATATGTGAATACTTCGAATACTCTTATCATTTCTTGTTGAACACGCTAATCATAAATATGATAAGGACAACAATGCATTTTGCACGATAACTCAATTAAAAGTTAAATTAGCCTAAGAAGAAGATTGAAGTTTCAACTTCATCAAAATTGGAGCAAAATATCGTATTTGTCACCTTTTAAAAAATAACCTCACATAATTAATGGTGTATTGTATTGCTTTACTGAAAAGTAATTAAAACGATATAAGAGTTAAATTGAGGTAGAATTACTATTTTTAGAATTCCTAAATTGGCATTAGTGAAAGGATTACCATTCCTGTTATATATACTGATAGAACTAATTACAATATATCTAAAATTCGAGTCTAAATTCAATTTTAAAAGCAAGCTCAATTATCTTGCCTTAAACTATTCAGGACTAGAAATATAATCAAATAATCTTGCAAGCTAGCCTCAACTTACAGGTGTACAAGTAGAATTTATACTCAATGTAACATAATACACTTTTGTCAATTAATTGATACATTTGGAGTTTTGAGGACCTAAAATTCGCGCGCCGATCTGTCGGGCGAAAGCGTAAAAGTAGAATGGTTCTCTAGGCTATAATTGCATTTGGCAGTCTCGCAATTCTTGAAACGTATATCTCACATTATCTAACAGCAAAGTATGATATTCCCCAAAAATTTTTGATTTGCTTCAAAGTGAAGAAACTAGCATTATCCTTATACCGTAATTGCAAGCGTATGGCTGTTGATCAACCCATTTATGTCTAGGGACATTTTCGTCATGGCGTGAGTTACTAGCAGTTGGTACCACTACAAAGCGCTAGAGAACAACGCTTATTACGCTCTCAAATCATCTCTATGTAGATACAGCTCGAGGGTCCGTCCACTCGAGAATCGATTCTACGTGAGCATAATTATTCCGTGAATTAGATCACGATTCCTATGATTCCACCGAGGATTCCACATTTGAAGCATGATCTGGTTTGATTCTGATAATAAGCAAAGAAAAGAATCGAATCCAAACTCAGAAGAGCGCACATGGGTCATTCGGACAGTTGCGCGCATTGAGCTGCATCAGTACAACTGATTCCTGTTGATTCCGATGATTCTTCGCCGATCCTTCATCGATTCCTTCGTTTCTCGACCACACTAGGGGAGCGTTCACATATTACGTAACATTAAAAGTGGGAGGACGGGGTTCGTGTTTCATTACGGTCTGTTATGTGGTGGATCTAACCCGATTACGTAACATTTTTAATTACATGTATTTCTCAGGGTGGCCTGCTGGACTAACAAACCAGGAAAATCGAAAAATGATCGGGAATTTTTTGACGACTAGGAAAAGGGGGAAAAGACAGTTAATTTATTTTGTGACCGTATAAATTCAATCTTTTTTCAAATGTTAAGTTCATTTGTTAACTTTTTCAATTATGAAACAATTTTATTATATAAATCAGGAACAATTTTTAAAATGCAGTTTGGAAGATTTACACAATACAAAAAGAAAAGCGTTTGAAATAAATATTTGTTGAAAAAAAACTTCTGTAAACAAAAACTAATTAAAATTGCAAAATAGAATTATAGTTCCAGAATTCGAGATTGAACTGAATTCTGAATATATTTTAACATTGAATAATTTAAAAGTATGAGCGTTATAAATTTGAACTATTTCCATTGAATTTAGTAGGTAAACAAATATAAACGTCCGATTGAAAACGTGTCAACTATATTCAACACTTTGATTAATTAACTTTTTTAACACGTTGATCCTATGCTAACTCAAGTTGATTCGCTCGAGTGTGCACGGAATGGTAGCGATTCCGAGTGAACCTTGGTGATTCTGACTGATTCCCGGTGTTTTTTCTGAATCTTACTAATGAATGCATGTTTCAAACTTTCAAAATCGATCTCTAAGATTCCACCGAATCAAGCTGATTTCCAAATATTTCTGAAAAATCTTTTGATGAGCCATTGATTCTAAATCGATTCTAAGTGAGGAGAATCACCGATTCCTACAGTGAATGGCCCCTCCATACAGCTTATAAAGATTAAAAAGATCTCAAACAAATGAAGGGATACACTGCATATGGGCATAAATGCCAAAACCTGAATTTTACAGGAGAAGTAAAAAACTATTTAACTTTCACACAAATAATTTTTAATAAACAAATGCGAAAACCTTCCGAGGTACTGTTAGGCCTTATCGAACCATTAAGCGAACATCCTGAAAGAAGCATCCTTCTCCGAGAAAATCTTTCTCAAAGGAACAGCGTGTTCCCACAAACTCTAATTATTATAGATGAGAAATTGCATAACTGTTTTATTTTTCAATTACTATAAAAAACAGAGGGAAGTTTTAAACTATTGGGTATCTCTATTGAATGGCAAAAAGTGTACTTAAAAAAAAAGAACCATGTGCAAGAAAGACCTTTTCAAAGATCGACGAGCACCAAAAAGCTTTAATTTTGACACTGAAAAAGTTACGCAAATGTTTAATTGTTTAATTTAAGGGAACAACAAGAAAATACTTTGAAGCTATTGGTTAGCTCTATTGAATCGCGAAAAGAGAGCTTTGAAAAAGATAGCCATTTACGAGAAAGACCCGGTCAAAGATCGGCGCCCAACAGAAAGCTTCAATTTTGACAGATAAGAAGTTGCATCAGTTTTTAGTTTTTTCATTTAAGAGACAAAAAGTGCTTTTGAGCTATTTTTTAGCTCTATTGAATCGCAAAAGAGCGCTTTAAAAAATATAACCACGTGCGAAAAACCCTATTCAAAGATCATGGCGCACCAGAAAGCTTCAATTTTGACGCATAAAAAGGAACTTTTTCAGCAACTATTACTTTCTAAGAATTACCAATTTTTTACGAACAAACTTAAACAAATCAGAATCGACACCTGCTCTGAAAATCAATGACGCTGCGATGACACCACTTTATGAATCATGGCACTTACGGTAATTTCATATCAGATCAATATATTTTTTATTTTCATGCTATGATTTTTTTACTTTTAAACTGTTTAAAATACAATCTTTATTAATTCATTATAACCCAAAAAATGTAAATAATGTATTGTTTTTGTTATATCACCCATGTTATCAAAATCGTTATAAACAAATTGAATATTTCAAAGTCGGACTGTTTTTTATAGCTGTTTTAGTCTAAAATTATTTTTAATTGTATTTAGAAGATCGTGTGGAAACTTCAGAATGGGCTGTGTAATAGTTCACGAGATATTTAAATTCATTAGAAGCTTATGACGACGCTGAGTTGCCTCGCTCGGCACAGAGCGCGCCAGGATTCGATTTCGGGCTTTTCGGTGTTCTAACACGCCATCGTGCCATTGAAGTTTTCTTTCCCTTTTTTTGTTTGCGTTCATCAGTTCTGGGCAACATGGCAAGCATATCATGAGTTAATTTCAAGCATCGTTTTTGTAACCCGTTTCATGATAAATCGCATGTCCCAAGAAATAAATAACCTACTTTAGGTAAAGTTTCTGATCCGATTATCAAAAAACTTGATTTCTTGGAACCAGATAATGTGTTGTGCACTCCTAGCGGAAAAACGATGGGAGAAATGACTGCTCGTGACGTTCGTGAATTCCTGCTCTGTGCCTGTCCTTGATTTTTTAAATCCATTTGTGATATCGCGTATAGATTTCTTGAAAAAAAATCTCGGCTTTAAATTTTTCCAAATTTTGTATTGCTATAAGTCAGCAAAACTAGAAATGATAGGAAGTCTCGTGTTATAATATTTCACACAATACATGATTGAGTGCAAAAGAATATAGTGATATTTATGCATATTATTGCAGGGAAAGTTATATCGGCAGAAACAGAACTGAAAGTAAAATAATTTTATGAGTGAAGATATTACCGCTTTACTACCCACAAAAAGAGATATGTTATCAGTAAAAATTTACGAAAACACTGTGGTTTTTCAAAAGCTTTTGATATTAGGCAATTTGAATTAAATTTACCCGAAATTCAGGAATGAGAATCCTGAAGTCAAAATTAGCTTGTCAAAATATTGCGCTATGCTACCGTCTCATTGTATGTTGGCTGGTTCAGGTGTGTCTCACACTGTTTGTATCTGTCCTTCGAATTCAAATGTAAACTTCATGACATCAGGTAACGACAAAAATGATTAAATGAATAGTTCCAGCGATCTGATACATCTGAACTATTTATTACGAGATACGTTTTTGTACAGGGAGTCACATAGTCAAGTTCATGCACAAAGATAAGTATCTCGTCAGTCACTATCAGGATGTTTCACGTATTACTTTTATTGTTCTCTAATCCAACTGGAAAATTTTACCTTGGAAAATGCCCGGTATGCCCGGAAATTGATACCCTGGAAGACAAAATGAAATTCGCTTTTCGTATACAAGGTATTTACAAGGTCTCTTCAAAAACAAAGGATTTAGCAATCGAAACAGTCCTAGAACAACTTCTCACAAATGGGCGAAGAAAAGTGTCGAGAAGGATCAATATCTGGTAATTTGCTATTTCGCGGAAAACTAAGCATTTATTATTCATAGTGCCTTGACGGGTTTTCACTGTAACAATAATCAAGCGTCCACTCCAGCTATCCGAAATAAAAATTCAACAACACTTTTAATTGCATTGCCCTATGTGACTTTTGCAAATAAGTTGGAACCTAGTGTTTCCAAATGCATTTTTCGTGCTAAACACGAATCTGTTTTTAAACAATTTTTAATGAGACTGCATATTCGTAATCAGCGACCCTTAAAACCTTTAAAAGCACTGCACTTTTTATTATGCCTGGACGTGGGTGTAAGTATGTTAAAATCCTTTCTGTTTTCATTTTCTTCCTCCACCCCTAGACAAAAACACATCCCCCGCTCTGAGGGCGTATGCGATTCATTTAAAATAGGGCTCATTTAAAAGGGCTTGTTGCATCATTTAAATCTTAATTCGAGTTAAGTTTGTAGCACGTCATGGTTCAGCTCTACATTTAAAAAAAAAATCACTCAAAACGCTTCGCATAAAAAAAATTGAAATCTGCAGGGCAGTGTTGTTATTGTGCCAGCGAGGACCCGATCGTTCATTTATTAGAAATTTTTATTTTTCGTAAAATGGCAGACATTTTTATAAAAAATAATTCTTTCCATTTTTTCTGTCCTATTTGAAACTGGTAAAAACCAGCAAAACGAAATTTGTTAAAAATGAACGATCGAGACCTCGCCGAAGGTTTTCTGTGAATACAAAAAAATTTAACGTGAAACGTTTGAAAAATACAAAACGATTAGGGGAACTCAAAAATTACATTGTATCGCGCTAGAATAAAAATGGCAAACTCCAAATAAGAACGTATTCTCCATGCCTGAAATTTCAGATTGTGAGTTTTTAAATCAGAGCCAAAATATGCTCTCAGAATAAAGACATCTTGATCAAAGTATCTGCGTTCACGGAATACTATAAGAAAATTATTGTCATAAACCCAGATTCGTGTTACTTTCTTACATACACATACGAGTTTATGTGAATATTAATGAACTACAAACTGCAAGTGTGTATTTTATCAATCATTAAAAAAATAGAGGGGAAAACCCGTGATGAAAAAAGTAATCTTGAACAAACCAAAATCCTTGACACGCGCTGCAGCGAGAGAGGCAATTCAGTGAGCGCCGTCATGAGCTTCTAATAATTAAAATATCGCGTGAAATATTACATGGCGCACTCCGAAATTTGCACACAACGTTCTCAATACTATTATAAATAATTTAAGGCCGAAAAAAGCTATAAAATAAGGTTAGACTTTCAAACAATCAAATTTCTTTATAACAATTGCGAAAAATATTAGTGAAATTAATCGCGCTGTTCGTGAAATTTAAAGCAGCTTTTGATTCAGCAAACAGGAAAGTATTGTGACGGGCAATGGAAGAAGAGGGGAATATAAGTAAGGCTAATGGGAAGGATAAAGGAAATTTCTACTGAAACCAGGATTAGGGTGAAATAGAAAATTAAAAAGGAGAGGTATTCTGCACAGAAAGTGGTCTAAGACAAGGACGCCCTCTGAGTCCGCTACTTTTTTTTAATGCTGTTGGCAGATTACAGGAGAAGCTAAAGAAGAAAGGGAAAGGGGTACGATATTGACTAACGGTAAACTGCACTCTCTAGCTTACGCGGATGACGTAGCTCTGTTAGCAGACGACGAAAAGAGGATGAAACTAATAATGAGGATATTCAAAGAGTGTGTGGGAGCAAAGGATCTGACGGTAAACGTAGAAAAGTCAAGGTGATGTGTTTCAAAATTAGAAAAACGATAATAGATTACGTTTGGAAGATAAACGGATAAACGGCTAAACAGTGTAAAGGGTGGAGGAGTTCTGTTACCTAAGCTTTTGGTTTGAGGCAGGTGTAGGAAACGAGCTGCAGGTGAGGAAAAGAATAAGATGTGCGAGTAGAACGATGAGTCAAATATGAGGTATATGAAAGAGAAGGATCAAGGACAATCGGAGAATGAGGGTCTGGTTGTTTGATGCGTTGGTTTGGGCGGTGTTGTCTTATGGAGTGGAGATCTGGGGATGGAAGGAACATAGGAAAGTAGAGAGCATGCATGAGCGATTTCTGATATGGGTGATGGGGGTTACCTAGAGTTGCCCAAGATACATTTTAAGGGAAGAATTAAGAGCCTGGAAGTTTAAAGAAAAACTCCAAAGGAAAGAAGGGCGTAAAATAGCATAAGTATACTTGGATAAGGTTCGGAAGAAGGAAACGAGAGGCAATTAGAGGAATTTAAAATGGGAGGAAGGAAGGAAAAAAATGAGAAGGGTTTTGTGATATATGAGAAGGGGTTGTGGAGTGGCAGGACATAGAGTTAGAGTTATTAGTTAGACAAGTAGAAGAGAGATGGAAAAATATTATGGATTCGACGTACAATAGATGGTGTATGAGGAACCATATATCTGGAGGAACCAGAATATCTGCAAAAATAAAAAGGAAGGCAAATGCAGTAGGATAATACGGTTTAGAATGGGAGAAGAAGTGAGAGCTTGTAAATTGTGGATGGATGAAGAGGCGAATCTGTGTAGAGTATATGGATACGAAATGGAGTGTTGGACACATGCATTAGAGAGAATGTACAGGAGAGGAAGACGGATAGTTGAGTGTGGGTGAACGTGTAAGATGGATTTTGGATGGCATTGGACAGGGAGTGATGCGGATAAAAAAATTAGAAGAAGTAACGGAAATGAAGGCATCAGGGCAGAGCCAAACGGGTAAACCTGAGAATGGAAAGTAAAAAGCAAAAGTTGAGTTCAAAATCGTGGAAAATGTTTGTTTTTTATGGTAAGATGAAACGGAATCCCTGGAAGATCACACATTAATTTGAATTATTATTAGAATTATTTTTTAATTTTATTATTATTTAATGTCAATATCAAACAAGAGAAACATTAGAATATAAGCAGCGAATACTTTAGATTAAGGACGGAATGTATATATAAATATTTATAGGGAACCGTACGCTTACATATCTACACGTGTGGTTGAATTTCATTCGGCTAGGTTAGGTTAGGTCAGGTTTTGTTAGGTTAGGATAGGTTAAATCTCTATTTAGTTTAAGCCGAAGCTAAATGAAACGGTAACGCAAACACAACGGGACAACACGATGAGTTTAATTGTGTTAGTAAAGTTAAGTTTGGTGAGGTTAGATTAGGTCAGATCACGTTTTTTTAGGTTAGGATAGGTTTCACCTCTTTGCAGGTTAAGCTCAAGCTGATTCAAACGGTACCGCAAACACAACGGGACAACACAATCAGTTTGTGTTTCGTGAGGTTAGGTTAGGTTGGGCTAGGTTAGATTTATTCCTAGGTTAGACTCGAGTTGACCCATTCGATGTAGCACACATTTGCTACTGGGAAAATATGCTTCCAGAGCTTTACGTGTAGTTTAATAAATTTCTGTTAATTCAGGTTAGGTGAGGTCAGGTTCTATTGGGTTAAGTTATGTTAAATAAGTTGATATCAGGCAAGGGTTGATCCTTCACAGTTGGCGACATGTTTTTGAAGTGAAAATTTGCATCACTGGCATTATTTTGAAATTTATTTGCCTCAGTGCATAATTTTTCGTCATTTTTTGACGTTATGGCTCAACCATGGCGGGGTGGGTGATTTTTGATACCGAATTTGAATTCAGCGCCCCAAAACCCATGGGAATACGTGTGTCTTGTTACCAGATCCACACACTTTTTTTTGTGTCTCTGTGTTATTGATTGAAAAAGTTAGAATTTCATGTACTTTAAATGTGTAATAAATGTGAAAATTTCAAATATCTGTTTTATTTCAGAAAAATATATTCACCAAAGAAAAAAGTAGTTTAAATAGTAACTCTTTCTAAAAAAGAGCTAAAAGCGCGAAAATATCACTTAAAAGCAGAAGGCTGTTTAAACAATGATTCTTGTTGAGGTTTACTTACTAATTTATTCATAACTAAAAAGCTAGCCTAATGTATACAATAACAAATCATTTAAACAGCTATTTTTATTAAGTTTTTATCATCAAGTCACTCCAAGTGAAGTATTATTCACGATAATAATAAATTGTTTATAATTGAAAATTGAACAAAAAGTGCAATTTTTTGGCAAAACCGCGACTTTATAACTTTATTCTAAAAGGAAATTGTTATTAATTATAATTAATTATTTAAAAAATTATTTTGAACATCTAATTATCAGTATAAAGTAGTATTTAATGTATCGGAAACCAAATGCATTTATGAAACCGCTAAAAAATTATAATTAGCGTTACAAGATTCGCAAAACCCATTTTTTACGTATGGGGGGTTTTCAGGACCCTATAAAACATACTATGGGGGTGATGTTTTAAAGTAATATGTTATTTGTGTTTTATGGCTAAGTGTTAAAAAAATGTCGAGTTTTATCTTGATTAAGCTAATATTGAGGATTCCGAATAAAATTTACAAAAGCGTCTTTTTTACATTCTCATCAAGAGAAGGTATTAGATTTGCGTAAAATTTACTCCCCCCCCCCCGTTTTTGTCAAATGTCCACGTTTTGAGAACCTCTAAATCCGAAAAATAGATTTTTACCATTGTGTCTGCCTATGTGTTTGTGATCTCTGTGCCTGCAAGTGTGGCTGTGTGCCTGTCGATTTTTAGTTTGTTAGCACGATAAATTTCGAAAGAATTGACAGATTGTATTGGCCATTGGTATTCTCTTTTAGTGTCCTAAAATAAAGGTCAAGTTCATTATCCAGCCATTTTGGATAAAACTTCAAAAAGTGAGCGTATTTTGAACATTCTTGAGACCACTTTTTCTCAAACTTCAAACATTTTCTTCACGGATATTCATAGTATTCAAACAAGCGAACAATTTATCCTAATGACTTTTTCTATGAAACCAGAATTTACCACAAAATTCCCAAAAACACACGAAAATCAACATTTTAAACCACAAATCTTTACCGATTACGACAATAAAAATTGGAAAAAAAACTGATCAGATTTCTAAGAGAGTTGTGCAGCCTGATTTTTGAATTAGGTTTTCAATTTTTTTATAAATAAACAAATATGAGGAAAAAACGGCCTTTTTTCTATTTTACGTACCCGGTGCTCGTCAATAACAGGATAATGGTTGAAATCGCTTAAGTTGCATAAAATAACATTAGTTAAAGATATTTCAATATTAGACAATATACAATAAAAATTTGTTATCAACAAATCATTTGTTGAAAAACTGTTGTCTACGATTTTTTATAAATACACATTTTTTCAAGTTATGTTGCAAGAAATTTGAATTGAAACAATATTATGTGAAAAATTTCTCTTTTGGTTAAAATTGTTTATATTATAAACAAATTTAATTTAAAAATGCAGCAATTATATCATAATTGTATGATAAATTTTCTATTTAATAAAAAAGAAATTTAATAAACAAATGTATTATTCGAGCATCTGGCGATGGGAAATTAATTTGTTTAAAAGATCATAAGATTAATAAACAAATTATGAATTTTGCTGCAAATATCATAAAGTTCCGAGTTTAGAAAAGTATACACCGAAAAAAACGAAATTTTCTATCGAAAAATGCCTGATTACTGCATTTGTTCATAACATTGCTTGCAGTGTAACTAGAAAAAACTTATGATTATGGAAAATCACAAAAAAAATTCAAAAAATAATTTGTTTATAAAAATAATTGTTGTTCAATAAGATATATAATAATTAAACATCTTTGGCAAATATTTGTTTATAAAACTTAGGCGATTTCAACACTTTTCCTGTTATTGACGAGCACTGAGAACGTCAAATAGATAAAATGGTCATTTTTTCGCCATATTTTTTTTTTATTCATAAAAAATTAAAAACCTAACTGAAAAATCAGGCTAGACAACACTTTTAGAAATCTTAACAGTTTTATTTTTTCTATTTTTTTTTTTTTTTTCTGATCAAATTGCTTAATATTTGTGGGCTTACGTTATTTTGAACCAAAAATGTCATGTTTTTCCCACCTTGGGCCGGGAATATAAAAATGAGATCATATGAACTCCCTTCTAAAACAACGCTGCTGAAGGTTGATTGAACTTCTAGCATAAAACACTAACCAGCTATGACTCTTGGTTGAAACTAACCGCCTCCCACCCCCGCCCCCAAATCCTCGTTAATCGAAATTTGGTGGATCATTGAGGTAGGGATTTAATTTAGAAGTTAAAAGAGCTGAGGCTGATATTTCGATCGTATGTGCTACGTTTAAATCGTAAAAATTAAATTTGAAATGAGAAAATTCATTTTTTGAAAAACCGGCAGAATTCGCAGTAAAATGTTTAATAAAAAGCTTTTGTAAAGAATGCGCATTTTTTGAAGCAGACAACGAAACTACGTCTGTTTTAATATCAATGCATGTTATTAATTGTAATAATATACATTTTTCTTATGAGAAACACGTGGGGCTTGCATATATACAATTTCGTGGGGCTTGCACCACCTCCAAATATCATAAAAGAAGAAAAAATTGATTTACTTTTGAGTGGATTTGAACAAATTTATGGGCGTAATTCATAAGAATTCGAGAAAAAAAATCCAATAAATGTTTGGACCAACCGAGGATGCATTGTTCATTAGCAACACGTTTTCAGAAGATCATCAAGCATCCAGATCTAATGCCTAGCTGCATGCTCAAATGTGAAAAGTATATGTTGCCTAAAAAAACAGATGCTTAAAATCCATTTGAATTTCACCGATATCCTGTCTTTGAGTAATTTATAAATGCCTTATATCTAGCATTGCAGATCAGGTATATTCTCACTGCGACAAGAATGACATCCTTACAGAAGAACAATAAGGATATTATAAAATCTCGCCGGTTAATAATCATCTATTGAATAATGATCTATCTCTTCACAAAACTGAAAAGCGCCTCTAATGCAAAAGTGAAAATTGCGTCACACCCTAGCCTCTAGATTTAACCAGACAAAAATTAGAGACTGAAAACCTAGAAAATGACATCAAGGCAATGACTGGGGGCGAGTCAAATAAATATCTGGGTATTCTCGAATCTAAGAATGATCAGCATACGATAGTAAAGAGCTCTATCTCGGTAAACAAGATCAGCGCAATCAACGCCAATGCCATACCTGTTCTCGGATACTCCTTTGGGCCCATCAAATGGCCATTTTGTGTCCGTGCTCTGCAATCAATAATAAAGAAGAGATTGGCAATGCGAAAAATTCTTATAAAGGAGCTCAATATGAAGAAAACCCTGCCTCATTTTGATGAATCTTAATTATTTCTAATTGTGGCTAACAACAACAAAAAATATAAGATATATCTTTAGTAAGAATAATATTATAAAAAATACATGTTGTAACTTCGATTATTGCTTTATCGATTATTACAAAAAATTTCAAAGTTGTCCTTCGTTTTCATGTCCTGTCGGTCCCGCGCATATTTAATTGCTTTTTATATGAGAAAGATATTAATATCAATGTAAATTTGGGTGAGATTTGTTACTCGGATAGTTCTTCAATCAATTACAATCGTCGAAAATTGAATAGTCAATTTTGCTTTTCAATAAATTAGTTAAACTGTGCTCTTAGACACGCGTACCTTAATTATATGTCCTGTCTGTCCTGCCTAAAACTCCTCAATTACTTAAGAAATATCCAAAAATAAGGTCAGATTTGGATTCAGTGAGTAATAATCTATAAGTATTGATTCTCAATAAATTTATAAGTTTATTTTTCATATGCAAAAACATGAAAAAAACAAAAACATGTCATTGAAAAAAATCGTTGTGGCGCGAGTGTGTAGCAAAAGTGCTAACGGTATTAAAAAAGTTATTTTGACGCACCCAAAAACGGAAGGTAAAGGTTTTTATGGGGTTCAGTGGATGCTTATCAGAATAAATCATGGTACATCCTATTTTTTTCTTAATAATTTCCAGAAAAGCAACAGAAAGTAAATGAAAATGTGGTACATCATTGTATTTTATTAAATTTTTATTGAATTTTATGTAAATCGGCTCTGCTACTTTCTGTGAAAATTCAAATTTTGAGTGGAGATGCTGACTTGAATCAAGCCAGCACCTCCACTGTATAAAAATAGAAAGAAAACAAAAATCGAACACGTCAGAATTTTAGACTTTTTTTGGGCTCTTAAACGCACCAACAAACAATTTCCAAAAACCACCCCTACAAAATATAAAACCACCCCCTTGCAAAAAATAAAATTTGCAAAATCCAAAATGCACTAGATTTTTGGCTCATTTTAGAGTCTCAAATGCACTCAACATTATATTACAAAAACCACCCCTGTGTAAAAAAACGTCAACCTAATAATAAAAACTTAAACCTTGATGTTGGCATTTTTGAACAGCCCAAAAATCAGAGACTCCATTTGAACCGTAAAATTCGAAAAATATCAGAGACTATAGTAACACTGTAATATTCCGAAAAAGTTTGGTTTACACAAAATTATGTTTGATTGTTAAAAAGGGACTGTTTTTTAACGTCAACGGAGTAGGTATTTTTAAGAAGCCCAATAATCATAAACTCTACTGACACTGGAAAATTCTCAAAAATATTAATTTTTGTCAAAGTCATATATACCTGGTAGAGAAGGGTTCATTTTATAAGTTAAGGGTTGAAGCCCGAAAATCGGAGTTGATATTTTCGAGGAGCCCAAAAATCAAAGACTACATTGACACTAGAAAATTCTCAAAAATATTATTTTTTGACAAAGTCGTATATACATGGTTATATATACATTAATATTTATGAGAATTTTTTAGAGTTAATGTAATCTATGATTTTTGGGCTCCTCGAAAATATCCACTCCAATTTTTGGGCTTCAACCCTTAACGTATAAAATCAACCCTTCTCTACAACATACATATGGATTTGTCAAAAATTAATATTTTTGAGAATATTCCAGTGTCAGCAGAGTCTCCGATTTTTGGGCTCCTCGAAAATACCCACTCTGATTTTTGGGCTTCAACCCTTAACGTATAAAATCAACCCTTTTCTACCACGTATATACGAATTTGTCAAAACATAATATTTTTGAGAATTTTCTTGTGTTAATGTAGTCTCCGATTTTTGGGCTCCTCGACAATATCCACTCCGATTTTTAGGCTTCAACCCTTAACTTATAAAATCATCCCTTCTCTACCACGTATATACGACTTTGTCAAAAAATAATATTTTTAAGAATTTTCTAGTGTTAA